>NC_061509.1:49519403-49823859 GCF_022539505.1 Lolium rigidum
CAGAGATCTGATTTATCACGACAACAGAGTAATTTTGACTGATCTATGGCTAACGCCAAATGATGCCTGGCTCCATCGATCATCCAGGATTAGCTACAACTTATGTGTACAATAATACACATGTCGACCTGCCTACTTGACATGAAGATGCAAACCGTACGGTGATTCAAAAAGTTTAGCATTGGATTTGGATAGTTATGCAATGATCTTGTTCGCAAACGGATATCATTCATCCACGGACCTTGGATGACTCTCTTGTCGTGGTTCTCCTCCCGACGGTGCATGCGCTCTTGACGGCCGCGCACCGCCGACGCAGCAGCCTCCCGGGCGCGCCGCTCGGGCGAGGGCAGCTGGATGAGGTGGCGGGCTGCTCGCATAGCGGGGAGCTGGTTCTTCTAGCCGAGGAGGTCGCCGAAACGGTGGCGGCCGGCCCTGCATGTGGCCTCGTGCTCCTTCCTCACGCGTGTGAGGTCGGCGAGACGCTCCTCAATGGCGACGTTGATGTTCGCCAGCGCGAGGTCGTCGAAGTAGTCCTCCGCGTCAATGGGGTCCTCCTCCACGGCGGGCTACACCTCCTCCTCCGCGGCCTCGTACCAGCCGTCCGCGACCGCCTCCACCAGCTCCGCGTCCTCTTCCTTCTTCCGCTGCCCCCTCGGCAGCGACGCGGAGCGCCTCGTCATCGGCGACCCAAGGCGCGTCCACCCGCTCCTCCTCCTTCGTCCGCGGGAACCTAGCTCGGGCGGCGAGGGAGAGCTTGGCCCACGTGGCCTGCAGGGTGCGCGGCATGGCGATGGAGGTGTAGAGGGCGCCGGAGAAGGTAGAGGGGGAGAGGATGGCGGAGCGGGGTGTGATGAGGTCTGCGAGGCCAGCGCCGTCTTTTATAGCCGGTGGCCTTGGCGGGAAACTTGGGCGCGAGCGCGCGTCCATGGCCTTTTCGCACACGCGGGAACCCAGGTGCACGCTAGAACTTTCCCGCGCGTTCTCCCATCCGCCATTGCTGTCCCGTCGAGACGTGCCATGGCGCAGCACCGCCCAGGTAAGACGAACCACGTGGCGGTTTTTTAGGTCGCCGCGTTAGGTGATGTGTGTGACCCAAACGGACACGCGGACGCGGGCCGCTGTCCGGTGTCCGCGCGGCCACCCAAACGACCAAAACGGACGGTCCAGCGTATCGCCGCCGTTGCAGATGCTCTTAAGAGACGAGATGCAAAAACATCACTATTCAGTACAGTTTTCTGTTTTACTGCAGGAACTAGAAGCTATGATCTGTAATGGTGTGGCGCCGTAGGGCCACTTCTTTTCAGCTTCTAGGCCGGCTTCGAGGTTGTGGACCGTTGAAGCCTAGAAAAAGTGTCTAGTTTCAGCCTAACTTATTTCCCCGCCAAGCTCAAATAGTATGTATAGCTCAAATCAAATGGTGTGCAATGCTGTGGATATGAGTATAGTGAATAGTGTCATAATATTGAGTGTCGTTCCATCATCTGAAAGTGCCAGTCATGTCAAGCAAAGTCTTAACTTGAAATTCTTAATATTTTAAGTTACACAGAAAGGATAAATGTGTGGATCTGAGTATAGTGAATAGTGCATATTTCAAAACTATAGAATTTATGAGATTTTGTCATTTTTATTGATCCAAAAATACTAAAAATTTCAAATTAAGATTATGCATTTTGTAGATTTCATCATTGGCTACGTGCAGGATTGTTTTTCAGATTTTTTTCAAAACTTAAAAATATAATTTCCAAATTTTTGAAAATAAAAGGTTATATGCAGCTCGGTCTTCGAATTATAGAAAACTTTCACAATTACCCCTTCTACCCTTTGGCCTGGTTTTGAACTGGTTTTTACTGCCACGTTGAAACCCCCGCACAACGGGCACCCTTTCTACTCTCTCTTTATACTCCTTCCATTTCTTGATATAAGGTGAATAGTTTTTGCACGGAAATGAAGAAAACGCACGTGGAGAGAAAATTACACAAGGTTTTGACATGATTGATCATGGACAATTGACATGATAAAATAGAGCAGTTTTCAAAAGATAAGGAAACACAAGAAAATCCCAAAAACAATATACACACAAGTTGTCTAACACAATATATCTTATATTTTGGAAACTTTTCTTAAAAAACTATACACCTTATATCTAGGAACGAGGAGTCAGCGACGGCCATATCTTCTTTCTCCTCCACCTCTACCTAGTGCCTACACGGCTACACAGTCACTCTACACCTCTCCCTCCCTACAACGCCTCTAGGATCTCCACCGCGACGCAACCGACTGGATCGGGGCGACCGAACCCATCTCCCTTGGTCCCAACTGTGAGTGTTTTTTGCCCTCCCATATTCCGTATCCTCCCCGATGACTCGCCATGCTGCGTTTCGGCCGCCCCGTGTTGGCTGGAGGCTGGGTACGTAGGTGATGTGGAGGAAGGATGCAGGTTGAAGGCAGACACCGGAGCCTTGTGTTTGTTGGTTGGCGGAGGCATTCATCCGTGGTCGCCTTACGAGTGGTGCACTGAGAGTATATGTACTGTGTATCTCCTCGGTTAATTATACAAGATGTTGTGTTGGCATACGGGTAAAAATTCTTATATGGCAACAAAACCCGGTTCAGTACCAGGCCAAAGGGTAGAAGGAGTAATTAAGAACGATTTTCATAATTCGAGGTTGAATGTTTAACCAAACCACAATTTGGGTTTGTAAACCGAATTTGGAGACAAATTCACTGTGTAAATTAGACTACTCTCTGAAAAATTCACTTCGATAGATGATTCATGTGATTTGGTTCCCTCGGCGTGAGGTTCAATATTTGTGATTCTAAATCTAGAGGGTCAAAAGAGAAAACCAGCCTATCTGCAATTTGGAGCTGCTAAGTTTGCTTTTATTTGTGGTGGAGTTTTGTATGATCTGCAAGCGGCTACTTGGCTTGCTCAACGGATTATGTGAACTTTGATGTGTGGATATAAATATATGGGGATTTCTTGATGTCTATCTTGTAATCATGTCTCAAGTTCACCTGTTATTTCCAGATGGCAGACTCGTCTTTCTTTTTTTGCTTGGAACTTCACCTTTATCTCTGCGAAAATTTGGTTTATCTTATAATGAAGTTCACCTATTTTATGTAAACATGTTTTTGTTGGGACAATTTCATGACAAGAAGTTTGATTTAATCTTTTAAAAATAAATAAAAAGGGAATTCCATTTCTTAAGCTATAGCAATTTATTTGCTAAAAACCCAATATCCCACTCTATGAAAAGCTTTATTAGATGTACGAAACAATTGGATTTTGTTAAAAAAATGCTATAACAAATGGTGCAGTAAAAAATCAAAGTTCACTTAACAAGTTACAACAATTCGCATGCTACAATAATCAAAGTTTTCTTTTGCATAATTACAAAAAAGAAATCACTATGTAAACCACGAGTTCACGCTTTGAACTTTAACAGTTCACTCTATGAAAACATCAATGTCCACTCTGAGAAACAACACCAAAATATAGAAGTTTTTAGAAATACTGAGTTTCTTACATGTCAAATTAATCTGAAATTATGGTAAATTTAAGGAACTATTCTATACGAAAAATTGTGATACTTCCATAGCTTTCTAACCATTTACTTAGTTCGAGAATATTTATTCTCCAACCGGTTAGAGAATAGCTAGGATATATTTGTACTAATGTTTTGTACTTCATATAATTTTTTTTGCCAAACTGTAATCTTGTGTACTGGTATATTTTTTGTTACTTGATTAGTATAATTCACAATGCAATACTATTGCTAAATATTAATTTTAATTTTATTCATATATAATTCCAGCATCTCTCCTCACAAGTTGATTGCTCCACGCAAATTATAAATAGCATTTTGTAACAAATGGCATGATTTGAACACTATATATTAAAAAGATCTTCAAACAAAAATGACTAAGCATGATAAAAGTAAAATAGAACAAATCGCATGCTGTGGTTGACTAATTTGTGACGCTTGCATGGATCACGCAGTGTATGTGTTCCCATGTAGTATTTTTAGTGTTCTTAATATAGTTGTTGATATCTCTAGAGTCTAGAGAGTGCGGTGTACCAAATATCTTGAAAGCACTTCCTAATGCTTGATTACGTAGAGGCAGCTAAAAAATTGTAGTTTTTGTAGTACTCTGGGGTATATACGCTATTTACGAGGATTTTGTCTGTAACTGATGTGTATTACTCAACATTATGTACAATTTTATTTATGGATTATGATTTGGACGAAGCAAGGAATTTGAAATTAATTCTTTCAGGTTTCGAGTAGTTGTCAGGTCTCAAGATAAATTTTTATAAAAGTGAATTGTTCTGTTTCGGTGAGGCCAAGGACGATGCCAACCTATATGCCGAGTTTTTCAGATGTGGGCTCGGGAGTTTTCCAATTAGCTATCTGGCCATTCCGATTTATTATTGGAGGCTGACGCTGGCCGAATGGAAAATTGTGGAGGAAAGACTTCAGAAACGTCTGAGTAGTTGGAAAGGTAAATTATTATCACTTGGGGGAATATTAGTTCTCGTAAATTCAGTACTAACAAATATGATAATGTATATGATATCTTTCTTCCAATTGCCCAAAATAGTCTTACATAGATTAGATTATTTCCGATCAAGATTCTTTTGGCAAGGGGATAATAAGAAGAGAAAAATATCGGTTAATCAAATGGAGTGTTGTTTGCCGTCTAAAGGATCAAGGTGGACTTGGATTTCATGATCTTGAAGTTAAAAACAGAGCCTTGCTAGGAAAATAGCTGGCCAGGTTGTTAACTGGTCGATGACAACAACTTTTGCGAAAAAAGTATGTGGGCTCGAAAGCAATATCTCAGGTTATATGAAAACCTGGAGATTTTCACTTTTGGGTTGGCATTATGGCAACTAAACAACATTTTTTTCCCATTCGGTTCCTTCTCCATTCAGAATGGGTCTGAGATAAGGTTATGGGAGGATAATTGGTTGGGTACAACTACCCTTCGAGAACAATATCCGGCTTTATACAATATTGTTCGTCATAAGGGAGATACCTTACAGAAGGTGATGGAAACCTCTCCAGCCTCTATGTCGTTTAGGCGTGATCTTATTGGTCCCAGGCTGACTTCATGGAATGAATTGCTACTGAGATTAGCTTCAATCTAGCTGGTTCAGGGGGTGCGATGATTTTCGTTGAAATCTTACCAAGAAAGGTAAATTCTCGGTCAGTTCCATGTATAAAGCCTTAATCATACCTAGTCAACCGGTTGTTAATAATAAATTCATTTGGAAGATGAAGATACCTTTGAAAATAAAGGTATTTGCATGGTATCTTCGTCAGGGTGTGATTCTCACTAAAGATAACCTTGCCAACGCAATTGGCATGGCTGTATGAAATATGTTTTTTGTCATGAACAAGAGACAATAAAACATCTTTTCTTCAGTTGTCGAGTTGCTAGATCTATATGGTCAATCATTTTGATAGGTTCTACCTTATATCCTCCCCGTAGCGTTGCAAACATTTTCGATAATGGGCTAAATGGGGTTGACGCTAGATATAAAACGCTTATCAGGATGGGTGCGATTGCTATTGTATGATCGCATTGGCTATGTAGAAATGACAAGGTTTTTAATGACAAAAAATCTTCTCTTTTGCAGGTTGTTTACCGCGCTACAGTTTTGCTCCATTCATGGTCGTCACTTCAGCGTTTGGATGATCGTGATCTCTGTACGGAGGTGTACACGATTGGAGAACACGGCGAAGAAGTTTATTTCCCAACATGGGTGACAACATAATAGGTGTCTTGAGGCTAATTAGGTTGTACCGGGATTATCTAGTGTTTTATCTTTTAGTCGACTTTGAACACATTTGTTTGATCCTTTTGATACTTTGACAGATGTGTGCATTTTAGTTATGCAGAGGCTGGGTGTAGTGTTTAAATTTTTTGAGTAACGAAGCACCTTTATCGAAAAATTGCTCAACATTATGTGAGACGCTGACGGTGTATTGTCAAATTTTGAAGTTTCATGGCTCTATTTATTACTGGGTGATTGTGCATATTTGATGATGTGCATTTATATTTCTTTGATCTTGTACTCTACGTTTCCAGATTTTGTTTGTCACACATAGGAGAATATACTGTGCTAGTATTTTCACCTGAAAAAGAAAAATCAAGTCTTGAGAAAGCTTTGCCCTGCTATGTTTTCAGTGAAGACGTTTCCGCACGTCCATGTTCTGGAGGTTGATTTTCTCGCCTGACACCGCGTTGCACAGAACTTTCTCACAGTCACACGGCACGCAGGTTCAACGCGTGAGCCGCCGGCCGCACCAAACCATAAGCAAAGCCGCCGTGCCGAATCCCAAATCCTCAAAACGAACAAGAAGACCATCCAAATCACCCCCGGAGCCTGAGAAATCCCCACGGCCCCGATGTCTGCTCCGGCGACCACCACCACCACGGCCACGGCGTACGGTTGCGCGGCGTGCGGCGCGGACCTGAACCTGTCGGCGGCGCACCTGTACCCGGCGGGGTGCTACTTCGAGGCCGGGAACAAGGGCACGCTGTCCTTCTCGTGGGTGGACGAGTCCCGGCTGCGGTTCGCGGCGGAGGACAGGATCCGGCCATTCTTCGAGACGCTCGACTACTGGGGCATCCACCGGAAGCGCACCCGCATCAGCTGCGACGCCTGCGGCCGCCTCCTCGGCTACGTCTACGACGACGGGCCCCCGGTCATGGAGGGCACCGGCCAGTTCGGGATGGGGCCCAGCCAGGTCATACCGCGCCGGCCCAGGTACCGGATCAAGATCAAGGCCGTCACCACGCCCACCGGCAACGGCGCCGCCGCCGCCGCCGCGGCGCGCTGAGAGCTGAACCCTCGCTTTCGGCTTCGCGAGTGTTTGTGCAAATTGGTCTGCTGTAAATTGGTACCCCTATACCTGCTCTTGCTGTGTTTGTCAGCTCGGTTCGCTGGCTGCAATAAACTTGGACCGATCAAGTTTGATGTGAGTAGTGTAAAATCGGATCAAACTTCGTTTCAGAGCTCTGATTTATCATGGAGTACAATACTATTCATGATGTCCAAAATTACTCAGATCTTTAGATGGCTGCAGCCTAGCGACAGCGAGCCTATGCGTGGTTCTCTTGTTTTACTTTTCTAGTACGTAGTATTTTCATTGTCAAGAGATACGGAGGAATTTGGTGTTCACTCAATCTTCTATCATTGCTTTAGATACTCTTTCTAGAAAATACAGTAGTATGAAAAAAGCTTTTAATTTAGAAAACATGAGGAAATTTCTGAGGGTATCTCAAGATTATCTTGTCAAAATTCAGAGATTATTGGAGATTTTTCGGGATTCGGGATAATCCTCTTGGTTCCCTAAAATACAAAAAAAAAAAAAGAGACCCACACGCGCTAACACTAGAGAATATTCTTGTAATAGAAGCTAAACAAGTAACAAAACCCATGTCCGATGAGATTCAAGCCCAGGTTGCAAGGTAGCCACCAACTTAAGCTAATCGCCATATGGCTTCAAGAATTACCAACATTTCTTATGGATTCAAGAAAGTAGTTAATACGAGCGTAATAGTGCTCATCCCTCCTGTAATCTACCCACAAGATTAAAACCGAACATAAAGCTCGAAGGAAAATTTCACTTTCAAGCCTCATCATATCTAAAAAAAAAGGCAGATACGCTTATATATCTACCCTTACAGAAGTAAACAACATTACAATATATTATTTCTCAAAAAATAAACATGGCAGTATACGCATGATTTAAACAACTATGTTGTTTCACTAGAAATCGGCACAACAAGTGTCATTGTCTTTGCAGTAGCATCTCCCAATACTCCAACCTAAATTGTCGCATAAATATGCGCACAATTGTTCCGAGCAGGTGCGAGCAGTTGGGATGCAATCTGTTGTTTTCGAGGCCTTCGAACCTGCGCATGTAATCAACCAAAATAGCCACAACTCTAATTAGTTTGCATATACTGCACACAAGTTACCTGGATTTGCGTGTGTATCCAAGATTGTATGCGGATAGTATACACATAAATAAAAGTTATATAGTTAAGGAAATATACATACCAGGGGCGGAGCCAGGCCCATGGCAACAAGGGCCATGGCCCGGGGCGCTAGGAAATTTTCTTCCTCCTATTCCCGAAAAAAATATTTGGCCCTGGGCGCGAAACTACGGATCAGGTCAAACCCAAATCGTTTTAACAATTGTTTAGTTGCTCACCACGTTGTACCACATGGTGCCCAACTCGTTTTGACCTTGGAATTGTCGCTAGCTTCGTCTCTGCGGAAGAACGCGCCGTCACGCCCCAGGTCGCCTTGCTGCCGGAGCCCGCCTCTGCCTAGATACCTGCCACCGCGGCGCCGCTTGCCCGCTTTCGTCCTGCACGCGACGCCCTGCTTGGCCGGGCCGCCTCTGCTTGCCCTTGCCGGCTCCTCTGCGCCCAGTACCATCGGCCGACGACGGATTTCTGCGGCACTGCCTCGTCCTCCTCTGCGCTTAATTCGTATCTTCATCATACCAATTGCAGAACTGCAGATTGCTTCCGGCTCGAATGCTGCATTGCTGCTACTCTCAACTAGGTAATTTCATGTTGGGTTTCTTGTTTTAGGAACAGATGATGAATTACTCCGGATTGATTGAGTGATATGGTGCTATGTTTTACAATTGTTTGCAATTGACTTCACGTTTAGGGACATAATATGAAGAGATGATTTACAAACAATTATTTCTAGATTTTATTCATCTTTTATGCACGTTCTTTAAGCGTTAACAATGGATTTGAAAACATATGTTCGTCTTTGCTCTTGAAACAAATTTTATGTGTTATTGCAAGAGTTTTTTTTAGAAATTTTTATTGCGCTTAGTTTTTGGCCCGGGGCTTGCTCCAATCCTGGCTCCGCCACTATACATACTTATGTTTCTCCCCGCTGCAAGGCACGGCATGAAAGTGGCAGATATGACAATAAGAGCTAGCAAGCACACAACCCTCACATTGGTGTTCATAGGAGCCATAAGCAGTGCTTTGAAATTATTTTCACCTATTATTGTTCTTTCGGTTGATATGTAGCTATGTAGCTATATCCCTCTTCCTAATATTTATATAGCACTACGAGAAGTCACCCGTACATATATATAGCTTGAATTAATTATATTCCCCACATATATATACATATATATGACGAAATTGATTTTTATCCTAACTTAAAACATATATATGACTGGAATTAATTATTATCCCTACATATATTAGATATATCCATATAAGATAGCATGTCATGAATTAATTGGACACCAACATTTGAGAAATGAAATTAACTAGTTGAGAAACACAAGAGGATTTGGAGACACATGTAATACTTTGCAATGCAGGACGAGATTCCAAATAATTCTCAAAGGGGGCCGGATCCCCGGTAATATTGGTAGCCGAAAATTATTGTCGACCGTACGAGTTTCAAATAAATTTTGAATTTCAAAATTCAAAATATCTAAATATTTTGAATATAATTTTTCGAGGAGCTGGGCCAAAAGAGTGCGATGGGACAAATGAGTTGCAGCATGGGGTTACATCAGAAGGGAAGCACATGGGACTTAGGTTGGACTAACCAATTATTCCAAATTAAAACAAAATTCAAATGGACTTGGATTTTTTTTACATGTTAAATTAAATACATTTTCCGTAGAGATGAGAATTTCTACCATCCATTAACCGGTGATATTTTCTCAGTAACCAAATGCTATACAACTAATTAGAGGTCGTGGGTCGTTCTAGCAGAACTCACTGTCGGAGATGTACACTTTGACATCAATTTGTTTAATCCTTCTAGGGAACAAACAATCGTACGCATTTAGGAATGACATGAGCGTTTTCCACTAAATTAAAATATTACACCTACAGTATTGTTTCGAGAAGGTGTTGACTGTTTTTTTAATACGCACGCTTGAAGGTATGCGCTACTTGTATTTGCAACTCAGAGGAAAACATGCACACGGTACAGATTCATATAAATACATACAATACAAAGGATGGATATGGAGGTTCTGCAGCCACCACCAAATTACAGAGAAGCCCTTAAGAAAAGAAATTCTGGAACCAAATCTTCTGCCTGCTTCGTAGCTTCGGTCCCCGGCCTGTGCGAATCCCCTCCTCCATTGCCGGAGCAGTAGGAGGAGAGATTGACCACCCGCTGGCTGCACGTCTGGAACTGAAGAAGTCCCTCGCACATGGGATTTCTTCAAACACAGTAAACACCTACTCCATGGAGAAAGGTGTGCTCCTGTCAATCGCATCGGTCAGAGGCGTCTTCCATCCTGGAGGAGCTCCCCGAACCTCTCCAGCTTTGGAACTAGGGACATAGCCAAACCGCCCTTCAAAGAAGGACAACACCTCGGATCGACATACCTTGGGATCCATGTGGATAAAGTATGAAGCATCTAAGTGTGGCTATATGGCTCTGAGTAAAGCGCTTCCCGAAGACAACCTGAAAGTTTGTAGGTGTTTTTCTCAGTTTTCTGTCTTTGATTTTAGTTGCATTCATATTGATTGTCACTGTTATTTTCCCATGATTTTCTATTGGAGTTGGCTTGAGACTAACATTCGAAAGATAGTAAACCCAACTTATGCACCAATTGGTGAGCATAAGTAAACCCAAGCCTAATGGGTTATATTTGAACTCAAGTTTGGGTCTAAATGATCAATAAAACTCTTACCCGAGGGAGAAGATAAAATACCATCCACTCAAGGAATTCCATATACAAGTTTAACACATATTTCCAACACTTTCTCATATACAAATCTATGAATATGCCTATGCACACAAACAATTATGATGGATGGACAAGTATAAAATACCAATGTTGTTCACTTGTTGAATTGACCAAAGTCACAATTAATATTTTGACCAACATCACAAAATCTATATATTAAAAAAGAAAGAAATATCTTCTAATACTCAACTTTTCATGTGAGAAAATATCTTTGAACTCTATCCAAACAAAATTCTCGAATCTATTATCACTAGATATTAACCCAATATTAAGATTCACTTATAAATCTTATCATAACAGTTTTGGGAATTCATTTGGGAAAAACCACAAATAATAAAACCAAGTTTTCATTCTTATTCTCTTGAAACTCATAAAAAACAAATAAGCTACACATTCCAGGTTGATCAAGACATGTTTCTATCAAGAAATAATTTACCATAAATATATTTATAATAAACTTAGTACTTTTTGTAACTTAGTTCTAGCATATTAAATGTTAACAAGTATAGTTTTACATTAATTAGATTTCATAGATAACAACATTTGATTATTGCTAACACTAATTACATTGTTTTTTGTTATATGAATGTAATGTGTATCGTCGAATTTTTCGTGTTGCGCAAAACTTAATACGTGAAATATCACAAGGACAAGGAGAGCAACATTTAGTATGTCATCCTCAAGTCTCTTGTCTTCTCTTCCAAATCTATATCACATACATACAACAACCCCTGCATACTTATCTTCTTGCCACCTCTTCTTGCCACCTCTTCTTTGTAGACTATTAATGGTTCTTGCTGTGGGGAAGGATGAGCTGGGAATGGTGAAACACAATTTAATCTATCATGGAATAGCATGATAAATTATGAACAAAAGCTATTAAAATACTGTTTTGCAAAAAACAGATCAGCAACATATTTTCATCGCTACAGCTAAACCGCTGAACCAAATTGAGTGAATGACCACTCAAAACGATTGCATGAACGACGCCTACAAAACACTCTAACTAAGCTTCCTCTGATTTTTTCAACTGGGTACTCAAAAAAGACGATATATGAACCTGTATGTCCCAAAACGGGAATATAAAAACATATTTCCTCTAGCTCCCACTTAATCTTGCTAAGCCTCTGCCATAAGAACCTCTTAACCACTATTTGCAGAACCTAAGAGGATCATGGAGGGTGGGTGATGCGCGTAGATGTACACGTCCGTTGGGAACCCCAAGAGGAAGGTATGATGCGCACAGTGGCAAGTTTTCCCTCAGTATGAAACCAAGGTTTAATCGAACCAGTAGGAGCCAAGAAGCACGTTGAAGGTTGATGGTCGCGAAATGTGATGCGGCGCAACACCAGGGATTCCGGCGCCAACTAGGAACCTGCACAACACAACCAAAGTACTTTGCCCCAACGAAACAGATGAGGTTGTCAATCTCACCGGCTTGCTGTAACAAAGGATTAAACGTATCGAGTGGAAGATGTTTGCAAAGAAAACAGTAAAACAAGTAGAATGTATGCTATGGAAAGAATAGGACCGGGGTCCACAGTTCACTAGAGGTGTCTCTCCCATAAGATAAAAGCATGTTGGGTGAACAAATTACAGTCGGGCAATTGACAAATAGAGAAAGGCATAACAATGCATATACATGACATGGTAAATATAGTGAGATTTAATCCGGGCATTACGACAAAGAACATAGACCGCCATCCAACCGCATCTATGCCTAAAAAGTCCACCTTCAGAGTTATCGTCCGAACCCCTCCAGTATTAAGTTGCAAAGCAACGGACAATTGCATTAACTATTGTGCGTAATGTAATCAATAACTACATCCTTAGACATAGCATCAATGTTTTATCCCTAGTGGCAACGAGCACATCCACAACCTTAGAACTTTCGTCACCGTCCTGCATTCAATGGAGGCATGAACCCACTATCGAGCATAATTACTCCCTCTTGGAGTTAAGAGTAAAAACTTGGCCAGAGCCTCTACTAATAACGGAGAGCATGCAAGATCATAAACAACACATGAACAATAGATTGATAATCACCATAATCATAGTACTCTCTATCCATCGGATCCCGACAAACACAACATATAGAATTACATATAGATGATCTTGATCATGTTAGGCAGCTCACAAGATCTAACAATGAAGCACAACAAGGAGAAGACGACCATCTAGCTACTGCTATGGACCCATGGTCCAGGGGTGAACTACTCACTCATCACTCCGGAGGCGATCATGGCGATGAAGAGTCCTCCGGGAGATGAATCCCCTCTCCGGCAGGGTGCCGGAGGCGATCTCCGAATCCCCCGAGATGGGATTCGCGGCGGCGGCGTCTCCGTAAGGTTTTCCGTATCGTGGCTCTCGGTGCCGGGGGTTTCGCGACGGAGGCTTTAAGTAGGCGGAAGGTCAACGCGAGGGGCCACACGAGGGGCCCGGGGGCAGGTCGGCGCGGCCGGGGCCCGGGCCGCGCCGGCCTCCCTCCCGGCCGCCTCGTGGCCCCACTTCGTTAGGTCTTCGGTCTTCCGGAAGCTTCGTGCAAAAATAGGACCCCGGGCGAAAGTTTCGTCCAATTCCGAGAATATTTCTTTACTAGGATTTCTGAAACCAAAAACGAGCAAAACAAAGAATCGGCTCTTCGGCATCTTGTTAATAGGTTAGTTCCGGAAAATGCATAAATATGACATATAATGTGCATAAAACATGTAGGTATCATCAATAAAGTAGCATGGAACATAAGAAATTATCGATACGTTGGAGACGTATCAGCATCCCCAAGCTTAGTTCTCGCTCGTCCCGAGCGAGTAAAACGATAACAAAGATAATTTCTGAAGTGACATGCCATCATAATCTTGATCATACTATTTGTAAACATATGTAATGAATGCAGCGATCAAAGCAAAGGTAATG
This sequence comes from Lolium rigidum, assembly GCF_022539505.1. NCBI lineage: Eukaryota > Viridiplantae > Streptophyta > Magnoliopsida > Poales > Poaceae > Lolium > Lolium rigidum. Next base: position 49,533,092 of record NC_061509.1, read on the forward strand.
ACATGAGTAAACAACTGAATCATAAAGCAAAGACTTTTCATGAATAGTACTTCAAGACAAGCATCAATAAGTCTTGCATAAGAGTTAACTCGTAAAGCAATAAATCAAAGTAAAGGTGTTGAAGCAACACATAAGAAGATTAAGTTTCAGCGGTTGCTTTCAACTTGTAACATGTATATCTCATGGATATTGTCAACATAAAGTAATATAACAAGTGCAATATGCAAGTATGTAGGAATCAATGCACAGTTCACACAAGTGTTTGCTTCTTAAGGTGGAAGGAGATAGGTAAACTGACTCAACAATAAAAGTAAAAGAATGGTCCTTCGCAGAGGAAAGCATCGATTGTTGTATTTGTGCTAGAGCTTTTATTTTGAAAACATGAAACAATTTTGTCAACGGTAGTAATAAAGCATATGAGTTATGAAAATTATATCTTACAAGTTGCAAGCCTCACGCATAGTATACTAATAGTGCCCGCACCTCGTCCTACTTAACTTGGACTACCGGATCTTTGCATGCCATGTTTCAACCAAGTGTCACAAAGGGGTACCTCCATGCCGCCTGTACAAAGGTCCAAGGAGAATGCTCGCATTTCGGATTTCTCGCTTTTGATTATTCTCAACTTAGACATCCATACCGGGACAACATGGACAACAGATAATGGACTCCTCTTTAATGCATAAGCATGTAGCAAAGTTATTATTCTCATATGAGATTGAGGATATATGTCCAAAACTGAAACTTCCACCATGATTCATGGCTTTAGTTAGCGGCCCAATGTTCTTCTCTAACAATTTTGCATGCTCCAACCACTAAAATGATAGACCTTCAGACAAGACGGACATGCATAGCAACTCACATGATATTCAACAATAGTTGATGGCGTTCCCCAGAAGCATGGTTATCGCACAACAGGCAACTTAATAAAATATAAAGTGCATAAGTACATTTTCAATACTACGATAGTTTTTAAGGCTATTTTGTCCCATGAGCTATATATTGCAAAGGCGAATGATGGAATTTTAAAGGTAGCACTCAAGCAATTTACTTTGGAATGGCGGGTAAATACCATGTAGTAGGTAGGTATGGTGGACACAAATGGCATAGTAGTTGGCTCAAGGATTTTGGATGCATGAGAAGTATTCCCTCTCGATACAAGGTTTAGGCTAGCAAGGTTATTTGAAGCAAACTCAAGGATGAACAAGTGCAGCAAGACTCACATAAAAGACATATTGTAAACATTATAAGACTCTACACTGTCTTCCTTGTTGTTCAAAACTCAATACTAGATATTATCTAGACCTTAGAGAAACCAAATATGCAAATCAAATTTTAGCAAGCTCTATGTATTTCTTCATTAATGGGTGCAAAGCATATGATGCAAGAGCTTAAACATGAGCACAACAATTGCCAAGTATCACATTATCCAAGACATTTTTAGAATTACTACATGTAGCATTTTCCAATTCCAACCATATAACAAATTAACGAAGAAGAAACTTCGCCTTGAACATTATGAGTAAAGCCTAAGGACACATGTGTCCATATGCAACAGCGGAGCGTGTCTCTCTCCCACAAAGTGAATGCTAGGATCCATCTTATTCAAACAAAAACAAAAACGAAAACAAACCGACGCTCCAAGTAAAGAACACCGGATGTGACCGAATAAAAATATAGTTTCGGGGAGGAACCCGATGATGTTGTCGATGAAGAAGGGGATGCCTTGGGCATCCCCAAGCTTAGACGCTTGAGTCTTCTTAAAATATGCAGGGATGAACCACGGGGGCATCCCCAAGCTTAGAGCTTTCACTCCTCTTGATCTTAGTATATCATTCTCCTCTCTTGACCCTTGAAAACTTCCTTCACACCAAACTTCAAGCAAACTCATTAGAGGGTTAGTGCATCATTAATAATTCACACATTCAGAGGTGACACAATCATTCTTTTCACTTCTGGACATTGCATAATGCTACTGGACATTAATGGATCAAAGAAATAAATCCAACATAGCAAAAGAGGCAATGCGAAATAAAAGGCAGAATCTGTCAAAAACAGAACAGTCCGTAAAGACGAATTTATAAATGGCACCAGACTTGCTCAAATGGAAAAACTCAAAACTAATGAAAGTTGCGTACATATCTGAGGATCACGCTCGTAAATTGGCAGATTTTTTCGAATTTTCTACAGAGAATTATGCCCAGATTCGTGACAGACAGCAATGCTGTTTCTGCGCAGCAATCCCAAATATAACATCAACTTTGACATAGAAACTTTACTTGGCACAAAAACTTGATAAGGAGAGGTTGCTACAGTAGTAAACAACTTCCAAGACTCAACAAAACAAAAAATTGCTGTAGGTAAAAACATGGGTTGTCTCCCATAAGCGCTTTTCTTTAACGCCTTTCAGCTAGGCGCGAAAGTGCAAATCAAGTATTATCGAGAGATGGTGTGTCAACCTTACCTTGGGCTTCATCTTTACCTTTCTTAATGTTTTTCTTTCCTTTTGGTTTAGGAAATATATGATTCCCCCCTGGTATAGAGGTGAATTTCAGAGTGCCTTCTCCCACATCAATGACTCGCTCCCAATAACTTCAAGCAAGGATCTTCCGAATATGATTTTTCCTGTTTCAATAATAAGATAATCAATGGATACTCGTTCTTCCACGAATGGTTGTATGCACACCTGCAGCTATTCCCTTAGGAATTATGATAGAGTTATCAATAAGAGCTATTTCTTCTCCCCCTTTATCGACTCCCCAAAGTTTCAAAGATTTATAAATGTTTTCAGGCATAAGGCAAAATTCATACATAATATCACAATAGGCATGAAGAGTTCGATCACCGATAACAATTTTAACAGAAGGGTCCCATGATGAAGGTTTAGGATTCTCTAAGACTTGTTCAAGACGATTACGAACACAGTGATAATTGTCATTTAAGCGAGCTGTACTTATCTCGAGATTGTTCAATCTATTATGAATGCTAATAAGGGCTGAATCAAAGTTATTAGCTGAATCATGTGATGCAACCAATTTCTTTATGGCATTAAAAGCTTGATCCCCATTACAATGAAGGAAATCTCCTCCCACTAAAGTGTCCAAAGCATATCTATAGCGAACCATAAGACCAAAATAAAAATTACTAAGGAGCAAACTTAGAGTCATTTGAGGTTCAGTTTCGCGATAAGAAGTAAAAATTCTAGACCAAGCATCCTTAAAACTCTCCTCATCCCCTTGCTTGAAATTAAAAACTAAGTCCTCAGGTGAAGAAGTAACAGGTTCAGAGCTAGACATGGTAATAAAAGTAAAAAAAAAAATTTTGTATTTTAAATATAGAGTGCAGGACAATAAAGCAAACTAGATAGAGTAAATGCAAGTAACTAATTTTTTTGTGTTTTTGATATAGCAAACAAGATAGCAAATAAAGTAAAACTAGCAACTAATTTTTTTTTGTGTTTTGATTTAGTGCAGCAAACAAAGTAGTAAATAAAATAAAGCAAGACAAAAACAAAGTAAAGAGATTGAGAAGTGGAGACTCCCCTTGCAGCGTGTCTTGATCTCCCCGGCAACGGCGCCAGAAAAAGTGCTTGATGCGCGTAGATGTACACGTCCGTTGGGAACCCCAAGAGGAAGGTATGATGCGCACAGTGGCAAGTTTTCCCTCAGTATGAAACCAAGGTTTAATCGAACCAGTAGGAGCCAAGAAGCACGTTGAAGGTTGATGGTCGCGAAATGTGATGCGGCGCAACACCAGGGGATTCCGGCGCCAACTAGGAACCTGCACAACACAACCAAAGTACTTTGCCCCAACGAAACGAGTGAGGTTGTCAATCTCACCGGCTTGCTGTAACAAAGGATTAAACGTATCGAGTGGAAGATGTTTGCAAAGAAAACAAGTAAAACAAGTAGAATGTATGCTATGGAAAGAATAGGACCGGGGTCCACAGTTCACTAGAGGTGTCTCTCCCATAAGATAAAAGCATGTTGGGTGAACAAATTACAGTCGGGCAATTGACAAATAGAGAAAGGCATAACAATGCATATACATGACATGGTAAATATAGTGAGATTTAATCCGGGCATTACGACAAAGAACATAGACCGCCATCCAACTGCATCTATGCCTAAAAAGTCCACCTTCGAGGTTATCGTCCGAACCCCCTCCGAGTATTAAGTTGCAAAGCAACGAGACAATTGCATTAAGTATTGTGCGTAATGTAATCAATAACTACATCCTTAGACATAGCATCAATGTTTTATCCCTAGTGGCAACAGCACATCCACAACCTTAGAACTTTCTGTCACTGTCCCAGATTCAATGGAGGCATGTGATACGTTTCCAACGTATCGATAATTTCTTATGTTCCATGCTACTTTATTGATGATACCTACATGTTTTATGCACATTATATGTCGTATTTACGCATTTTCTGGAACTAACCTATTGACAAGATGCCGAAGTGCCAGTTCCTGTTTTCTGCTGTTTTTGGTTTCAGAAATCCTAGTAACGAAATATTCTCGGAATCGGACGAAATCAACGCCCAGGTTCCTATTTTTCCACGAAGCTTCCAGAACACCCGGGAAGGACCAGAGGGGGGCCACAGGCCCACCAGGAGGGTGGCCGGCGCGGCCTAGGGTTGGCCCGCGCCGCCTTACCCCCTGGCCGCCTCTTCGACCCTCCTGCGCCGCCTCTTCGCCTATATAAAGCCCCTGCATCGAAAACCCTTAGAGAGGAAGCCACGATACGAGAAAAGTTCCAGAGCCGCCGCCGTCGCGAAGCCAAGATCTGGGGGACAGGAGTCTCTGTTCCGGCACCCTGCCGGAGCGGGGAAGTGCCCCCGGAAGGCTTCTCCATCGACACCGCTGCCATCTCCACCGCCATCTTCATCACCGCTGCTTGCTCCCATGAGGAGGGAGTAGTTCTCCATCGAGGCTCGGGGCTGTACCGGTAGCTATGTGGTTAATCTCTCTCCTATGTACGTCAATACAATGATCTCATGAGCTGCTTTACATGATTGAGATTCATATGAGTTTTGTATCACAATTTATCTATGTGCTACTCTAGTGATGTGTTATTAAAGTAGTTTTATTCCTCCTGCATGTGTGCAAAGGTGACAGGTGCGTGCACCGTGTTAGTACTTGGTTTATGCTATGATCATGATCTCTTGTAGATTGCGAAGTTAACTATTGCTATGATAATATTGATGTGATCTATTCCTCCTACATATGCATGAAGGTGACAAGTGTGCATGCTATGCTAGTACTTGGTTTAGTCGTTTTGATCTATCTTACACTTAAGGTTACTTAAACATGAGCATTATTGTGGAGCTTGTTAACTCCGGCATTGAGGGTTCGTGTAATCCTACGCAATGTGTTCATCATCCAACAAAAGTGTAGAGTATGCATTTATCTATTCTGTTATGTGATCAATGTTGAGAGTGTCCACTAGTGAAAGTGTAATCCCTAGGCCTTGTTCCTAAATACTGCTGAGTTACTACCGCTTGTTTATTGTTTTACTCGTGTTACTACTGCTGCAATACTACCACCATCAACTACACGCCAGCAAGCTATTTTCTGGCACCGTTGCTACTGCTCATATATATTCATACCACCTGTATTTCACTATCTCTTCGCCGAACTAGTGCACCTATTTGGTGTGTTGGGGACACAAGAGACTTCTTGCTTTGTGGTTGCAGGGTTGCTTGAAAGGGATATCTTTGACCTCTTCCTCCTCGAGTTCGATAAACCTTGGGTAATCCACTTAAGGGAAACTTGCTGCTGTTCTACAAACCTCTGCACTTGGAGGCCCAACACCGTCTACGAGGAAAGGAGGGGGAACGTAGACATCAAGCACTTTTCTGGCGCCGTTGCCGGGGAGGAAAGGTAAAAGGTACTCACACTCCGGACCTCGGCTACTAAGCTAATTTTCCGGCGCCGTTGTAAGTACTCGAAGCTATTTCCTTTAGACTCTGCAATTGCGACATTTGGTTTCTTGTTTACACTAGTTAGGCATAATGGACAACAATGACCTTTTTATTCTATTTCCTGATTTAAGACATGGATGGTTTGATGCGAAAATTAAAAAACCCATGGAACATATTAATATGAATGCTAATGATATGGAAAATTCTAAGCTTGGGGAAGCTGGCTTTGATGAGCATGATATTTTTAGTCCCCCAAGCATTAAGGAGAAAATTTACTTTGATGATACTTTGCCTCCTATATTTGATGATGAGAATAATAATGATAGCTACTTTGTTGAATTTGCTCCCACTACAACTAATAAAATTGATTATGCTTATGTTGGGAGTAGTAATAATTTTATGCATGAGACTCATGATAAGAATACTTTATGTGATAGTTATATTGTTGAGTTTGCTCATGATGCTACTGAAAGTTATTATGAGAGAGGAAAATATGGTTGTAAAATTTTTCATGTTACTAAAACACCTCTCTATGTGCTGAAATTTTTGAAGCTACACTTGTTTTATCTTCCTATGCTTGTTACTTTGCTCTTCATGAACTTGTTTATTTACAAGATTCCTATGCATAGGAAGCATGTTAGACTTAAATGTGTTTTGAATTTGCCTCTTGATGCTCTCTTTTGCTTCAACTACTATTTCTTGCGAGTGCATCATTAAAACTGCTGAGCCCATCTTAATGGCTATAAAGAAAGAACTTCTTGGGAGATAACCCATGTGTTATTTTTCTACAGTACTTTGTTTTATATTTGTGTCTTGGAAGTTGTTTACTACTGTAGCAACCTCTCCTTATCATGTTTTTGTGCCAAGTAAAGTTTCTATGTCAAAGTTGATGTTATATTTGGGATCGCTGCGCAGAAACAGCATTGCTGTCTGTCACGAATCTGGGCACAGTTCTCTGTAGAAAATTCGAAAAAATCTGCCAATTTACGAGCGTGATCCTCAGATATGTACGCAACTTTCATTAGTTTTGAGTTTTTCCATTTGAGCAAGTCTGGTGCCATCTAAAAATTCGTCTTTACGGACTGTTCTGTTTTTGACAGATTCTGCCTTTTATTTCGCATTGCCGCTTTTGTTAAGTTGAATGAGTTTCTTTGTTCCATTAACTTTCAGAAGTTTTGTGCAATGTCCAGAAGTGTTAAGAATGAGTGTGTCACCTCTGAACATGTGAATTTTGATTATGCACTAACCCTCTAATGAGTTTGCTTGAAGTTTGGTGTGTCAGAAGTTTTCAAGGGTCAATAGAAGAGGGTGATATAATGTGATCGAGAAGAGTGAAAGGTCTAAGCTTGGGGATGCCCCGGTGGTTCATCCCTGCATATTTCAAGAAGACTCAAGCATCTAAGCTTGGGGATGCCCAAGGCATCCCCTTCTTCATCGACAACTTATCGGGTTTCTTCTAGTGAAACTATATTTTTATTCAGTCACATCTTATGTACTTTACTTGGAGCGTCCGTGTGTGCTTTTATTTTTGTTTTGTTATTTTCATTCTCTGAATAAGTTCATCCTTGTGTGGGAGAGAGACACGCTCCGCTGGTTCGTATGAACACATGTGTTCTTAGCTCATAATATTCATGGCGAAGTTTCCTCTTCGTTATATTGTTATATGGTTGGAATTGGAAAATGCTACATGTAGTAATTGGTAAAATGTCTTGGATAATGTGATACTTGGCAATTGTTGTGCTCATGTTTAAGCTCTTGCATCATATACTTTGCACCTATTAGTGAAGAAATACATAGAGCATGCTAAAATTTGGTTTGCATAATTGGTCTCTCTAAGGTCTAGATAATTTCTAGTATTGAGTTTGAACAACAAGGAAGACGGTGTAGAGTCTTATAATGTTTACAATATGTCTTTTATGTGAGTTTTGCTGCACCAGTTCATCCTTGTGTTTGTTTCAAATAACCTTGCTAGCCTAAACCTTGTATCGAGAGGGAATACTTCTCATGCATCCAAATCCTTGAGCCATCCACTATGCCATTTGTGTCCACCATACCTACCTACTACATGGTATTTCTCCGCCATTCCAAAGTAAATTGCTTGAGTGCTACCTTTAAACAATTCAAAAGTTATTACCTCTTATTTGTGTCAATGTTTTATAGCTCATGAGGAAGTATGTGGTGTTTTATCTTTCGATCTTGTCATTTACTTTTGACAGACTTTCACAATGGACTAGTGGCTTCATCCGCTTATCCAATAATTTTGCAAAAAGAGTTGGCAATGAGGTTCCCAGCCTCAATTAATTAACTTGCATTAATAATTCTCTTCACATGTTTTGCTCGATTCATCGATAAGCAACTTAATTTTGCAAATAGACACTCCTCCATGGTATGTGAATGTTGGAAGGCACCCGAGGATTCGGTTAGCCATGGCTTGTGTAAGCAAAAGGTTGGGAGGAGTGTCATCCATAAATAAAGAAAAACTAAACTAAAGTACATGTGTAAACAAAAGAGAAGAGGGATGATCTACCTTGCTGGTAGAGATAACGTCCTTCATGGGAGCCGCTCTTGAAGTCTGGTTGATGAGGTAGTTAGAGTACCCGCTACCATTCGTTGACAACAACAAACACCTCTCAAAACTTTATTTTTATGCTCTCTTTATGTTTTCAAAACCAAAGCTCTAGCACAAATATAGCAATCGATGCTTTCCTTTTTGAAGGACCATTCTTTTACTTTTATTGTTGAGTCAGTTTACCTATCTCCCTCCACCTTAAGAAGCAAACACTTGTGTGAACTGTGCATTGATTCCTACATACTTGCATATTGCACTTGTTATATTACTCTATGTTGACAATATCCATGAGATATACATGTTACAAGTTGAAAGCAACCGCTGAAACTTAATCTTCCATTATGTTGCTTCAGTGCCTCTACTTTGAATTATTGCTTTATGAGTTAACTTTTATGCAAGACTTATTGATGCTTGTCTTGAAGTACTATTCATGAAAAGTCTTTGCTTTATGATTCAGTTGTTTACTCATGTCATTACCATTGTTTTGATCGCTGCATTCATCTCATATGCTTACAATAGTATGATCAAGGTTATGATGGCATGTCACTTAAGAAATTATCATTTGTTATCGTTTTACCTGCTCGGGACGAGCAGAACTAAGCTTGGGGATGCTGATACGTTTCCAACGTATCGATAATTTCTTATGTTCCATGCTACTTTATTGATGATACCTACATGTTTTATGCACATTATATGTCGTATTTACGCATTTTCTGGAACTAACCTATTGACAAGATGCCGAAGTGCCGGCTCTCGTTTTCTGCTGTTTTTGGTTTCGAAATCCTAGTAACGAAATATTCTCGGAATCGGACGAAATCAACGCCCAGGTTCCTATTTTTCCACGAAGCTTCCAGAACACCCGGGAAGGACCGGAGGGGGCCACAGGCCCACCAGGAGGGTGGCCGGCGCGGCCTAGGGTTGGCCCGCGCCGCCTTACCCCCTGGCCGCCTCTTCGACCCTCCTGCGCCGCCTCTTCGCCTATATAAAGCCCCTGCATCGAAAACCCTTAGAGAGGAAGCCACGATACGAGAAAAGTTCCAGAGCCGCCGCCGTCGCGAAGCCAAGATCTGGGGGACAGGAGTCTCTCGTTCCGGCACCCTGCCGGAGCGGGGAAGTGCCCCCGAAGGCTTCTCCATCGACACCGCTGCCATCTCCACCGCCATCTTCATCACCGCTGCTGCTCCCATGAGGAGGGAGTAGTTCTCCATCGAGGCTCGGGGCTGTACCGGTAGCTATGTGGTTAATCTCTCTCCTATGTACGTCAATACAATGATCTCATGAGCTGCTTTACATGATTGAGATTCATATGAGTTTTGTATCACAATTTATCTATGTGCTACTCTAGTGATGTGTTATTAAAGTAGTTTTATTCCTCCTGCATGTGTGCAAAGGTGACAGTGCGTGCACCGTGTTAGTACTTGGTTTATGCTATGATCATGATCTCTTGTAGATTGCGAAGTTAACTATTGCTATGATAATATTGATGTGATCTATTCCTCCTACATATGCATGAAGGTGACAAGTGTGCATGCTATGCTAGTACTTGGTTTAGTCGTTTTGATCTATCTTACACTTAAGGTTACTTAAACATGAGCATTATTGTGGAGCTTGTTAACTCCGGCATTGAGGGTTCGTGTAATCCTACGCAATGTGTTCATCATCCAACAAAAGTGTAGAGTATGCATTTATCTATTCCGTTATGTGATCAATGTTGAGAGTGTCCACTAGTGAAAGTGTAATCCCTAGGCCTTGTTCCTAAATACCGCTGAGTTACTACTCGCTTGTTTACTCGTTTTACCGTGTTACTACTCGCTGCAATACTACCACCATCAACTACACGCCAGCAAGCTATTTTCTGGCACCGTTGCTACTGCTCATATATATTCATACCACCTGTATTTCACTATCTCTTCGCCGAACTAGTGCACCTATTTGGTGTGTTGGGGACACAAGAGACTTCTTGCTTTGTGGTTGCAGGGTTGCTTGAAAGGGATATCTTTGACCTCTTCCTCCCTGAGTTCGATAAACCTTGGGTAATCCACTTAAGGGAAACTTGCTGCTGTTCTACAAACCTCTGCACTTGGAGGCCCAACACTGTCTACAGGAAAGGAGGGGGAACGTAGACATCAGCATGAACCCACTATCGAGCATAATTACTCCCTCTTGGAGTTAAGAGTAAAAACTTGGCCAGAGCCTCTACTAATAACGGAGAGCATGCAAGATCATAAACAACACATGAACAATAGATTGATAATCACCATAATCATAGTACTCTCTATCCATCGGATCCCGACAAACACAACATATAGAATTACATATAGATGATCTTGATCATGTTAGGCAGCTCACAAGATCTAACAATGAAGCACAACAAGGAGAAGACGACCATCTAGCTACTGCTATGGACCCATGGTCCAGGGGTGAACTACTCACTCATCACTCCGGAGGCGATCATGGCGATGAAGAGTCCTCCAGGAGATGAATCCCCTCTCCGGCAGGGTGCCGGAGGCGATCTCCGGAATCCCCCGAGATGGGATTCGCGGCGGCGGCGTCTCCGTAAGGTTTTCCGTATCGTGGCTCTCGGTACCGGGGGTTTCGCGACGGAGGCTTTAAGTAGGCGGAAGGTCAACGCGAGGGGCCACACGAGGGCCCAGGGGCAGGTCGGCGCGGCCGGGGCCCGGGCCGCGCCGGCCTCCCTCCCGGCCGCCTCGTGGCCCCACTTCGTTAGGTCTTCGGTCTTCCGGAAGCTTCGTGCAAAAATAGGACCCCGGGCGAAAGTTTCGTCCAATTCCGAGAATATTTCTTTACTAGGATTTCGAAACCAAAAACAGCGAAAACGACAGAATCGGCTCTTCGGCATCTTGTTAATAGGTTAGTTCCAGAAAATGCATAAATATGACATATAATGTGCATAAAACATGTAGGTATCATCAATAAAGTAGCATGGAACATAAGAAATTATCGATACGTTGGAGACGTATCAGTGGGGAAACTCACCTTTGGAGCTAGATGAAGAGGAATCAGCCAGGAAAGATGGGGATCTTCTCTTCTTCCTTCTCCTCCTCTAGCCCCTCTTCTTGCCACCTCTTCTTCGTGGACTATTAATATTTCTTGATGTGGAGAAGAACGAGCTGGGCATGGAGAGGAGAAGGCGCAGGGCTCGCCAAGCTCGACCAGGAGACGGAGCGATGGCGGCTCGTCCGAGAGATGGCTGTGGGGGAGGAGAAGGGAGTGGGCAGGGAGGAGGAGATTGGAGAAGGGAGAGGATTAGGGGATTGGGGGAGGGGGAGATGTGGGGATTGGGGAGAGACGTGGAGAAGAGAGAGGATAAGGAGATTGAGGGAGGGGAGAGATGCAGGGATTGGGGAGAGATGGGCCGGCGGCTAGGGTTTTCACCGGGCTGGGGCAATTTTATACCAAGCCTCAGCTCCGAACTAACGGACCAGATGTACCCGATAGGAAGATCCAACGGCCCACGTGCGAGGATCGCTGTGAGTCCCCCATGGGGGGCATCTATTATACCTTTAGATACACATGTCGACCTGCCTACTTGACATGAAGATGCAAACCGTACGGTGATTCAAAAGGTTTAGCATTGGATTTAGATAGCTTTGCAATGATCTTGTTCACAAACGGATATCATTCATCCACGGACCTTGGATGACTCTCTTGTCTTGATGATGATATGGGGGAGGCCGGGAACGGCAGCTTAGAGATCTTGATGATATCGATCGATCCCCCTATGAGCTAGCTGATAGTTTTTAGTCAGAATCTGAAATCATTCGATAAAAACACATGGTAGTGGATGCATGTGGTGCTTGATACATACAACGTCTCTACTTTTTTTTTCATTTGCACGACAATGGTGAATATATCAGCGGCCTCGTGAGATAAGTACACTTCAATCTAGGGGGAAAATCCCATTTTGTTTGGTTCTTAGTAGTCTTGGAGAAATCGGCTCGTCGTAAACTATGATACTCGTCAAAGTCTAAAATATCACTTGTATAGGTTGGAGTTGGTGCATGTTGACAACTATGCGTTTCTCGGTATCTTTTTGCTGATAAAACATACACTACTATTATACTTGCTTATAAATACAAAGAAATATGATATGAGAGAGAATTCAAATTGCATTGGGAGGGTCATTAGTTTTTCTTAGATGGATGACACCACCATCTGTTATGTAAGCAACACGCGGTAATGAATTACCCACAGCTAGGATAAATGTAGTGTTACGTCGATTACAACTCCATGTATGTTCTTTATCCTTATACTCGTGAAGTAAGTCACATCATCAGCCATCACATGCACAGGGACACGCGGCAAGTGCCACCCATATCTAGACTAGAATAATGCACACAATATGCGATACTCCGATGCGACATATTTTCATCAATCTTGTATCGCTTAGGATCAAGCAGCTCGTGAAATACAACTCTAGACAAGGCCCATTCAAACATATTTTATACCTATGGCAAATTATAAAAAGTATATTTTTATTTATAATAAACTATTCTACTTCGTTACAACTCATTTTATCATACTACAATATTAAAAATATAATTTTACATTTATGAGTTGCCATGCATAACCACATTTGAGTGTTTCTATTATTACCTATATTGTTATTTGTTATGCAATTGTAATGTATATCATTGTTTTTTTTTGTGTATCTATATTTAAACCATATCTTGTAAAAAATCACTTTGAACTAATTTGTTGATAATTGAATAAATTCTATATTGTATTTGTATACACATTTAGCGTATATATCTATGTGTATGGGGCCGTGTCTTTTTAATACCCTTAAATATTGTTGTAGATATCTCTAGAGCACGTAGTTTAACAAGGCAATTCAAATTACTAAAAATAAATATTGTTTAAATAAGAATAGTTCACAATCAAACACCACATAGTTTTACAAGTTAAATTGAATATCGAAACATACTATCCAGGTTGGTTTTCCACATGAGTCCCCATGTGCTCAATCAAATCGGCTTGAAAGCGGTCATGGATGGTCCGATCCCGCAATATATAATGCATATGCAAGTAGTTCTCCCAAGAAGCTACCTAGCCTATGGCTCAACCAACTCACCCTGGAATTCCTAGTCACCATCATATATGTTGTCATCTCGCTCATCCTCAATGATCATGTTGTGCATGATGACACATGATGTCATGACCTCCCACGTTCTTTCGGCGCTCCATGTTTTACAGGGTGCCGAACAATTCCGCAACGTGATTGCGGCACGCCAATTACCCGCTCTACATCCTTGTGAGATGCATCTTGCTCTTTTGTGAACCTCTTGCATTTTTCATCTTCAGGGTTACAACAGATTGTCTTCACCAAGGTTGCCCATGAAGGGTAAATGTCATCAGCTAGATAATAACCTTTGTCATAAGAATGACCATTGATCTCATAGAAAATTTGAGGAATATTGTCTTCTGCAAGCCTAGCAAACACCGGGGAGCGCTGAAGAATGTTGATATCAATGTTGGATCCTGCCATGCCAAAGAAGGAGTGTCAAATCCACAGATCTTGCGACGCAACTGCTCCAATATTTGATGTTGAAGTTTCATGGCTCTAGTATTTATTTATTATTGGGTGATTGTGTATATTTGATGTTGTGCATTTATATTTGTTTTATCTTGTACTCTATGTTTTCAGAGTTTTTTGGTCAAGCGTAAAAGAGTATATTGTACTAGTATTTTCACTTTAAAAAGAGAATTATGGTCTCCAGAAAGCTTTGTTCTGCTATGATTTCATCCGGGACTGAAGAGTTGTGAAGACGTTTCCGCACGTCCATGTTCTCGACGTTGATTTTCTCATCTGACACCGCGTGGCACAGAACTTTCTCACGTGAGCAGCCGGCCGCAACAAACCATAAGCAAGATGCCGCCCCTGTCGAACCCCAAATCCTCAAAACGAACAAGAAGACCATCCGAATCACACCCTGCAGGGGTCTGAGAAATCCCCACATCCCCCGATGTCTGCTCCGGCGAGCACCACCAGCAGCACGGCGTACGGGTGCGCGGCGTGCGGCGCGGACCTGAACCTGTCGGCGGCGCACCTGTACCCGGCGGGGTGCTACTTCGAGGCGGGGAACAAGGGCACGCTGTCCTTCTCGTGGGTGGACGATTCCCGGCTGCGGTTCGCGGCGGAGGACAGGATCCGGCCATTCTTCGAGACGCTCGACTACTGGGGCATCCAGCGGAAGCGCACCCGCATCAGCTGCGACGCCTGCGGCCGCCTCCTCGGCTACGTCTACGACGACGGGCCCCCGGTCATGGATGGGACGGGGCAGTTCGGGATGGGGCCCAGCCAGGTCATCCCGCGCCGGCCCAGGTACCGGATCAAGATCAAGGCCGTCACCACGACCACCGGCAACGGCGGCGCCGCCAGTTCTGCCTCCGCTGCCGCGGCGCGCTGAGAGCTGAACCCTCGCTTTCGGCTTCGCGATTGTTTGTGCAAATTGGTCTGCTGTAAATTGGTACCCCTATACCTGCTCTTGCGGTGTTTGTCAGCTCGGTTCGCTGGCTGCAATAAACTTGGACCGATCAAGTTTGATGTGAGTAGTGTAAAATCGGATCATACTTCGTTTCAGAGCTCTGATTTAGCATGTTTCCTCTCTACTCCTGATTAATACAATGCTATTCATGATGTCCAAAATTACTCAGATCTTGAGATGGCTGAAGCCTATGCGACAACGGAGTACTTTTGATTGAACTGGCTAACGCCAAATGGTGGCTGACTCCATCGATCACGGCTCACGGGCGACTAGCTACAACTTTTGTGTGCAATAATACACATATCACGTTTAGCATTGGATTTGGATAGCTAGGCAACGATGTTGTTGGCAAATGGATGAGGATGATTGATATGGGGGAGACCAGGAACGGCAGCTTGGAGATCTGCATGATATGGATCGATCCCCTATGATCATTGTTCAGCTAGCTGGCAGTTTTCAGTCAAAAACTGAAATCGATCGACAACAACACATGACAGTACATGCATGTGGTGCTATCACGCCCCTGATTTTTTTCCTTTGCACAACGATGGTGAATATATCAGCACCCTCACTCGTGAGATAAGTACACTATCCTACTTTCTCGGATTGCTCGCAAGTCTTGGAGAAATCGGCTCGTCCTAAACTATGATACCGTTGAAATATTGGGCCCATAGTTAGTGGCCTATACTAGATTTCAGCTTTTCCCTATAAATCTCAAAGCCCACTTAGTGGCAGCCTTCTGAGTTTGAGCCCAAATTGGTGGCAGCTCAATAGGGAGTGGCAAGAGGTGGGAGGGAAAACCTATACACCGACCAGGTCGGTGGCTACTGGCCACCGCACACCCCCTGGTCGGGTTTGGGCCAGGCACAGTTTGCTGTCTTTTTTCGGTTTTCTGTTTCTTTTTTCGTTTTTTATTTTTTTTCCTTTTTCATTTCTGTTTCTTTCTTATTTTGTTTTTCTTTCTTCTTTTTGTTCAAATCTGAAATTTTTCAAATTTCAAAAATGTTCAAAGTTAAAAAGTGTGCAAATTCGAAAATGTTCAAATTCGAAAATTGTTCAAATTTGAAATTTGTGCAAATTTGAAAATCGTACAATTTCGGAATTTATTCAAATTCAAAAATCGTTCAATTTCAAAATTTATTCAAATTCGAAAAATCGTTCAATTTTTAAAATTTGTTAAAATTCGAAAATTGTTCAATTCGAAATTTGTTCAAATTTGAAACTGTTCAGATTTAAAACAAAGAAAAAATGAGAAAGGAAAAAAGAAAACAAACTTGGGCCGGCCCAACATACCTGGTCTGGGTGTGCGGTGCTCCGTCCGCACCGAATCCACAGCGAACCAGTCTCCGCGAATCGTGGGCCGGCCCAACAAATACCTGGGGGTGGTCGGTGGCTGTTATACACCAACCAGGTCGGTGTAAAGCAGCTCCCGAGGTGGGAAGTTTAGTCTCACATGGAAAGTTGGGAGGAAGTTAGACCACCTTATAAGGTGGGTTGTTCCACGACTAGTAAGTGAGTAAGAATAGGAGTTCTACACGCGCGCTCCTCCTCCTCCTCGCTCGTCTCGACTCGTCACGACGCGCCGCGCCGCGCTCGCGGTGAGTGGATTGAGACTCGAGTCTTATCGTTCATCAAATGGACGTAAAGACAGCTTTTCTTAATGGAGAGTTGGAAGAGAAAATCTGTATGGATCTGCCTGATGAGTTTGTAGTAAAAGGTGAAGAAAGAAAGGTGTGCAAGTTGCTGAAATCTTTATAGGTAGGCTTTGTTGTTAATGAGGCTGACAAGTACGTTTACTATCGCCATGGTGGGGGCGAAGGTGTTATACTATGTTTGTACGTGGATGATATTCTGATCTTTGGTACAAGCATGAAAGTAATACACGAGGTCAAGTCTTTCTTACCAAAGTGCTTTGATATGAAGGATCTAGGAGAAGCTGATGTGATTCTGAATATCAAGCTTATTAAGGATGAGAGTGGGATTACTCTAACGCAATCCCATTATGTTGAGAAGATCTTGAGCCGGTTCGGCTATATTGATAGCAAGTCTTCTCCAACACCTTATGATCCCAGTGTGACACTACGCAAGAACCGGAGGATTGCCATAGATCAGTTGAGATATTCTCAGATCGTTGGCTCACTCATGTACTTAGCGAGCGCGACTAGACCCGACATCTCTTTTGCTGTTAGCAAGTTGAGTAGGTTGATGTCTACGTGTGCTTCTATTCTTGTAGACAGTGTTAGGCCTCCAAGAGCAGAGGTTTGTAGAACAGCAGCACGTTTCTCTTAAGTGAATCACCCAAGGTTTATCGAACTCAGGGAGGTAGAGGTCAAAGATAGTCCTCTCAAGCAACCCTGCAATTAAGCTAGTCAAATACTCTGCAAATAGAGTTCATGATAGGATTAAACTACGAGTCGTTCTTCTGGAGTTTATTTGCAGATTTACCTCATTGTAAAGTAGGAGGCTGTGCTGATCTTATGTAACAGAGTCTGTATGTAATTATATAGACATGCCTTGGACCCGCATATGTTTCTGTTGTACCACTCTGAGCGATATAATACTAGTGGAACGGTGTTTCATTGGTGTTATATCAGACTTGCATACTACACCATGCAGTGGTATGCCGGGTCACTACAATGAATCCAATAGTAAACTCTAGAAGCACATAGCTTCTAATTGCAGTAGTTCTTTTTTTATTAAACTTGTTCTTCAAAAGTTATTCTTTTGAAGTAAATATTAAGCAAACCATAGAAGCCAATAGTTCTTACTTGAAAATACTTCTTATTTATTATGTAACTTGTTCTCAAGAGTTGTTCTTTTGAAGTACATAATAAATAATTATCAACGAGGCACTTTAGAACTTAAAACTCACAACTACTCTTTACATATTATTCAACTACAATTCCTTTATGTGTATGTTTGTTATGATGCATTATATCACTTGTTTATGATATTAATATAACCAAACCCTACTAAGAACCTTGTTTGTGGAATAACTCTAAAAGTGCAACACACATTAAAGAAATATTTACAACTCACCAATCCTAAATATTCGGGGTTAGGTTACGCTCGGGGCGATTGTATCTCATACTATGCATTACAACATCTTTGTCAATTCTTTAAACAATTGTCCTTACCGGACGATGATGGTATTTCAGAATTGGGAGTTATCACGTATCGAAGCTTTTACCTGCATAATCTTGCATTCAAAAAAGACAAGTTTACCGCTTGCTCATATCATTTTATTATTTTTATCAAACTATATGCAAAGTGCTATACTTATCACTCTTGCATTGAAAAGCAAAATATTCTTTTACAATTATGAATATGACTATGTGGTGGGCAATGGAACCATGGTATGTGTTGATGGTGGAGGTTCCATTTCAAGGGTACTACTCATCTAGGACTAATCACCAATACCGTCTACTGATTCTAGTGCCCGTACATATCGCGTTAACCATGAGATCTATAATGGCTCTAGGGAAGTCAGTTGTATCTTTTTCCTCTCGCATATCAACGGATCAGTAATAAGAGTTGCATGTATCAGTCTATATATTTGTTAAAGGTGAGAACATCGGTTCGTAACAGTCTACCAATAGATATAGGAGAGGGCAGACGTGTTAAAGGTCTACGATAGATTGTAAGGGTTGTCCGAGTTATATTATATATAGTGTACAGGATAGGGCATGTAAATTGTTCGGAACAGTCTACCTAAATGGTAAAGGTGAGAACAAATGCCTGGGTCAGTCTATCTATAGATAAAGGACAGGACAGACTTACAAAAGGGTGGGTATGTGAGGTCACGGAGAAGACAGTTATTGGCTTGGTTCTTATATTGGGCCTCACACCAAGGAAGTGTGGACGGGAAAATTTAACGCCCGGTTGGCAATAAGGATAAGTTCTCTTATGGGAAAAGTAACACACCTCTGCAGAGTCTATTGAATTGTGGATGTCACTCCCTGTTCCGGGAAGGGAACTACAAACGCGGCAGGAAAGGAACTCCATGAAGTTCTGGTCAACCTGTGAAGACTAACAGGCATAGTTTTTAAAGTAAAATAAACCTTTTTAAGAAATGTTTACGAAAACTTGCATTTGCCTATGACTTTCTGGTCTGTGGCGGTAGCTAGTGCATGATACACCTATTTCCTATAATGAATTTGTTGAGTACGCTCTTACTCATCCCTCTTTGAATCCCCTGCTTAGTTATGGAGTCACCAAAGGAGAAACTACCGTGGAACTCGAAGATGAGGGAGTCAAATACAACAAGATGGAGAATCCAATCAATGAAGTCAATGGAATCAACTTCTGCAGCAGCTAGAGTGGAAACCTAGATCAGGAGTAGAAGGGAACCTTTTTTCCTAATCTTAGCACCTAAGTAGCTAGAGTTCTATAGCAAACCAAATAGCTCTTAAGTTAGAGTTAACGATAAGTTATTCTACGAGTTATTCTTCTGAAGCTTTATTTGCAGTTTTACCTCACTGTAAAGTAGAAGGCTATGTTGATCTTCTGTAAACAGTTCGTGTATCCTTCTATAGATATGCCTTGGACTCGCATATGTTTCTGTTGTACCACTCTGAGGGATGTAATACGAGTGGAACGGTGTTTCACTTGTGTTATGTCAACGACTTGCGTACTACACCATGCAGTGGTATGCTGGGTCACCGCAATAGGCGAAGAATATTTTTTCTAGACTATTGTGTTTGTGAGGCCGAATGTCCATTCCCATTATAATTTCATGTTTATGGGGTTTCTTCTCCAGTTTAGTTTTAATACTTGAGTTAGTCTAGAACTATGTATGGCTGGTTACAGAGTTAATTTTCAACAAAGCAATGACATGTACACTGAAATTTTATGTTGTGAGTTTGGTGTTTACATGATAGCATTTTCATGGAGGAGAGTAAGTTATTCTTTCAAAGTTCATATTTTTGCTATAAATTTTCGCCGCAACGCGCGGGGCAGTTTATACTAAAGTTTTGTACTTCATATAATTTACTTTTACCAAACTATAATCTTATGTACTGGTATATTTTTCTATTACTAAATATTAATTTAAGTTTTATTCATACATAATTCTAGGATCTCTCCTCACAAGTAGATTGCTTCGTTCAAATTATAAATAGAATTTTGAAACGGATGGCATGATTTGAACACTATCTATTAAAAAGATCTTCAAACGGAAATGATTGATCATGAGAATAGTAAAATAGAACAAATCGCATGATGTCAATGATTAATTTGTGACGCTTGCATGGATCACACAGTGTATGTGTTCCCATGTATTTTTAGTATTCTTAATATATTTGTTGAGATCTCTAGAGTCTAGAGAGTGCGTTCTACCAAATATCTTGAAAGCACTTTTTGGTGTATGATTAGGTAGAGACAACTAAAAATTATAGTTTTTGTAGTACCCTGGGGTATATACGCTATTTAGGAGGATCTTGTCTAGTATCACTAATGTGTATTACTCAACATTTTGCGAGTGTATTGTCAATTTTTGAAGTTTCATGGCTCTAGTATTTATTTATTATTGGGTGATGAATGTTGAATGTGTATATTTGATGATGTGCATTTATATTTCTTTTATCTTGTATACTCTACGTTTCCAGATTTTTTTGTGTCACGCATAGAAGAATATACTGTACTAATACTAGCTGAATACCCGTGCGTTGCTATGAGACAATAATATACTACTTGTACAATAGTTGCATCGTGCTCCTATTTTATGTGATGAGTGGCATGCTCATCTTGGAAAGCCTCACTGAAAATATCGATACATTTCTCTTGCTTCTCCCTCCCTAGCAATCACTATACACACTAATAAGAGGTGCTTACAAGCAGTATTTATGAGACCAGTAAATTTGTACCGAATTGTAATTAGACACACAAATTGGAGTAAGAGAAACATAAATTAAGATGCAGCGTTGCAGTTGAAAGCTTCAACATATCCAACCAAAATATACGTAAATCTATGTACTAAATAGAAAATTAAGGATAAGAAAATCAAACCAGGACAAATCATGTAAATCTGTCTACTAAATAAAAACGCAGCCGAATTTCAGCACTAAACCAGTCGCAGTACCAGAAATGTCGTAGGAGCTTGTCGGTATATAAGCCACGTTGTACAACACGCCGTAGTTCTGTTTCGTGGTTGGCCCGGGCTTATGATTCTCGTTGAAGAGCACGAAGAGTTGCACTTGCATGTTGATGTCCACGTCAGGGCGCCGCGGGGTGCCGTCGACGTTGTTGCACGTAGTGGACGAGGTTATTGTTGTATGCTGCGGCTTTGCCGGTCTCCTTGGCATGCCACTTCCTCCTTCCGACCACGATCTGCGACACCGGAGGCGAGCAAATCGGTGGCAGGTTCTGATCTAGGTAATCGACAAATCGTGGTTCTCTGAACACCATGGCTCGATAGTCCCTACTCCTTGGTGGCCTGGCCATGACGACCTCGTTCATGAGGGCGTTGCAATCTTATTTGGGCGTGACTGGGGGTCGGCGGGGTGCATGCCGTGCGGAAGAGTGGCTGCCGCTCTTACTGCGCCAAGCGCGACCACGCCGCGGACAAGCAGCAGCAGGTGGCGAAGCTGATCGACCCGAGTGTTAAGGTGTACCCCGCGGTGCTTCAGACATTCATCGATCTCACATATTGGTCGAATTCGTTTCCTCGGTTGATCTTGTCGTGGTGGATCTCGTCTCCTTGATCGTCTCACGTTGTGGTCGATCTCGCCGTGGTTGGTCTCACATCGTGGTCGCTATTTATAGGGGAAATCTTGGGAGCTTGGAAACAGTCTATAATACGGAGTACTCTATACCCGGCCGGATCGATGCTGAGCTCTTTTCTTCAACTAGTAAGCTTGCACGTGCAATGCACGTCAGTATACAATTGCTTAAAACCTCCTCCGACGTCTATGTTCCAACACGCAATTCCTTTCGCTCCCAAGGATCCCGAAACCCAAAGACACCATTAAGTTTCCATGCGGGCCCTTTACAACTCCTTCCTCGTAACGTTGTAGAGCAGTACATATGTGATTTAGACGCATTCGCAATAAACCGAGGGTTCTAAACTCATGGGTAGCTTACCAAGATTAAGCTTAGTCCACTCCATGCCAACAATCATCAAGCACCAGAAGATGGCAACAATCAAATTAATGTCTTGAGAACTATGATCAGTATTCTCTCTACACCCAATGACTTTGTCTAGGAAAAATCAATTTTACATTCCACATGCATTTCTCAATTTCTCCTAGTATCGTGACACCTCAAAAACAACTGCGAGATCATTCAAACATGAAGCATGTACTATTATAAATAATATGATAACACCAGAGATGCCAAAGACGCTTCCAGCTATATCTAAGAAAGAAGCACAAAGGCCAGCCAGGAAATAAATTCTACATTTCTCGGGCAGCAAAGATATAGTTAGATACACTACGGTCGCTACACACATCAACTTCAGGTGCCCACCTTGCTCCACTGCAGAAAACATGACCATCAAACACCCATGAGAGAATGAAGAGCTAAAATTTTGTACCATACCATTTAGTTCACTCCACTGCTCAAACCTACAATATACAAACAAAATCATATAAGATGTGAGTAGAACCTGTGTTGCTAAATGTAAAGGAAAAACTTTTTTGCAGGTTGCCAATTACAGGATGCGTTGAAGGTCTAAATCTCGTTGCTGGAAACTATCTCCGTTCTCCCTTTTTCTTAAAACAGATATACAATAATTCACAGCACAATAAAACATCCTATAAATCAGATTAGGCTCTTCTATTATGCAAGAAGATGGGTTTAAAATATATGATCAAGAAGATGTAAAATCATTCCTGAAAATAATCTCCATTCACCATTTTCCCTCAAAAAAGCCAAAACTAAAGCAACATAACATCATATATATCAGACCATGCTATTTTACTTTGAAAGAAGACAGTCATAAGAAAGCTTACTCTACTTCTCTGTTTATCACATAACGCTGAAACTTTAAATGACAGGATGAGAACAGAATGTTAATACATTATAATGATTTCGTTAGTTGACTGAACTGTACATTCTAGCAACTGAATGCTCATAGATACAACATAAGTTTGATTAATTTGTCAGACATGAACACACCATTATTGACTACTCTATTTTGATAGGATGAAATGGTTGTAAATTTAACTTAATGACACTTGCATTGCACCCCCTCCATAATGAAACATAGGTCTTTGAATCTCATCCTTCAGTGAGTTGCATTTACCATAGCTTTTTTACATCTGCATCTTCTTTGTCATCACAAAAAATCGAATGCACCATCCCGACTAACAAAATCGAGATGCGAAAACCCCAAAAAAACAGCATATAATAACCTTATTTGATTAACTGAAGCACAAAAGCCTGGCCTTACACGTTTATTTTCTATCTGACCTAAAACATGCCCATGGGTTAGGTAGTTTCTTGTTCGCACTCTCCTTTTTTTACATATATATGAAGCAAACAATAAAATATACATGCATGATAGATGAACAATAATGTACGACAGTGAATCAAAATGTCAAACTCGTGCAATAGTAGCATATTTTTCCCATACAATAACGTTGGTTGCAGTATATCGCTCTGAAAATTAATGGAGACAGATCATATCAACGACTCAAAGACAACATTAGGATCAAGGTAAAAATCAATGCCAACTAAATGTCTCTGAGAGTTTAATTTAACGATAAAAGAACCAAGTAATATAAGAAAGTATATAAAGTAACCATTCCCAACCATAAACTGCTAATCCATTTGGAAATAAGATGGCTTTTTACCTCTGTGCATTGTGAGTGAACAGGAAGTAGTCTTGAAGCATTAGCACCACATATCTTTCAAGACAAACAGCTCAACTGAGCAACCTGAGTAAATGAAAATAAAATCTTACATACACAATGACACGGGAAAAAGTGATTAAAAGCTGTAGCAGAGCAACAATACCCTTATTGACATCTTAGGTTCTAGTTGCTTCATCGTATAAATATAGCTATTAAAGATAAACGAATCATATTGTAAGTGTAAAGGTTTAACCTCACTCACAAATCTCCCCTGACGCTGCTGTCCAAAGATGTAAATGTTGCAGTGACGCCTCATGTTCTCCAACACCTTGATACATGCACATTCTTCAAAGTACATATATGTCTAATTGTCTCTAAGTCCATATCTACAATTTTCATGCATCAACAAGCTCCCAACCACATTTCACTTTGTCCTGTCAACTGATTCAGATAAAAACTATTCTAGGACCAGCCAACACATTCAGATAAAGTGCATCTGAATATTCCTCATCTATTAGTTCATAATAAACAAATAAACATGAGGAAGATAGAACCAGGCTTGGTCTATCGTGTACCAAAACTAACCAATGCTCTATTTTTTTCCATTGTACTAAAATTAAAGAGATACTAACTGATTTTTCTAAATAAACAGAGTGATGTTTCCTCTCTTTGGAAGAGCTACATCTCTTCCAAAATAAATAGACGTGCGTCTCGAGTTGTACCTGGACACTTGACCTCTTTCAGAGGTCCAGTGAGCAGCACGCCGTGAAAGAGCGAGGGAGAGAGTGCAGGGCCTGGGAATGGGGCGTCGTGCAGGGAGGCGGCAAGAGCGGCGTGGACATGCGTGCAGGGCAGCGGCAAGATTTGCACTTCCAGATTCGTGTGTGCAGCTGAGAGATTACGTAATCCAGAAATCGGGGCCCGATGGCGCGGAGCAAGCGGCCTTGCGCGAGGCGGCTTGGAGGGCCAACGCGGTGGCGACACGGCGGTCGCGGTGGCCAACGAACAGATGCAGTTACATAAAATTGGGCACAATTACCTACTATATCAAATGCAATTATGCCCTGCATAGAGTGACAGAATTTTCGTTGGTATCAACATAGGATACGAAAATATTTGAACGAACTGACAGTATGTCAGGATCCTCATCGCTCTCTCATTTACCGTTTATAAGATGCAAAACTACATGTTTAAATCCCTTCCTATAAAAAATGTGTTAACATAGAAAAATGGACATGCGATCATTTAAGAAATAATGGGCACTACATTATAAAGTTTCATTCTCCACCAGTCCACCGGTATGCAATATAACACTACCAATGGTTCAGAGAAATTAATGTTTATCATTCCGAATAAAACTGCATCTCCAGGCATAACCTAAGGCTGATTTACGACATAATTAATATTCTCATCTGATGCCAAATGAGCACGAAAAGCATTACAATAAAATTGGCTGACAAGTATCTCCATAAATATGAGCGGAAGATGACACTTCGCCTAAATATTTTTTGTGTGTTTCAGGCCGATCGATTTGACCCAGCAAAGCCAGCTAACAAAAGAACTGATCGAATATCTAAACTGATCGAATATCTGTACTCAACAGTGAGCAACCAGCAGTTATGCCAAATAGATTAACTTTGGTGAGCTAGCGAGGTGCGAAAGTGCTTCCACTCAAAACCTAAAATTGCAATCCGGTAATACCAAATAAGGATGTACATTCCACATTATGTTTCTTGATTCCATTATCATCAAAATCTAAAAGCAAGAACTGCATCGTCTGAAACCAGTTTGTTGGCGAAAATATGTGCTGATCCCAGTTTGATTCCAGAATACGGAACTATGAGGGTAATGGACCTGTGACTCACCGGCGGCGTGATCCAGCGGTTGGGAGGAAGAGACGGTTGCGGGGAGGGTGATAGCCCTGCCTTCCAACTCGAGATCCAGAACGTCGCCGTGAAGGCCTTGACATCATGAATGCTCTCATCCTCCGCTACTGCCATGGCCCTATCATCCAGGCGGCGCCGCATCAGCCGCCGAGGAGGCGCCCAAGGCAGCCAGGATGGCGGCGGCGTGGTTCAAGCGACATCGTGTGAGGAGGGAGGAGGCGGTGGAGTGGGGGAAATCAGTGTCATGTGTAGAGGACGCGCCGCGGCAGGGAGGCGTTGCGTGAGAAATTGAAGAGGATGGGGGATGATCTGCACGATGGAGGTCATGCGCGGAAAGGATGGGGTGAACGTGCGAGGCAGTTTCTTTTCGATCAGCGAATTCCACCGCGTCAGTCCGCTCAGGATTGTCCGCTCGTGTTTGTGTCGTTGGATAGGTGATGTAGGGCTATGATTAGTTGGATCACCACCCTCTCTCCCTTTTTATATTAGTGGAGATGAAAACCAAAAGACAAGGGAAGAAGGAGAGGGCTCAACTCACGTCATCTTGCTCAGCTGTTTTGGTACCGCTCGGATCAAATTCTTTCCTGGCTTTCCTATGCGGGAGGAAGGAATCCAACCCGGAGCGGTCGATGCGGGATTGTCTTTGGTCTTTTTTACGTACACTTGGTGCGGGATCGCGGGCTTCGATGCGGGATGTTCTTTGGTTTTTTTAACGTACCAAATATTTGATCTGGTTTGTTTGACGGATGAAAATTTGTTTCGATTTTTTTAACCTACCAACACCACCGACCACTGATCCATAACTTATTAGTAGAGATTATTTTCGCTTGAAAAAGAAAAATCTAGTCTCCAAAAATCTTTGTCTTGCTATGTTTTCAGTGAAGACGTTTCCGCACGTCCATGTTGTCCAGGTTGATTTTCTCGCCCGACACCGCGTGGCACAGAACTTTCTCACACGGCACGCAGGTCCAACGCCTGAGCCGCCGGACCAAACCATAAGCAAAGCCGCCGTGCCGAATCCCAAATCCTCAAAACGAACAAGAAGACCATCCAAATCACCTCCGGAGCCTGAGAAATCCCCACGGCCCCGATGTCTGCTCCGGCGAGCACCACCACGGTCACGGCGTACGGGTGCGCGGCGTGCGGCGCGGACCTGAACCTGTCGGCGGCGCACCTGTACCCGGCGGGGTGCTACTTCGAGGCGGGGAACAAGGGCACGCTGTCCTTCTCGTGGGTGGACGAGTCCCGGCTGCGGTTCGCGGCGGAGGACAGCATCCGGCCATTCTTCGAGACGCTCGACTACTGGGGCATCCACCGGAAGCGCACCCGCATCAGCTGCGACGCCTGCGGCCGCCTCATCGGCTACGTCTACGACGACGGGCCCCCGGTCATGGAGGGCACCGGCCAGTTCGGGATGGGGCCCAGCCAGGTCATCCCGCGACGGCCCAGGTACCGGATCAAGATCAAGGCCGTCACCACGTCCACCGGCAACGGCGTCTCCGCCGCCGCCGCGGCGCGCTGAGAGCAGAACCCACGGTGATTATGCTTCAATCGGCTTCGCGAGTGTTTGTAGGAATCGTTCTACCAGTGTAAATTGGTACCCCCATTCGTGTGGTGTTTGTCAGGTCGGTTCGCTGGATGCAATAAACTTAGACCGATCAAGTTTGATGTGAATATATACTGTAAAATACTAAAATAGTATCAAACTTCCTTTGAGAGAACTCGGAAATTCAATTCGGCTCCCGGGTGCGTATGCTCCCTCTACCAAAAAATCATATTTTGAAATGTAGAAAAAATTTAACAAAAATTTTTACATGTACATCTTCATAATGTATGTTCGTTCGTCAAGTTTCACGAAAAACTAATATTTTTTGTGGTCTACGTAAAAAAGAGAAAACTTATCGTGTGAAAAACATTATTTTTCAGCTGTGACTTTTGTCTTTTTACACACGTCACATGACAAGTCGATTTTTTATGAAACAACTTGGTGAGCGTGTAGCACGAGAAGATGTACATGCTAATTTTTCGTTTCAATTTTTTTGAAATTCAAAATATGTGTAAGATACATTTCAAAATAGAGAGAGCATATGCTCCCATGTTCCAAAACACCACTCCCGAGAGAACTGATTTATCATGTTTCCTCTCTACTCTTGATTAGTACAGTACAATACTATTCATGATGTCCAAAATTACTCTGATCTTGAGATGGCTGCAGCCTGCAGCCTATGCGACAACGGAGTACTTTTTTTTTTTTGATGAGGCAAAAGACTTGCCATTTTCATTAATAAAGAAGAAGTACAGAATTTGGCCAGTTTATTAGCGGAAAACCGGCCGAAAACCGAAACAGATGCCCCGACGACCGTCATGGAGCACGACCGCCGCAGGGGCAGAGCCACCCTGGCAACCCACACAAGATACACAGGCCACCGAAGCGAGAAGTCGTCGCGGTTGGCCTTCAACGTCATCGTCATCACTCTTCAGCGACTCCGACTTCACCGAAGAACCAACCACCAAGACCTCGCCGAAGCAGCACCGTGAAGCTCAAGCCGGCCACCGCCAAACAAGCGACTCCTCGTGAAGCAATAGGCAGCTCCGACTCTGATGACGAGCTCTGAAGAGAATAAGCGCAAGACATGCGCCGAGGAAGATCATCGCCAGAGGGCCACCCTACAGGTCATCGTACGCTGCTCAAAAGAAGAATCTCGACAAACCATAGCAGCTCCGACTCCACCGCAAGCGAAGCACAAGACGAAGAAGCTCGGACGATTACCGAAGCCAAGGTCTTGACGCTACCAGACCATCGCTCACCACTGCCATCGTTGCCACACAAGCCACCACACGGACCTCACACGTCGCCGGCCACCCTCCGCGATGCCGTACGAGTCCAGCCTCAGGAAAGCACGCTGGGGAACAAAGTCTTCAAGACGACGCCCCCAAGAGGGAAGCGACGTGGATCGACGCCGTCGTCCGGCCCTGCCACGGCCAAGGCTTTCACCCGAAAAACTATGCTCCGGGAGCGGAGGAGGTCGAAGGCTCCATGAAGGCCCCCAAGAGGATAGCGACATCCGCAGCTGTCGCGCCATCAGCTTTCGCTCGGAGCAGCCGAACCTCCGCACTCCCACTTTGCCGAACGGAGATGAGGGAGACCCACAACGCCGCCGGCGTGCGGACCACTGGCACAAGCACCCTCCACGCGGCGACGACGCCACACCACGTAGGACCACCAACCTCACCGCCGGCAGGAGCCGACGGGCTAGATCGAACCGAGCCCGCCACGGTCAGATCTGGCACCTCAGGACGCTGCCGCGACGAGCAACCGGCCGACCACCACCCGCAGAGGGAGAAGCAGGGGAGAGGGGCCGCCACCCCGCCCACCCTCGCCGGACAGCAGCTGGGAGCTGCCGTCGACGCCGCCACATCTGGGAGGAGCCGGAGCTCCGCCCGCCGCCGCGCTGCTTCAGACCACCGGGGGTGCGGATGGGGTCGCCGAGCCAGGCCGCCGCCACGCCTGCCGAGCCGCCGAGGCCGAGCCTCCTCCCACCACCGCGGGCTCCCGCCGCAAGCCGAGGCCGAGCCTCCTCCCACCACCGCGGGCTCCCGCCGCAAGCCGAGGCCGACGCTCGCGAGAGGAACCCCGCCGCCGGCGTCCTCTAGCGCGGGCTTGGCCCGGTGGATTCCTCCGGCGGCGGAGGGAGGGAGCAGGGGAGGGAGGACGGCGGAGGCCGCACGCTAGGGTTCCCCTGAGCCGCCCTGGGAGGACGACGCGGGGGTCGGGTTCTTCGGTGGTTCAGTTCTACTCACCTAGAGTTCAACCTCCTGTTTTTTTACAACGGAGTACTTTTGATTGAACTGTCTAACGCCGCTGACTGCATCGATCACGGCTCAGGGGCGGCTAGCTAGAACTTCTGTGTGCGATAATACACATATCACGTTTAGCATTGGACTAGAAGGACCTTGCGCGCTCTGCTGCGCTATTTTCTGCTATTAACGTCACTATTTTTTGTTGATGAATTTTAGCTGGGTTCCACTGATAGGGTTTTTCTTTTCTTGGGAAATTCAGATGCACACATAAAAAGGGAAGTACTATTGTCATTTTATATTATACATGGATACTTAGTACTTACACACTGAAAATGTAGAAATTCATGTTCAAAATATTAGCATTGATAAGATAAATCATTTGAAGGGTCATGTGAAATGTTACTATAAGGAAAATATAATGATTGGTTGCAATAGGCACCATAGTTAATAATGAATCCTCTGAGCGTAGCAAACACATCGTTGTCTCTTGGAAAATGGCATAGACATATGAACGAAGAATTATACTATCTAGACTTTTATCTGAACTTTTGCCCTCTCCAGCAACTTTGCGCCCTGCTCAATTCCAATTTTGCGGCCTCCTTCACCTGCAGATTACTCCAAAGTTCAATCCAATAACATGTTTGAAAAAAAAACTTCAGATGGATTAGCCGGCCAAACATGCTCAAAGCAGGCTAGGTTTCTAGTTTTCCATATACTCTACATGACACCTGCTAGCATCATAGAGATTTTTTTCACAAAATATTTGTGTTTCAGTTATATTTCAGCTTTGTTTTCTAATTTTGTGAAAGGATTGGTTAGCACGTGACTGATGTCACGGCTGATGCCACTCCAGTAGATGTAGTTGCCATTAAAAAGAGGTTTTCACAAGGTAGCCCAGATGCTTGCGTGCATTGTGCAATAGCCCGAAATTTGATATAATAGAAGCTACCACAAAAGGATATAAGAACGAAAATCAGCAGACATGTACACATTACCACAAGAGACAACAAGAACGAGGCCCATTCAAACATATTTTATACCTATGGCAAATTATAAAAAAGTATATTTTTATTTATAATAAACTTTTGTACTTTGTTACACCTCATTTTATCATACTACAATATTAACAATATAATTTTACATTTATGAGTTGCCATACATAACCACATTTGAGTGTTTCTATTATTACCTATATTGTTATACAATTGTAATGTATAGCATTGTTTTTTTTTGTGTAGCTATATTTAAACCATATCTTGTAAAAAATCACTTTGAACTAATTTGTTGATAATCGGATAAATTCAATGTTGTATTTGTATACACATTTAGCGTATATATCTATGTGTATGGGGGCGTGTCTTTTTAATACCCTTAAATATTGTTGTAGATACCTCTAGAGCACGTAGTTTAACAAGGTAATTGAAATTATTAAAAATAAATATTGTTTAAATAAGAATAGTTCACAATCAAACACCACATAGTTTTACAAGTTAAATTGAATATCGAAACATACTATCCAGGTTGGTTTTCCACATGAGTCCCCATGTGCTCAATCAAATCGGCTTGAAAGCGGTCATGGATGGTCCGATCCCGCAATATATAATGCATATGCAAGTAGTTCTCCCAAGAAGCTACCTAGCCTATGGCTCAACCAACTCACCCAGGAATTCCTAGTCACCGTCATATATGTTGTCATCTCGCTCATCCTCAACGATCATGTTGTGCATGATGACACATGATGTCATGACCTCCCACATTCTCTCGGCGCTCCATGTTTTACAGGTTGCCGAACAATTCCGCAACGTGATTGTAGCACGCAAAAATACCCGCTCTACATCCTTGTGAGATGCATCTTGCACTTTTTCGAACCTCTTGCATTTTTCATCTTCAGGGTTCCAGATTGTCTTCACCAAAGTTGCCCACGAAGGGTAAATACCATCAACTAGATAATAGCCCTTGTCATAAGAATGACCATTGATCTCATAGAAAATTTGAGGAGCATTGCCTTCTGCAAGCCTAGCAAACACCAGGGAGCGCTGAATGACGTTGATATCAATGTTGGATCCTGCCGTGCCAAAGTAGGAGTGCCAAAATCCAGAGATCCTGCGATGGAACTGCCACCAATATTTGATGTTGAAGTTTCATGGCTCTAGTATTTATTTATTATTGGGTGAATGTGTATATTTGATGTTGTGCATTTATATTTCTTTTATCTTGTACTCTATGTTTCCAGATTTTTTTTTGTCACGCGTAGAAGAATATACTGTACTTGTAGTATTTTCACTTCAAAAAGAAAAATCTAGTCTCCAGAAAGCTTTGTCCTGCTATGTTTTCATCCGAGACGTTTCCGCACGTCCATGTTCTCGAGGTTGATTTTCTCACCCGACACCGCGGGGGCGGGGCGCAGGTTCAACGCGTGAGCCGCCGGCCGCACCAAACCATAAGCAAAGCCGCCGTGCCGAATCCCAAATCCTCAAAACGAACAAGAAGACCATCCAAATCACCCCCGGAGCCTGAGAAATCCCCACGGCCCCGATGTCTGCTCCGGCGACCACCACCACCACGGCCACGGCGTACGGTTGCGCGGCGTGCGGCGCGGACCTGAACCTGTCGGCGGCGCACCTGTACCCGGCGGGGTGCTACTTCGAGGCCGGGAACAAGGGCACGCTGTCCTTCTCGTGGGTGGACGAGTCCCGGCTGCGGTTCGCGGCGGAGGACAGGATCCGGCCATTCTTCGAGACGCTCGACTACTGGGGCATCCAGCGGAAGCGCACCCGGTGATTATGCTTCAATCGGCTTCGCGAGTGTTTGTACGAATCGTTCTACCAGTGTAAATTGGTACCCCATTCGTGTGCTGGTGTGGTGTTTGTCAGCTCGGTTCGCTGGATGCAATAAACTTGGACAGATCAAGTTTGATGTGAGTAGTGTAAAATCGGATCGAACTTCGTTTGAGAGCTCTGATTTAGCATGTTTCCTCTCTACTCTTGATTAATACAATGCTATTCATGATGTCCAAAATTACTCAGATCTTGAGATGGCTGCAGCCTAGCGACTGCGAGCCTATGCCTGGTTCTCTTGTTTTACTTTTGATACAAGTCCAATTACCCTCCCTAAATTTGTCTCAAAGGTCAGCTTACAACGCTTAATTTTACTTTGGTTCAACTTTTAACCCTAAATTCTAAAAACGGTTCAAAATCACCCATTACATTGTATTAAGCTGATTTTTCTTGTACCGTGTATGTTGTATGTTGATGAGTTGGCACAGTATATAAGAAGAAAAATCGCTAACTGGCGAGAAAAATCGGTTCAATACACACTACAGGAATCGACGTAGACGCCGACGGCCGGCTGCCCTCGGCGTAGCCACGCCTGGCCCTCGGCGTAGGCTACGCCGACGGCAGCCCTCGGCATAGCCCCTCGGCGTCCAGGTCCCTCGGCACCTGTCATCGTGCCGTCGGCGTAGGGCCGGCCGTCGGCGTATGCCGGCTATACCGACGGTGCGACTTCCCCTCGGCGTAGCTGCCCTCGGCGTTTGGCCACGACCGGCCGTCTCCGTTAACGGTGCTCCGTCAGACGCCGACGGTAATCCCTCGGCATAGCCCAGCCATCTGCGCGCCGGGTGGGCGACGTGGCGCGTCGTGGCGCCGCCAGCTGTGCCTCTACGCCGAGGGCAACCCCTCGGCATATACTTGATCCATGCAGCCAGGCCGTGGACACGCGGCGCAGCCTCGGGCGCGTCGAGCTACGCCGAGGGCAACCCCTCGGCATAGACCCGACCATATGGTCCTATGTCGTGGTCTATGCCGACGGCCTTACCCTCGGCATAGGGCCTGCCATTTTTTTTTTGTTTTCCAGTTCCAGGCCCAAGGCAATCCAGTTCCAGCCCAGCTCATATAATCCACCAAATTCACATAAATATCATATAATCGACCAAATTCGTCATAATTCACGTAAATAGCATGAAATCCACATAGTAGCATACAAATACATCCAAATTCATCCAAAATCACCATAATTCATCCAAAATCACCATAATTCACATAAATAGCATGAAATCCACATAGTAGCATACATGGTGCATGTAGTAGCATACAAGAGGAGAGTGCCATGTCATCCAATACACAGTAGTAGGTAGCAAATGATGGCAAGCAAGAAGCCCGGTGCCGACTAGCGGAGGAAGGACCCGGGCGGGGTGTGTCCACCCACATCCTTGGCGAAACGAGCAGCCCGGGTTTCGCTCCGGTAGAAGCCGCAGAAGAACCACCCGGAGAAGGACCGGTAGCACGCCCAGGAGAAGTCGACGGGAGAGGCACCGGGAGTAGTCCCAGGAGTAGTCGACGGAGAGACACCAGCGAACGCCCAGGAGACCGACCACCTTCATGAACCGGTGTGACCTCGCGCCCACCCGGCGATGCTCGGTTCCCGGACCATCCCGTTCCCTACGTGTTCCCTACATGTTAGCAACTTGCGAGGCAAAGGAAAGTGGTAACTACCGGTTTGGCAAAGAACTTACCTCCGGTGTGGATCCGTAGTAAGTCGCAGCGAAAGCTGCCCTCGATGGCATGATAGGCATGTCCCCCGCCACGGTAACTGGAGCCGGTGGCGGTGTACCAGTAGACATAGAAATCATCATTTCCCGCAAGATAGGTTACAAGTTAGGCTTTGCAGTAAATAAAGCATCAAACCGAGACTTGTCATCTACTTGCGTGAAGAAAGATTCAGACTTACTCCTATATACGCCATGTAGGCCGTATTCGCCTATTCCACCGGGCAGCGGCCTCGCCGATACGCTTCATTGCGAGCTTCGAAGGCCGCCTCGAACTCAGGCTACAATTTCAGAAACAATGAATCTCGTAAACACTTAGCCATGTAGGAAGGAAAACCGGAAAGAGGATGAAAATGAGGAAACTTACATCGTAGGCGGGTGGACGAGCAGTGCCGTGGACGAGGCCGGGGCTGTCGGCGGTGAGGGTATGCTTGAGGCGCGTGTAGCTCGTGGAGTGGGTAGGCTTGACCACCTTATTCATCCAAGGGAAACGGCCATGCGGACGCCCGTGCCCCGACAGGACCAACGACTCCTCGTCGACCGGAATGCTCAAGGGGTCATCCACCTCGGGGTGACGAGACTTGACCATGTCGCAGTGAGTCCTCCTTGGCGGCCTTGGCATTGCCGTAGTACCGTGGCCGAGGCAATGCGGGATTGGGCTTCGCTTCGTCCGCATCATGTCATATATCCGGGCATCATGAAGCACCACCCCAGGTGGTGCCTCGGCCACCCGCATCGCGAAAAGAAAAGTTAAGCGTACCACAAATGAGACATGGCGGGAAATGAATGAAGGTCGTTCCATGTATATACATACCTTTTTCCCCTTGAAGCGGGTGTAGTCGCGGTTTCCCGCGCAAGTGTGTGCCACCGGTGCCTCGGTTCTCCATGTTACGCCTCGACACGGCCGCAAACTCCTCGTCCCCGCCCGAGCCACCTCGCCCTAATCAGCTCCTCCCATGCCTCCCTATGCCGCTCGGCCCACTCCGACAAACCTGAAAACGCAATACTCAGCTCAAGATAATTCAATGAAAACTTAGCAGCAATGTAGAATCTCATTGACATTTTACTCACCGACATGTACTCCTCAATGGTCATTGCCCATTCCTCCGTAGGCTCGTTACCAACATAGTACTCCTTCTTGACCCTCTTACCCTTGTTAGCCCGTAAGGCACTAGCGCCGGTGAACTTTTGGTTGTACCACCGCTGCGGTGTCAACCTCTCGCAAGCGCCACGCAAAGTGAGACGCGCCCGCGTGTCATGCTCCGGGTCCACACGATAGAAGCACTTCAATCATGCATAAATCAGTTGTGAAAGTCATGAGTTAGCACATTAGGGTCATCAACTATGAACGGTGCTCGAGAAATATATGCCTTACCCAGTAACTTGGTGGTCACAGCCTCGGCAGCTGCCGCGAAGCCTACGGCAGGGGCATCCTCATAGTCCGCCCAAGTAGTGGCTAGCTTCGTCGGGCCACCGGGGACCGTGCTAAGGGGAGTGTATCCGCCGGGCCGAACTCTTAATCGCAGCCCCAAGCAAGCCGTTAGGCATGCGGGGGGCTTGGCATCCCATGTCCAGCTTGCCGCAAATAAATCACACATTAGTACACATGCCAAATTGTTTATTATGCCCAAGATGAAAATACATGTTCGAAATTTCTGAAGTAGTACACTTACTCATCGCTCGAAGGAATGATAAGGGCCTTGTCATCATGGGTCTTCGGCTCCTTCCTCGCATCGGGGACTCTAGCTTCTCCACGAAGCTTCAAGGGCTTCGGCGCACCCCCATCCTCCATCACCTCCAACTCAGCCCTAGAGTCCGACTCGTGTGTAGACTCCGTCTCCATCTCCACCTCCCCACTAGACGGACCCTCTAGGTACAACTCAGGAGCCACGTCACCGTAGCGGAGGGTGGCTCGTCAAAGTCCATGTGTACCCCGCCGCCACCTCGTCCTCCACCTCGTCCTCCTCGTCCTCGTCCTCGACCTCCACCTCGTCCCTCCTCGTCCTCGTCCTCCATCGGTACCATCGGCGTAACGCGGATTGAGCACCGGGCTCGATCACTCCGTCTAGTGGGTCTAGGAATATTCCTCTTCACCCGCGCCAGCTGTCTTAAGCAAGCTCTCGGAGTCCGCCTTGCCGCTGCTCATATTGTCCAAATCACCCGCATTGAGAAGAATAAAACAAGTTAAGCACAAAGACATATTATATGAAGATACTAAGAATAAAAGGCACAATGCAATTAAGAAGCATGTTGACATAATAAAATGAAGATACTAAGAATAAAAGGCACAATGCAATTAAGAAGCATGTTGACATAATAAAATGAAGATACTAAGAATAAAAGGCACAATGCAATTAAGAAGCATGTTGACATAATAAAATGAAGATACTAAGAATAAAAGGCACAATGCAATTAAGAAGCATGTTGACATAATAAAATGAAGATACTAAGAATAAAAGGCACAATGCAATTAAGAAGCATGTTGACAAATAAATACTAAGAATAAAAGACCCTCACTGACCATCATCGCTCTCACGCTCACTCTCATACTCCATCTCTTTCTCTTTCTCTTTCTCTTTCTCTCGGCCCACTATCACTATCACTATCTTGTGAGTACAAAGTTGAAGGGTCGACGGGTGGAGGCTCATCATAATTGTCATTCGCCTCAAGTAACTTCTCGAGCATAGATATGTCCTTTAGATCCACCACCGACTCACCACGAGTTTCCGCATCGTTCCCGAGGTCCTCTTGAACAAACGGTTCTAAAATATATTCCCCGAAGTCCCGTTCCTCTTGATAGAAAATCCCTCGTATGTCACGGGGTCAATGTTGTTGTAATCATCCTCGTAGGGAATCGGTAGGTTACCATGTGGCGATACCTGGAAGACGACTTCCCAACCCTTGAGTTCCGCTTTCGGCATGGGTAGGGCAAATAATAAACTTGCTTGGCTTGGTGAGCCACAATAAAGACATCGGCTCCGCTATAGGTGGTTGAAGGCTTAACTTCAACTAACCCAATGGACTTATCACTTCTCCGTCCACCTATTGGGTCGAACCAATGACACTTGAACACGACGATATTGAGTTGCACGTTCGTACGATTGAATGTCAACTCGTATACACTTTGTAACCTTCCGTAGTAATCAAACTTGTTGGCTCCTTTGGTGAAGACCCAGTATTTATCGTTTTGGGATTCGCCCGGCCCTTCTGGTGCGTCTCTGTGTGGAAGCGAAACCCATTCACATCATACTTCTCATACTTGGTCACCTCACGGCTACAACCTTGGGAAACACATTTCAACTCATCTATCATATCAACGTTTCTCTCACGGCCCTACAAGAACATTTCAAATTTGTTGTGTGCATTAGTTACGTGTAATAAGAGGGACAAGTCACGTGTTGCAATGTAAGAGGAAAGGTTAGAAATTACTTTTTCCATGAACCATGTCACAAAGTTTTTATTAATTCCGGGAGCACCGTCTTTCAGTAGAGTGTCCATCTCCGAGGTATCGGGCAATTCATCATACGGCCACATTTCATCCGTGAATTCGCTAAAAGGAGAAAATAAGCATTAGACCGAGACGAGGTTACTAGCTGCAAAGTAATTTGTTCACCATTTTACCTTACGAATGGGATCACTTCCTCCATGTTCATAAGCACATATAGCATTATACAATCCTTCTCTTCGTTCTCCAATTTATATTTTGTTCCTTTACCAGCCTTGCCACCGGGAATTGGAATAGTTTTAGCTTGGGGTCATTCTCGGGCACGTCGACATTGTAACGAGTGACCGGGTTATGCTGAGTGGGAACATCATCGGGATAGTACGTTGTCGCGGCATCTGCCATCTCCCGAAGCTTCGTTAAAGCCGCCTCGTGAGTCCAGTTGTGCGTTACACCATATCCCTCAAATTGATGGCCAGTTGGCGTCGCTGCCGGCACGAGAGCACGTAGCTCGGCTTCAACAAGTGTACCATCAAACTTCGGCACATCTTTTTTTTATGCACAACTTTGCCCTTCTTGAAGTTCTTTTTGTCTTCTCTAAACGGATGCCTCCTTTTGAGGAACTCGTCGATTCGTGTCAAACGCAACATACTTGCGACCCTTCCGTAGCCAAAGGAACTCAAGCCGATGCCTCGCACACCGGGCATGGCCACTTACCAGCCGTACACCATCCACATGTTAGGGCGTACCCGGGCATGTCATGCATGGTATACCGCAACCAAACTCTCATGCAGAAGTTTGTCTTCGATGCTCGGCCGTACGTCAATGTCCCGTGGTGCCAAGAGTGGTTCAAATCTTCCACAATCGGCTGCATGTAGACACTCAAATTCTTCCCCGGGTAATGAGGGCCCGGAATGATCAGCGACGAAACATGGTCTTCCTCGTCATTAGGACTCCGGGAGGGAGATTGAGCGGAATAACAAACACGGGCCAGCAACCGTAATTGGCAGTGGACATACCATATGGATTGAAGCCATCCGTTGCTATCGCAATTCGACATTCCGAGCCTCGGCTGCCTTAAGGCGGTGTTTTGTATCGAAGTTCTTCCATGCCGTACCATCGGATGGATGTCCCATCTTCAACTTGTTGTTTTCGTCCACGAATCTCTTCCCATACTTGTGCCACGTCATCCGTTTGGCTGTCTCCTCGTGCATGTAAAGCCGCTGGATTCTTTTTATGAATGGGAGATATCGAAGAATCGACTTTGCGGTGCTTGACCGCCTCACCCGACCATCCTTTCCCGTTACCTCTTCATACCTAGATCGCTACGTATGGGACAGTACTTGTCCTCCGCATACCGTCTCCAAAATAGAACGCAGCCTTTCGGACAACAAGTCTATCCTTTGATAATCCATGTTGAGGTCCTTCATAATTCTCCTCGTCGCGTGCGTGCTTTGAGGCGTGACAATGATCTTTGGGCAACATGTTACCGGTTGTTTTCAGACTTGCTTCAAAGCCCTCACGGGTGGTGTTGTACCGGGTCTTGTCGGCTAGACATTGGGAGATGGCATCGAGCCGAGAAATCGCGGCGCCCTCGCACAGAGGCCTCTTAGCCGCGGCAATCATATCATAGAAGGCCTTCGCGGTTGGCTCTGGTTCCTCCGGTTCTGGCGGCGCCTCCGGCTCGCGGCGCCTCCGGTTCTGGCGGCGAATCCGGGACATCGGCATGGACGAGATCATCTAGAAAGTCTCTAACTCCATCGTACGCATTTCCATTGAGCCGCTGCCGCATCACCTCACCTCTGTCACGTTCGCGCTCATCAAAGTCGATTTCCGTGACGTACGCATGCATATACCCATATTGCAGAAGGTGTCTATACATTTCATCCTTCCCACGACGTTGACGCTTCACGCAGCGAACACAGGGGCAAAGTGCCCGAACCAGCCCCTTTGTACCACGCGCTAACTCATTCACTAGAAAATGGGTCTTCCTTGTCCACTCATCTGTTTTCTCAGCCGCACTAACACGCTCATTGTACATCCATCCATTATCAGCCATCCTCTCGCTTTATTGGGAGCCAAACCACGTACATAGCATTTATATCAAATAGGAAATTAAATGCATCATATTTTTATTTATTTTACCGGGCGAACCGCATGCATCAACCTACATCTCTACTAGGTGGGCTCCTAGCAGCCGCCGGATCCGTAGTTGGCTACGTTCTCCATGCTCTACCCCGGTCCAAGTCAGATTTCGGCAGCACCTCCCCGCTGCTCTCCCGATACACGTCTCGGCAAAAGCCGAGAGGATGTGCATCCGGAGAACAACGGGGAGGCGCCGCCGAAATCCCGACTCGGACCGGAGTAGAACATGGAAAACGTAGACAACTACGCATCCGCCGACTCGTCCCGTAAATGCCGCAAGCGTTACGGTTCAAAATATGCGGACCACTAATGCATATTTATCCGCGTAACGCTCGCGGACGGGAAGTGACACCTAGGTTACGCAACCGGACTTGGAAAATGAATCTAGTGACATAAGAAAATGCGGAGAAGAAGTTGGAAATTTAGCTCACCCTCGGCTGAAGAGGAAGTAGTCCAACAACGGAGTGTCGATGTCGGCGAACGTCGAGAAGCGCGTCAAAGATCCGGGATCGTCACGCCGGGGTGCTCATGACGAGGCGGTCACCACATGGCCTATTACAAATTCACATTATTAGAACAAATTCACATTTGCATTTCTATTTCCATTATTAAACAAATTCATTTCTATTTCTATTACACATTTCCATTTCATTTCTATTTCTTTCCAATTTTCAAATCAATTTCAATTTCAATTTCTATTTCTTTCAATTTCAATTTCAATTACTATTTCTTTCTTTCTATTTCAAATCAATTACACATTTCAATTACTATTTTCTTACACATTTCAATTTCAACAACTAAAACCAATACACAAATAAAAAAAGAAATCTTACCGTGGGCGGGGCGCGAGGAGGAGGCCGGCCAGGGAGCTCGGTGGGCGGGGGCGCGAGGAGGAGGCCGTCCGGGGACGGCGGGCGGGGCGTGAGGAGGAGGAGAGCGGCTGCTGGCGGCGGCGTGAGGTGGAGGGGAGCTCGGGAGAGGTGGAGGCGGCAGCGGCGCGAGTTGGAGGAGGAGCCGGGGAGGGCGGCGGGGTGGGGTAAGGCGCAGGCGGCGTCGCGGTGAGGAGATGGCGGCGGGCAGCGGCTCGGGAGGCGCAGGCGACGGCGGGCGGGCTGCTCGGGAGGCGCAGACGGCGGCGGGCAGGCGGAGGCGGCGGGCGAGGCGGGAGCTCGGGCTCGGGGAGGCGCGTGGTGGTTAGGGTTAGGTGCTGGTCTGGCTCGACCAGCACATAACTGACCCGGCCGACCGACCGTCCCTATGCCGAGGGCCAGGCATATGCCGAGGGCAGCCCTCGGCATAGCCCCTTT
Source organism: Lolium rigidum (assembly GCF_022539505.1). Classification (NCBI taxonomy): domain Eukaryota; kingdom Viridiplantae; phylum Streptophyta; class Magnoliopsida; order Poales; family Poaceae; genus Lolium; species Lolium rigidum. Next base: position 49,574,015 of record NC_061509.1, read on the forward strand.
TTTTATTTTTTAATTTTTTTTGTATTTAAATTTTATTAATGTCAATTATATTTATTAAATTATATATTTCCATGCAAATTTGTTTTAATCTTCTACATTCCCAAGCTATGCGTATAAATATTTTTACCATATCTTAACTTAATATTCCCCCTGGTAGACGAAACCCTAATCCGGTAGCCCCGCAGCATCTACCCCTTTGACCGACCTCCGATGACAGCTGACCCATGGACTTTTCTCTTCCTTTGTGTTGTGTTAGGTCATCGGAACATGTAGTATCAATAATTACCCTTTCTTACTTCAATATTCCCTCCTAGTAGACGAAACCCTAATCCGGGAGCCCCGCAGATCTACCCCTTTGACCGGCCTCTCATAACAGCTTGACCCATGTACTTTTCTCTTAATTTGTGTTGTGTTAGGTCATTCGAACATGTAGTATCAATAATTACCCTATCTTACATAAATATTCCCTCCGGTAGACGAAACCCTAATCCGGGAGCCCCGCGATCTACCCCTTTCATCGGCGGTCTACCCTTTGATCGCATCCCATCGGGGGTCCCCGGTGGGCATATGCCTCCATTTGAGCTTGGTTAGGTCATAGGTACATGTGGAAACAAAGATCATCCCATATGATATCAAGTTTCTCTCCGGTTCACGTACGAGGGAGTTCCCCCTATACATGCAGTAATCCGCCTAAGTGTAGTAACCCCCGTCCGAGAAGCCGGACACACCTGGGGGTAGCCTTGGATATAAAACCATCTCAAATCACTTTTGTGCATTCCATGTGGACACACACAAGTTTTGGGGCCATTCCCTTGATCGGATGCTCGATTTCCGATGAAACCCTAGTTCTGTTGACCGCGCGGTCTACCCCTTTGACTGCATCCCATCGGGGGTCCTCGGTGGGCATATGCCTCCATTTGAGCTTGGTTAGGTCATAGGTACATGTGGAAACAAGTATCATCACATATGATCCCAAGTTTCTCTCCGGCTCACCTCCGAGGGAGTTCCCCCTGTACATGCAAAATCCGCCTAAGTGTAGTAACCCCTCGTCCGAGAAGCCGGACACACCGGGGGTAGCCTTGGATATAGAACCATCTCAAATCACTTTTGTGCATTCCATGTGGACACACACAAGTTTTGGGGCCATTCCCTTGATCGGATGCTCGATTTCCGATGAAACCCTAGTTCTGTTGACCGCGCGGTCTACCCCTTTGATCGCATCCCATCGGGGGTCCCCGGTGGGCATATGCCTCCATTTGAGCTTGGTTAGGTCATAGGTACATGTGGAAACAAGGATCATCACATATGATCCCAAGTTTCTCTCCGGCTCAACTCCGAGGGAGTTCCCCCCGTACATGCAGAATCCGCCTAAGTGTAGTAACCCCCGTCCGAGAAGCCGGACACACCCGGGGGTAGCCTTGGATATAGAACCATCTCAAATCACTTTTGTGCATTCCATGTGGACACACACAAGTTTTGGGGCCATTCCCTTGATCGGATGCTCGATTTCCGATGAAACCCTAGTTCTGTTGACCGCGCGGTCTACCCCTTTGATCGCATCCCATCGGGGTCCCCGGTGGGCATATGCCTCCATTTGAGCTTGGTTAGGTCATAGGTACATGTGGAAACAAGGATCATCACATATGATCCCAAGTTTCTCTCCGGTTCAACTCCGAGGAGTTCCCCCTCATACATGCGGAATCCGCCTAAGTGTAGGAACCCCCGTCCGAGAAGCCGGACACACCTGGGGGTAGCCTTGGATATAGAACCATCTCAAATCACTTTTGTGCATTCCATGTGGACACACACAAGTTTTGGGGCCATTCTCTACATCCGATGCTCGATTTCCGACGAAACCCTAGTTCCGTTGACCGCGCGGTCTACCCCTTTAATCGCATCCCATCGGGGTCCCCGGTGGGCATATGCCTCCATTTGAGCTTGGTTAGGTCATAGGTACATTTGGAAACAAGGATCATCACATATGATCTCAAGTTTCTCTCCGGTTCAACTCCGAGGGAGTTCCCCCCGTACATGCGAATCCGCCTAAGTGTAGTAACCCCCCGTCCGAGAAGCCGGACACACCGGGGGGTAGCCTTGGATATAAAACCATCTCAAATCACTTTTGTGCATTCCATGTGGACACACACAAGTTTTGGGGCCATTCCCTACATCCGATGCTCGATTTCCGACGAAACCCTAGGTTCCGATGACCGCGCGGTCTACCCCTTTGATCGCATCCCATCGGGGGTCCCCGGTGGGCATATGCCTCCATTTGAGCTTGTTTAGGTCATAGGTACATGTGGAAACAAGGATCATCACATATGATCCCAAGTTTCTCTCCGGTTCAACTCGAGGAGTTCCCCCCGTACATGCGAATCCGCCTAAGTGTAGTAACCCCTCGTCCGAGAAGCCGGACACACCCGGGGGTAGCCTTGGATATAAAACCATCTCAAATCACTTTTGTGCATTCCATGTGGACACACACAAGTTTTGGGGCCATTCCCTTGATCGGATGCTCGATTTCCGATGAAACCCTAGTTCCGTTGACCGCGCGGTCTACCCCTTTGATCGCATCCCATCGGGGTCCCCGGTGGGCATATGCCTCCATTTGAGCTTGGTTAGGTCATAGGTACATGTGGAAACAAGGATCATCACTTATGATCCCAAGTTTCTCTCCGGTTCACCTCCGAGGAGTTCCCCTCGTACATGCAAAATCCGCCTAAGTGTAGTAACCCCCGTCCGAGAAGCCGGACACACCTGGGGGGGTAGCCTTGGATATAGAACCATCTCAAATCACTTTTGTGCATTCCATGTGGACACACACAAGTTTTGGGGCCATTCCCTTGATCGGATGCTCGATTTCCGATGAAACCCTAGTTCTGATGACCGCGCGGTCTACCCCTTTGACTGCATCCCATCGGGGGTCCCCCGGTGGGCATATGCCTCCATTTGAGCTTGGTTAGGTCATAGGTACATGTGGAAACAAGGATCATCACATATGATCCCAAGTTTCTCTCCGGTTCAACTCCGAGGGAGTTCCCCCTATACATGCGAATCCGCCTAAGTGTAGGAACCCCCGTCCGAGAAGCCGGACACACCTGGGGGGTAGCCTTGGATATAGAACCATCTCAAATCACTTTTGTGCATTCCATGTGGACACACACAAGTTTTGGGGCCATTCTCTACATCTGATGCTCGATTTTCGACGAAACCCTAGTTCTGTTGACCGCGCGGTCTACCCCTTTAACTGCATCCCATCGGGGGTCCCCCGGTGGGCATATGCCTCCATTTGAGCTTGGTTAGGTCATAGGTACATTTGGAAACAAGGATCATCACATATGATCTCAAGTTTCTCTCCGGTTCAACTCCGAGGAGTTCCCCCCGTACATGCAGAATCTGCCTAAGTGTAGTAACCCCCTGTCCGAGAAGCCGGACACACCTGGGGGGGTAGCCTTGGATATAAAACCATCTCAAATCACTTTTGTGCATTCCATGTGGACACACACAAGTTTTGGGGCCATTCCCTACATCTGATGCTCGATTTCCGACGAAACCCTAGTTCTGATGACCGCGCGGTCTACCCCTTTGACTGCATCCCATCGGGGGTCCCCCGGTGGGCATATGCCTCCATTTGAGCTTGTTTAGGTCATAGGTACATGTGGAAACAAGGATCATCACATATGATCCCAAGTTTCTCTCCGGTTCAACTCCGAGGAGTTCCCCCCGTACATGCAGAATCCGCCTAAGTGTAGTAACCCCCGTCCGAGAAGCCGGACACACCTGGGGGTAGCCTTGGATATAAAACCATCTCAAATCACTTTTGTGCATTCCATGTGGACACACACAAGTTTTGGGGCCATTCCCTTGATCGGATGCTCGATTTCCGATGAAACCCTAGTTCTGTTGACCGCGCGGTCTACCCCTTTGATCGCATCCCATCGGGGTCCCCGGTGGGCATATGCCTCCATTTGAGCTTGGTTAGGTCATAGGTACATGTGGAAACAAGTATCATCACTTATGATCCCAAGTTTCTCTCCGGTTCACCTCCGAGGAGTTCCCCCTGTACATGCAAAATCCGCCTAAGTGTAGTAACCCCCCGTCCGAGAAGCCGGACACACCCGGGGGTAGCCTTGGATATAGAACCATCTCAAATCACTTTTGTGCATTCCATGTGGACACACACAAGTTTTGGGGCCATTCCCTTGATCGGATGCTCGATTTCCGATGAAACCCTAGTTCTGTTGACCGCGCGGTCTACCCCTTTGATCGCATCCCATCGGGGTCCCCGGTGGGCATATGCCTCCATTTGAGCTTGGTTAGGTCATAGGTACATGTGGAAACAAGGATCATCACATATGATCCCAAGTTTCTCTCCGGTTCAACTCCGAGGGAGTTCCCCCCGTACATGCAGAACCGCCTAAGTGTAGTAACCCCTCGTCCGAGAAGCCGGACACACCTGGGGGTAGCCTTGGATATAGAACCATCTCAAATCACTTTTGTGCATTCCATGTGGACACACACAAGTTTTGGGGCCATTCCCTTGATCGGATGCTCGATTTCCGATGAAACCCTAGTTACGTTGACCGCGCGGTCTACCCCTTTGATCGCATCCCATCGGGGGTCCCCGGTGGGCATATGCCTCCATTTGAGCTTGGTTAGGTCATAGGTACATGTGGAAACAAGGATCATCACATATGATCCCAAGTTTCTCTCCGGTTCAACTCCGAGGGAGTTCCCCCTATACATGCATAATCCGCCTAAGTGTAGGAACCCCCGTCCGAGAAGCCGGACACACGGGGGGGTAGCCTTGGATATAAAACCATCTCAAATCACTTTTGTGCATTCCATGTGGACACACACAAGTTTTGGGGCCATTCCCTTGATCGGATGCTCGATTTCCGATGAAACCCTAGTTCTGTTGACCGCGCGGTCTACCCCTTTGACTGCATCCCATCGGGGGTCCCCGGTGGGCATATGCCTCCATTTGAGCTTGGTTAGGTCATAGGTACATTTGGAAACAAGGATCATCACATATGATCTCAAGTTTCTCTCCGGTTCAACTCCGAGAGAGTTCCCCCCTATACATGCAGAATCTGCCTAAGTGTAGTAACCCCCTGTCCGAGAAGCCGGACACACCTGGGGGGGTAGCCTTGGATATAAAACCATCTCAAATCACTTTTGTGCATGCCATGTGGGCACACACAAGTTTTCCAGACGATTCCGACGCTCCGGTGGTCACGTAACTTGGAAAACCCTAGGGCGGGGACCCCACACATCTACCCCTATAGCTTTCTCCGTGCGAGGGTTTACCAGTGGACTTTTTTATTTATTTTGCTTTGTTTAGGACATATGTACATGGAAACCATAGGTTGGGCATACTTTACCATAAAATAGGCTCCGTTCGAGCCATGGTGGGGGTTTCCACATACAGATCCTGGATTTTACCAACTCGGTAGCCCATTATGCGGAAATCGTCAACGCCGGTACATCCAAGGTTAGCCAAACCTTACATCACACTTGTACATGTATGTTAGGGGCAGAAGCAAGTTTTCCAACAATTCTGACGCTCCGGTGATCTGTTTCTTGGGAAACCCTAGGGCGGGACCCCTAGGGTTAGGGTTTTACCAAGTGATCTGTTAGGGTTATAGTTAGGGTTAGCAATGTATGTGGAAAACCTAGGGTTAGGGATAGAGTTAGGGTTAGGTTAGGGTTAGAGTTAGCAATGTATGTGGAAACCCTAGGGTTAGGGTTAGGGCTAGAGTTAGGGTTAGGGTTAGAGTTAGCAATGTATGTGGAAACCCTAGGGTTAGGGTTAGGGCTAGAGTTAGGGTTACGGTTAGGGTTAGAGTTAGGGTTAGAGTTAGGGTTACGATTAGGGTTAGGGTTCGGGAAACCGTAGGGCGGGGACCCCGCGGATCTACCCATATGTACATCGATAGCAAATGTTGGGCCTAGTGGCTCCGGTTGACCCGTCCGCGAAGAGCGTCACCCATGCATGGGACCTACATATGCCATCTACGAATTCTTAAAAAATAGAACCATTTTTTACATAATTCATACTAGTAAATAAATAATAGAAACATATTATAAAGTAATATGAGAGAGGGAAAAAAATAAAAAAAATAAAAAAATACTATATGCCGAGGGTGACCGTCGGCATAGGGTGTCCATGCCCTATGCCGAGGGTGGCCGGCTCGGCGTCCGAGTGACGCCGTGAGCGGGCGTCGACGGCGCGGGCTGGGCCGGAGGCGATGCCGGTGCTACGCCGAGGGCCAAGGTGACGCCGACGGCTGCCCTCGGCGTAGCCTCCTCTACGCCGACGGTGTTCGTACGCCGACGGTCGGGTTCGTGAGCTGCCCCGGCGAGGCCGTACGCCGACGGCCCCGATAAAAAGCCGTCGGCGTACACTCTGGCCGTCGGCATCTGTCACCATTCCTGTAGTGACATGTCAAAAAGGGTAGAAGGTCCAAGTCCGAACGGTTTATAAAATTCATGGTTGAAAATTGAACCAAAGTAAAGTTGAGGGTTGTAATCTAAACTTTGAAACGAGTTTAGGGGGCTAAATTGGATTTCTCTCTTTTACTTTTCTAGTATTTTCGTTGTCAATAAATTTGGAGATACGGCGGAATTTGGTGTTCACTCAATCCTCTATAAATGCTTTAGATACTCTTTCTAAAAATACACTAGTATGAAAAAAAAAGTTTAAATTTAGAAAGCATGAGGAAATTTGCGAAAATATCACAAGATTATCTCGTCAAAATCCGGTAATTATATGAAATTTTCCGGGATTTAGGATAAACTCCTCGGTTCCCTAAAATACAAAAAAAATGTGACCCACACGCACTAACACCAGAGGATAAACAAGTAACAAACCCATGTCCGATGAGATTCATGCCCAAGTTGCAGGGTAGCCACCAACTTAAGCTAATCATCATATGGATTCAAGAATTCCCAACATTTTTATGGATTCAAGAAAGTAGTAAATACGAGCGTAATATACCCACAAGATTAAAACCGAACATAAAGCTCGAAGGGGAATTTCACTTTCAAGCCTCATTATATCCAAAAAAGAAAGGCAGATATGATTATCTACCCTTACATAAGTAAACAACAATACAATATATTATTTCTCAAAAAATAAACATGGCGGTATACCCATCATTTCAACAACTATGTCGTTTCACTAGAAATCGGCACAGCAAGTGTCATTGTCTTTGCAGTAGCATCTCCCAATACTCCAACCTAAATTGTCGCCTAAATATGCGCACAATTGTTCCGAGCATGTGCCATCAGTTGGGATGCACTCTGTTGTTTTGGTGGCATTTGAACCTGCGCAGGCAATCAACCAAAATAGCCACAACTCTAATTAGTTTGCATATACTGCACACAAGTTACCTGCTACAAGATTGTATGCGGATAGTATACATAAATAAAACTTATATAGTTAAGGAAATATACATACTTATGTATCTTCCTGCTGCAAGGCACGGCACAAAAGTGGCAGATATGACAATAAGAGCTAGCAAACACACAACCCTCACATTGGTGTTCATAGGAGCCATAAGCCGTGCTTGGAAATTAATTTCACCTATAACTGTTCTTTTGGTTGATATGTAGCTATGTAGCTATATCCCTCTTCCTAATATTTATATAGCACTACGAGAAGTCACCCGTACATATATATAGTTTGAATTAATTATTTTCCTCACACATATATATAGACGAAATTGATTTTTATCCTAACTTAAAACATATATATGGAATTAATTAATTATTATCCCTACATATATTAGATATATCCATATAAGATAGCATGTCAAGAATTAATTGGACACCAACATTTTAGAAATGAAATTAACTAGTTCAGAAACACAAGAGGATATGGAGACACATGTAATACTTTGCAATGCAGGACGAGATTCCCAATTAATTCTCAAAGGGGCCCGGATCCCCGGTAACCCTGGTAGCCAAAAATTATTGTCGACCGTACGAGTTTCAAATAAATTTTCAATTTCAAACTTCATAATATCTAAATATTTTGGATATAATTTTTAGAGGAGGGACCAAAACAGTGGGATGGGACAAATGAGTTGCAGCATGGGGTCACATCAGAAAGGAAACACATGGGGCTTAGGATGGACTAACCAATTATTCCAAATTAAAACAAAATTCAAATGAACCTGGATTCTTTTACATGTTAAAGACATTTACCGTAGAGAGATGAGAATTCCTACCATCCATTAACCGGCTATACAGCTAATTAGAGGTCGTGGGTTGTTCCAGCAGAACTCACTGCACACACTTCGGAGGTGTACACTTTGACATCAATTTGTTTAATCCTTCTAGGGAACAAGCAATCATACTCCCTCGGTCTCAGTTTACTAGTCTTCTATGTATCCCTAGATCGCCAATTTGATCTATATAATCTTATATAATGCAAAAATTATATCATAAGAAAATAGAACATCTAAACTTTCTAATAATATAATTTTTATAACATATAACTAATGCTAACTTGATCAAATTTGCGACCTATGGGTAGGCGCATGCCTAATAAACTGTGAGAGAGTACATGCATTTAGGAATGACATGAGCGATTTCCACTAAATTAAACTATCACACCTACAATATTGTTTTAAGAAGGCGTTGACTGTTTTTTTTAATACGCATGCCTGAAGGTATGCACTACTTGCAGTTGCAACTCAGAAGAAAACAGGCACACGGTACAGATTCGTATAGATACATAAAATACAAATGAAGGATATGGACGGTTCTGTACCCACCACCAAATTACAGAGAAGCCCTTAAGAAAAGAAATTATGCAACCAAATCTTCTGCCTGCTTCGCGGCTTCGGTCCCCGGCTTGTGCCACCAATCCCCTCGTCCATCGCCGGAGCAGTAGGAGGAGAGCAGTGATTGACCATCCGCTAGTTGCACGTCTGGAACTGAAGAAGTCCCTCGCACATGGGCTTTCTTGAAACACAGTAAACACCTACTCCATGGAGAAAGGGTGTGCTTCCGTCAATCGCATCGGTCAGAGGCGTCTTCAATCCGGAAGGAGCTCCCCAAACCTCTCCAGCTTTGGAACTGGGGACATAGCCAAACCGCCCTTCAAAGAAGGAAACACCTCGGATCGACATACTTTGGGATCCAAGGGGATAAAATATTAAGCATCTAAGCGTGGCTATATGGCTCTAAGTAAAGCGCTTCCCGAAGTTGCATTCATATTGACTGTCACGGTTATTTTTGCATAATTTTCTATTGAAGTTGGCTTGAGACTAGCATTCGAAAGATAGTAAACCCAACTTATGCACCAATTGGTGAGCATAAGTAAACCCAAGCCTAATGGATTTTATTTGAACTCATGCTTGGGTCTAAATGATCAATAAAACTATTACCCAAGGGAGAAGATAAAATAGGCATCCACTCAAGGAATTCCATATACAAGTTTAACACATATTTCCAACACTTTCTCATATACAAATCAATGAATATGCCTATGCACACAAACAATTATGATGGATGGACAAGTATAAAATACCAACGTTGTTCACTTGTTGAATTGACCAAAGTCACAATTAATCTTTTGACCAACATAAAAAATCTATATATTAAACAAGAAAGAAATATCTTCTAATACTCAGCTTTTCTATGTGAGAAATTATCTTGGAACTCTATCCAAACAAAATTCTCGAATCTATTATCACTAGATATTAACCCAATATTAAGATTCACTTATAAATCTTATCAGAACAGTTTTGGGATTTCATTCGGGAAAAACTCAAATAAGAAAACCAAGTTTTCATTCTTATTCTCTTGAAACTCGGAAAAAACAAATAAGCTACACATTCCAGGTTGATCAAAACATGTTTCTATTCAGAAATAATTTACTATAAATATATTTATAATAAATTTAGTACTTTTTATAACTTAGTTCTTGCATATTAAATGTTAACAAGTATAATTTTACATTAATTAGATTTCATAGATAACAACATTTGATTATTTCTAACACTAATTACATTGTTTTTTGTTATATGAATGTAATGTGTATCGTTGAATTTTTCGTGTTGCGCAAAACTTAAACCATATGTTGTAAAAAATTGTTTGAATTAAACTTTTGACAATTGCATAAATTATATAGTAGACAAGAACATATTTTTGTTTGTGTGCTTGTTTGTGTGGTCCTGTTTTTTTAGTACCCTTAAATATTACTGTAATGTTCTCTAAAACATATATTTTAACAAATTTCTTAATAGTAGTTTATTGTGTATGATTAGGCAAGCATATACATACCGATTTCTAGAGTACAAAATTAACCACCGGTAAATTTCTCCTGCACATTGGGCTTGGTAATAAGTTCAGCGGCGGAGGTAGGAATGTGTTATTTTGCATGTTGAAGGAGCATTGTTAGAGCATTTTTAAATCTACACTTCACATCAAATTTTGGGAGAAACGTTCAATGGTGTTAGGGGACCAGGGCCCCTCCCGTCCCCCGTCTCCGATCCGCCACTGATTAAGTTAATAACTTATGCATCGTCTATGGTAATAATCACCGAAGAATCTAGTTTGCATATGATTTGATGTTATGCTCGCGTGCAATGCTCTTGGTACCACCTCGTGTATCAAAGGTTCATACTAATTTATAAAATAAAAAATCACACTTCTATGATCTAGAATCTATAACACATAAATAGGTGACCCCACTACCTATTTCTCTAAATATACGAGATGCCCAACTCTGCAAGTCTACCAATTTAGCAAAATGGATACCGCACTATGAGGCCATCTAACACATCCATGTTATGGCCGCTAGTTAGCAGTAAGAACGCTTGCATCATGGGCTGATTCTTCCCAAGTAGCTAGCACATATGTGAATTTGAGTTCAAAATTGATAGCAGAAATTTTTTTGTGACTGGTGTAATGCTTCCTTCCTATGTATGATGCTGATTATACTTTCAGCACTCTAGCAATCACATGCGTACCATTGATTGCGCCAATACATTCGTGCAATGACAAGAGCAAAAAATCATGACTACAACAAACACACATGATTTTGTGCATTAATTGTGGTATTCTGAACAAATGACAAAGCATTATTTGTGCTCAGATCGAAGTATGTATACCATCTGTGGCTATTTCCTATCTTGCTTGGCGTTTCACCAAAAGGTGGCTTGATGGAAATAGTTTCTATGGATCTCCTGAATGTGTTGTGGATCACTCTAAATATCTAGTTATGGCCAACAACATGAATGAACATAGAAATTTGCTGTTCTACGCAAGTGTTGATGCTATCTTGCAACAATATTCTCTCCCTAAACCTCTTGACAAGTTCATAAAAGTGACTCTTTTCATCCGAAGCATTTGGACAGCCTCAACATCGTTCATGTTGTAGATGTACTCAAGATTCGAAATCCTCTCCTCGTCTCGGGCAAGCATAGGACCATAAGTATGCCTGATAGGCAGCTCGCCTAACTGCTCTTTTGTGATGAAGGAGGATCTAGGCCTGAATCGTAGCTACCAGTGTTGCTGCCTGGTGGATTAGACTCATCCGATCGGCCTATTCAATTAAATCTAACATGAGTGTTTGCTAAATCTACCGTACATGCTATCAACTAACAAAAGAGACAACAAGTAGGGGAGGAGGTGTTTTACGTCCACTATTGCGCACAAGGGAGAATAGCCGGGGTTAGAGTAGAGGAAGAGCTCACCCGCGGATCCCGAGCTGAAGATGGAGGATACCAATTGCTGTGAGGAACAAGGCCGACCTTCCCGTTGGAGTTGAGGGACTCAACGGGTGAGATAGATATGCGGAACTGCTACCACCATCGATGTTTAGAGAGAAAATGGCGATGTTTTGCTAGGAGATGACCGAATAGAGGAGGTGACACTGGCTTTGTCGCGAAACCCAGCCGGCGATTTTAGTTTCTCCCGCCATCTTGCGTCGGTCTCCCACATGCACACCATTTCCGCTTTTCGCACCGGTTGGCACATGCGTCCAGGTGAACGAATGAACCAAGCGTTCCTACCTGGTCTAGCCTGGGACTGCTTTTACCAGCGTGCGGGCCACAACTTACGCTGCACCCGAGACTCTAAACACTTGATTTTTTGCAGCCACGGGGCTGTTTGGAGGGGATGCAGATATAGTCACGGGATGGGTGTCTGCCTAAGTTGATCGATCGACCAAACCCATAATGACTGAGAAGGTCACCAATGTAAAATCGAGGGGACAACTTTAGTAGGATCTATGAGATCAATTTTTTAAGACAGAAAACATGTTCAAAAGTTTTCAAAAAAATTGACAACATATATTGGTGTTATATATGCAACACCTAAAAACTGGCGGCTTTAAATTCGACCTACATTTAGAGAGCTAAAAAGATAAATTTGGCAATGAATAGTGTGAAATACTATTCTCCCAAAGCTGACACTATTAACAGTGGAATTTATCTTTTTTGTTTTTCTAAATGTAGATTGAGGTTTGAGCTGAAATCTTTTGGAGTTGTAGATATTGTCCATAAGTACGTTGTATAATTTTATTCATTTTTTTTGCATTTTGTAAATATACTTTTTGTGAGCTGATCTTATGAAAGTTATATCTCACATAACAAGGAGATCCTATACAAGTCTCCCCATAAAATCGATCAGTGGTCCAACACTGACCTGTCTTTCTTTTTTTTTGCGGGTAGACCTGTCTTTCAGTTTGGCACATTTTAGGTTAGCTTCCAGTACAGGTGTGCTGCACGCTCAGCGGTTACTAATTATCTGAATGACGTGCGTGTGAGTGTGTGCGCAAGCATGTGTATTTTTTACTGCAACTACAAGAAGCAGGGCTGAACTCACCTAAACCAGTCAGCAGTTTCAGACACAGAGCTTGAGCTCCTTGGTTCCTTGCATGACCACATAGATATTTTCTTCTCCTAGCCAGTTGATATCCTACTTCTTACTAATTTCCTTGAGCGAAAAAACTGTTGTCTAACTTGTTCATAACACTCTCACACTTTTGGAGCAAATTCTACTTTCAGATGGTGACACAATTTTATTGTCACTTCGAAGCAGGTTGAGAGGGAGCAATTCTGCTTCGGTGCTCCTCCCCTGAAAAAATTCAAGGCGCTTTAAACACAAGAACGGTGGAGATCTTTTCATACATGTTCGTAAGCTAGCGGGGGCAGGATCGTAATTTCAGTGTAGGTCCACCGTCCGTACAACCATGTATAGGCCCATATGGTCCCCGTTGTGTTGTACCTCGTTTTTATACGTATCTACGGTCATATACGTGTGCCGAAATAGAAAGGTCCTATAAAGATCTTGCTCACATGACCTCTTTTTTTTTTCTTACACGATATACACATACAGTATCAATATAAATGGGTATACATGGGTCGGATATGAGTTTCGGCGGACCCAACACACGAAAAAAAAAGACCAACTATGATCCTTTAACTTCATTTAGGGGAGCACCGAAGCAGCCCTCGAGAGGGAGACCGTACAAGAGATAGGAAGACGCCGTTGGCTACGGAGACTCCACGTAAGCAAAGAAGCTCGAGGCTCCGAGCTCTCGAGAGTTTCAGTCAGGCTGAGCCACGCATGCCTTGGGAGCTGGGACCAGCTACAGAGTGAACCGATGCGGCCGACGAAACCAGCTGCCACGGCGCCAAGGTCGGCGCGGCCGACGTCCGGCGTCGTGAGGCTACTGCAGGTGCCGGCGGTGGTGACTCTGGCCGTCGTTCTCGCCGTGACTGCGCCGGCGCAACCGCAGAAGGCTTCGGAGGCGGCGCCGAAGGACACGTTTCGCAACGTGCCGGGGACGCTGTCCGGGGAGGAGGGCAAGGAGGCGGAGCGGATCAAGCACCCACGGTCACCCGAGGCGGCGCGCTGCACCTCCAAGTGCGTCAGCACCTGCGTCCTCGGCGGCGCCGGCGCACCCGGCGTCGGAGGCCCCTTCAACGTCAGAAGGTAATTGTTCTTCTCCAGTCTACCAATCGCCGGCTCCACCATCAGCTTCGTAGCTAGCTACCCTGCTCTTGCAGAACATACTGACCTCTGTCTGTGATTGACGAATTGTCGGAATTGCTTCCATGCGTCCAGACCACTGGTGGTGTTCAAGGATGGTTTCCGAAGCCGGCAGTATTGGTACGTGCACGCAGCAACATTCAGACAATAAAACTCTTCACTGACACCAGTTGTGTTCATTACTTGGGCGTGCTACTCTGAACATTGTGCGTACATATGAATTGCAGCCTGGTGGAGTGCTCAGACGTCTGTAACCTGATCAAGGACGGCGAAGACGACCAATGATCCATCATCACATCTCAGCAGCTCAGCTTAATTAATGGAGATTGAGAACCGTCCTCGTCCAACGTCAATCCATATATATTCAGCAGACTAAACAGTAGTACTGCAGTAACTTTGATTCTGCCAAACTGCACGAGCTCAATACCAAGCAAGGTGTAATTTTAGGTGACTGAGATCTACAAACAGAAACTATTGGGCGAAAGAGGCTGACCCTGTAGGTGGCCCGTGGCCAAAACAAATTCAAGCTTTGTTTCAGAGAAAAAGCTTTTGTCTGAATGCACAGTATTTCTGGAACGAGCGAAATGCACACATTTCTCGTCATGCTCCAGCCATGCCAAATGCTTATCTTCGTCCACATCAAGTCGGAGGCTGATCTTTGGGTGTTAAGCATTCAAGTGCGTGAGTAGTCGTTTTTGGCCATCTTACTGCGTGAGTAGTCGTTTTTGTGTTATATTTTCTACTTCTCTGTACCAATTCTCCTTCTTTAATGAGAATTGGCAAATCTAGCCATTGAGGAAAAAGAGAGGTTGGAGAAACTACAATCTTCTTCCGCTCCATATTCTTTGTATGTGTATATTATCCATCGTCTTTTGTTCTTCTTTGGTCCAACGAAAGAAATGTGTCCAGATTACAAAAAAATTGCTTCTGCTAGCAAAAAAAAATAGCAAAATGAATCTTACCAGTAATATATGAAATGCAGCTTGAAGTTAACCACATATAAATGGTATATTTTACACCTTTGCTAATTTTCAGCTAGATGAAAACTCATTTGGCCATAAGCCCATAAGTCAGATCGCTGGCCGTCCATTCTGATTTTCTGGCGCGAATCTCGACGCGATGCTTTCCGGCGCCTGTAGTTGTAGCCTGCGTTTGGTTTTTAATCTACAATCCTTTTTTTTGTTTCTGGTTCAGCTGAGTCTGGTTTATTAATCATCAAACCGTCTTAGCACGATTTACTCCTTCCATCCATAAATGGATGTCGTAAGTTTGTCTACTCCCTCCATCCATAAATAAGTGTTGTAGGGAGTATAATTTTTTGACAGCTCAATGTTATCCAGGTGTTTCTATTGTGGCAACTTACTGAGGAGAAAACTTGGTCATAGAGTGGCACTTGCCATGTTGGGTGGCCAGGGCCGGCCTATGTTTTCCACGACCACGGCCCTTGGGCGAAGTCGACAAAAAACCCCTTAAGGCTAATATATGTGTACGCAAAACAGAAAATGCATCGGTGTACATGGGTGCCAGGACACCCTATACATGAAAAAAAATCTGTAATGCAGAAAAAGTTAATTTTTTTTAAAAAAAATTCTACAATCAAAGATGATCATCTATTGTACTCATATAAGGAGGATTCATCGTGGAATATTTTCCTTATTTCTTGGGTGTTTGACTGGGTGAGGCGGTCGGCCAGTAGGGCTGTAGGGCGTCCATGCAAGTCGATCATCGAGATGCAAAGAAGAGGTAGGCAGACGAATAGTCCCAGGCCCGAGTCAATTAATCATCTCTATTTCCTTTTTTCCAAGAGAGTCGATCGCAACGTGTAGCCGTGGCCTCGTGGGACACTCCAAACGGAAGTTGGGACGATCGGTGGACTCGCTTGCGTACTTGTTGTGTCCTTTTCTCGTTGGGCATGTTCATCTATATAAAAAAAAGATTCAGATAATTGTAAAGAAAAACTTCGATCTTGGCCCCCCTCCCGGCCTGGGCCAGACGGCCACCCATGGCTGCCATGGGTCATGGCCGGCGTGTGGGTGGCACAAAACATGTCTGTTTTTGCTGAAACTATTGTGTGAGCATGTAACACGTCAAGCTATACATGATATATATTTTTCATATTTTAAATATGTTCAAAACGTATTTTTAAATAAAGGATGCATATACACCCAGAAACACGTCTGTCCGAGCTTAAAGCTCTTTCAGAATAAAAGTGGCCGAAGAAAACACCACCTTAGGTAGCCTAAATTGATTAGCCATGTGGGAGACTAAGTTTTTTTTTTTTGAGAGAATATCGCGCTTTATTGATTAAATAACACCATTACAAAGTTCGGCCCGGATTAAATCCGGGATAACATGGAAAGAAAAATTACAAACATCGCGACGAGAGGCGCGAGCTAAAAGATGTGCAGCGACATTCAGACTACGATTCACATGCTTAAAGGAGCACGAGATAAACCCCTTCGCCAGTACCTTGATATCGTGTACCACAATTCCTACCAGTGAGCGATCCTGAACTGAAGAATTGATGCGCTGGGATCATTGACAGGCAATCCGATTCGAGGACGCATTTCTGGAACCCACGCCCTCGGAGAACTGACACAGCGCGCCGGATGGCGAAGCCCTCGGCAAGTTCAGGAGTAGGAAAACCTGGAAGACCCTCCGAGACAGAGAGAATGAAAGCCCCATTGTGGTCACGCAACACCGCGCCCCAGCCCATGCGGTGATCGTCGGGGAAGAGGGCAGTGTCAACATTCATACAGACAAAACCTTCACGTGGTGGAATCCAGGATGGAGCATAAGACCTGGAATCACACCTAATAGCAGGCTTGTCCTTGTAGCAATGGCGCATGATCATGTCGACATAGGGGATGGTCTTTGCTGCAACACGCACCGGATGCAACCGGCCTTCATTATTTCTAGTATCATTGCGTGCCTCCCAAATATGCCAGCAGACCACAGCCAGAACAGTGGCGTTCACCGCATTTTCTCTGGCCAGGTAATCGAAGATCCACTGCTTCGCACTCACCAAGCAATTTCTACGCAGTTGGAGCGGGAATCTCTCCTTCACTGCGGCCCAAACCGTCCGAGCAAACGGACACAAAAGGAAGAGGTGTTCAACCCTTTCAGTCTGTCCACAAAATACACATTGATCATTGGCAGGGCGCATACTTGTGCACGTTACACTTGCATATTACTCCGTATACTTATTTAGGAAGGTGATCCGATCTTGCATACCATCCTGAAGTCAAAGGTGCGTGTGACACGCCGCACTTAAATTATGCATACGCACTCCGTATGCACATGCAAGTTTTTTGTTGGCTGTGGCTATAAAAGGCCTCGCCTTGTATTCATCTGAAGGGCACGCAGCACTTAGCAGCATATCTTCTTCTTCTTACTCCTTGTCTTGGCTCCCTCGATCCCCAAATTTCTTCTTCCTCGCTCGATCTTTACTCTGTCCAAGCTAGCTAGTAGTATATACTCCTACATGGCTTCTGGCGGTGCTAAGGTGGTGGTGGTCGTCGCCGTCATTTGCTTCGTGCTGCTTGCCATGAACATGGAGATTGCGGCGGTGCAACAAGACTGCAACACCTGCAAGCAGACCTGCGTAACCATGTGCAACTGTACATACTTTTGCGAAGACCCGTCATCTGGTATGTGCAAGGAATGCATTTTCTATACCCCGCGGGACTGCGAAAAGAAGTGCAAATCCGACTGTGACGAGAAGTGTTGAAGCCCTGGTTCCTAGGATCTTGATTCTTGAGCTGCAGCAGGGGAAGGATCCAAGCACTATAGCTTGGCTGTGCACGGAGGCATTACATGGATATTTATAGTCTGGTCAACGGTTCCATTTAGTTCCTCCGATTGTTTCCCTCCATTTCAGCTAGGAGTATATTATTTTCCCTTGTCGTTTCCCTTCTACCAACTTCAGCTACTACATCATAAAAGATTTAATGTAATGTTCGTCATTTATATATTTATGCTCCTCCCATATCTAAACAGCTTTATTGGTTTGCAATCCATTGGCAAAATTTTCTTTTCTAAATTTGGAATGCGATTGTTGGCTTGGCGCACCGGCACGTTTACTGTAATATTCTAGGTTTAGAGGATAAAAATAATAGGAAAATAGAGGTATGCATTGCATCCATGCATTTAAAATCCAGGGAAATTTATTGATAGAACTTGTCAAACCGATTGAAGTTCCACCAAAGGTAATGATTTAGGACTAGCTCATCTATCTAAGTGTTAGAACGTTGAAATAAAATTTGGTAAACTTCTATGTTATGAGGGTAGAAGTAAGACTCGTAAATAAAAGTGAATCAACACACAACGCACCCATGCCTGGCCATGGGCAGCCCGGCCCAAAAAACTCGGGCCTAGGCCTAAAAATGTTGGCCCAACACCCAGGCCGGGCCGGGCCTGGGTAGCCCGAAAAGTCCATTTAACACTACGGTCCAGCCCGCGACCCGACGACCCGATGGGTATCATGGGTATTTGGCCGGGCCAGGCCGGGCTTGGGCCTGATTTTTGAGCATCGGACTTTTCTCGGCCCGGCCCGGCCCGGCCCGACATATGGCCAGGTAGAAACGCACCCTACACGAATGCTTAACTTATCTTCTCTAGCTATCAATAAACACATGTGTTGAATAATCCTCTAGCATAGGATCAATCAACCAAAACTTAGATCAATTATATTATTACCTTATTATATTCCATCCTATTTTAACCTCTCTCATCTTATCATTATCCTCATCTTCTTTATCATCACATGTGATTGACCATTGTCAATTATCAAGTAAAACATCCAACCCTATGAACCAATTATTGGCTTTCCAAATCTTGGGCATTATAAACCATGGCCTATTGAAATCCTTCTATCCCAAGGTTGTCAATTAATTGATCTTCGGAGACAAGAGGTTTAGTGAGTCTAGTGTTATCCTTAAAACATAGGACCAATAGCCCATTTAGAAGTTAGTAGAGGTGAAACCTATCCTAAGTGAACTACGAGTATAATCTTGAAGTAAGATTATGTTAAAACAAAGTAGTAAGGCATAGCCTTAGAATACAAGTGGATATACCTAACAAGTAGTTCTTTTAGTTAAATGGACCTACTAAGAGAATAGTGTAGCCAACTGGAACCTAAGCATGATGATCAAAAAATTATAATGTTCGTTATCAAGTCACCAGTGATTGACCATCATTATATGAGTGATCTTTGTGTAGAGAAATTGATCTAGTAAACAACTGCCTTAGAATAGATAAGAGGAGACAAGCCAGTGAGAGATCAATTGTGCATATGAACCTTTGGAGGTGACACACAATATTAGTTGTTCAATGCCAGTTAACGTTGGAGGTTAGAGTCATGAGCAAATGACTAAGTGGAATATAAGAGCCACGTTGGATTATAGTTTTAGTAGTTGAGGCTAGAGATGAAAATACTAAAAGAGAAAATAGTCTTATGATTAAATACTCGCAATTGGGTGGATCCTTAGATTGGTAATAAAGATAATTGTTAATAGTTGAGTCATAAAAGAGTTGCCAACCTTCAAGTATTGAAAGATGGAATAATTGGATTTTTAGTGTTAACTAGGGAGAATAATAGTAAATGGTAACCCAAAGAGATCAAGGAGATAGTTGAGGAATAATCGAGGGAGTGTTGATCATAGGATCTTAAGTAGGGTTAGGTAGTGACTTCGAACCACCGCTCCAATTGTTGGTGTGATCATAGCAGATCAATTAATTAGGTGACACTTGGTATCAAAGCAAGAGAATATGTAGCTTTAATGACAAGATTATTGGATTGACAAGTAGAATATTTGAATTTTATTGAACTCTTGTGAGCGAGGGAGTAGAATAACCACGTGGATCAAATATATATGAGAGTGAGTAAAGTGAGACTCTAGGATACCTAGGAAAGGAATTCCTTAACAAGAATTTTTAGTCTTGATGATATATAAACCCTAGGAAAACCCCTTATCAAACCTCAACTCTAGTTAAGATGATCTGTAACACCCGGCCACCCTCGGCCGGGCATGTTACCCTGGAAGCTCTCTGAGATCTCTAGACTAGCCCCACAGACCGACACTAGTCTTTTCTGCGCACTTTTTTCTCACTTCTGCACACCCGGGATCTACTTCCCAGTCAGTCTCCCATCCTCAAATTGTTTGAAGCCAAGCACACTTAACCTTGGAATTATTTGGAAATAAGCTTCCGGAAAAGAATTTCCAACTTATTGATACGAGTATTCTATTCATCCTATTGAGCCCTAGGTCATGATGTCACACTCACCCCCCCCCCCTAGAAGATCGATGTCCTTGTCGATCAGCCCTATATCAGGAATGTCTCCTCTTGGCGCACTTCCATGTGTGTAGTGCCAGCACATGTGCCATGTCGTGTGCCACGACGGGCCACACCAGCCATGCGCCATATGCCCGAAATCCTGACCAACTGTTATCACCAGATTTTGGCCAAATCAGGAGATGGGCCGTAATTGAGATGGGCTTGAAGGATATACACGTGGAGCATCTCTGAAGCGGCCTTGCACGAAGAATTTGGGCTAGATTGCCCGTGTATCTGTATTTTATAGTAATTTGCATCTTAGTTTAGAATTAAAAGATAGAGTTTAACCCGTACACGGTTAGGTGTACGCCCGAATTAGAAAGTCCCTTTGATACGTCCAATTTGCATCACTATTTTGTATCATAATTTGCTGTTATTCATTGATATATTTCATATTGGGACACAATACTTATGTTATTTCATCTATTTTGCATGTTTCATCATCATTGGAGGATCAAGCACCGGAGCCAGGATTCTGCTGGAAAAAGCACCGTCAGAACGCAATATTTCGGAAGATCAACTGTGGAAGGGAATTTCACGAAAATTCCTATTTTTCCAAATGACGGAGGGAGCCAGAAGGGGAAGAAGAGAGGAGCCACTGTGGGCCCAGACCACAGGGCGGCGCGGCCCAGGGCCTGGCCGCGCCACCCTGTGCTCTGGGGGGCCCACGACCCTTTTCGCCTCCTTTTCTTCGCGTACTCCCTCGTCCCGAAAACCTAAGCCACAGAGGGATCCTCACGAAGGGTTACGGCCGCCTCTGCGGGGCGGAGAGCACCGAGAGAGAAAAGAGCTCTCCGGCGGGCAGGGAATCCGCCGGGGAAATTCCCTCCCCGGAGGGGAAATCAACGCCATCGCCATCGTCATCGAGCTGGACATCATCTCCATCATCATCATCATCATCATCTCCACCATCTACACCGCCATCACCACCGCTGCACCTCGTCACCGCTGTAGCAATTCGGGTTAAATCTTGATTGTTTGATAGGGGAAACTCTCCCGGTGTTATTCTATACTTGTTGTAGATGCTATTGAGTGAAACCATTGAACCAAGGTTTATGTTCAGATTGTTATTCATCATCATATCACCTCTGATTGTATTCCATATGATGTCTCGTGAGTAGTTCGTTTAGTTCTTGAGGACATGGGTGAAGTCTAAATTGCTAGTAGTGAATTATGGTTGAGTAATATTCAATGTTATGATATTTAAGTTGTGGTGTCATTCTTCTAGTGGTGTCGTGTGAACGTCGACTACACGACACTTCACCATTTATGGGCCTAGGGGAGTGCATCTTGTATTCGGTTGCTAATTGCGGGGTTGCCGGAGTGACGAAACCTAAGCCCCGTTAGTATATCGATGCGGGAGGGATAGCAGGGATCTCGAGTTTAAGGCTGTGGTTAGATTTATCTTAATTACTTTCTTGTAGTTGCGGATGCTTGCAAGGGGTATAATCACAAGTATGTATTAGTCCTAGGAAGGACGGTGCATTAGCATAGGTTCACCCACACAACACTTATCAAAACAATGAAGATTAATCAGCCGTATGTAGCGAAAGCACTAGACTAAAATCCCCATGTGTCCTCGAGAACGTTCGGTCATTATAAGTAAACAAACCGGCTTGTCCTTTGTGCTAAAAAGGATTGGGCCACTCGCTGCAATTATTTCTCTCGCATTTTATTTACTTGTACTTTATTTATCTGCAATATCAAAACCCCCTGAATACTTGTCTGAGAGCATTTACAGTGAAACCTTCATCGAAACTGCTTGTCAACACCTTCTGCTCCTCGTTGGGTTCGACACTCTTATTTATCGAAAGTACTACGATACACCCCCTATACTTGTGGGTCATCAAGACTATTTTATGGCGCCGTTGCCGGGGAGTGAAGCGCTATTGGTAAGTGGAATTGGTAAGGAAATTTACATGTTTGTGCTGATTTTATTTCTGCTCGTTGCTATAAATCATTATGGAGAGATCTTCTCTTCAATTTCTGTTTGGGAAATCTACTACTACCGCAACGGTAGTGGATGAAGCGCCGAGTGAGGAAGTAGTACCATATAAAATACCTATGAAAATTATTGAACGTGTTATGGATAACCGCTATGAAGGGGATGGAACTGTCCATCCTGGTGATCATTCACTGTTTTTGCATGAATTATGCGGGTTATTCAAATGTGCGGTATTTCTATGAATGAAGTTAGGAAGAAACTATTCACTATATCGCTGTACGGTAAAGCGGCGCATCGGTATAAATTGCTGAAGAATGGTGATTCTATTGATTGGGAGGACATTGTGCCTTTATTCTATTCCAAAGTTTATCCTCCAAGTGAAATTCACAAAGATCGGAACCGCATATATAATTTTTGGCCTCATGATGGAGAGAGTATTGCCCAAGCTTGGGGGAGATTGAAGTCTTTAATGCTCAAATGCCCCATTCATGAGCTTCCTGGTAATGTTATTATTGATAATTTCTATGCAAGACTTTCTTTTCAAGACAAGACCTTGCTTTGGATACTTCTTGTTCCGGATCATTTACACGCAAGAATGAAGAGTTTAAAAGAGACCTTCTTGATCGGATCCAAGAAAATGTCGAAGGATGGGAGAACGACAAAGATAGAGAATCGGGTATAATTTATGATTATAAATGCATTGAAGCTTTTATGGATCTTGATAAATTTCGTAATATGAGTGCTACATATGGTCTTGATTCCCAAGTTGTTGCAAATCTTTATAAAGCTTTTGCCTCTCATTATGAACTGCCTAAGAAGAATTTTGATAAGTATCATGAACCGTATAAAGATAAAGTTGATTCATCCGTAAACAAATGTGTAGTGGTTGAAACTGTTGATAATGTTATTCCTGAAGCTTATATTGAAAAAACTCCTTTCCTTGCTAAAATGAAGGAGTACTCTGTCATATCTAGTGCGGTTAATAAAAGTGAAAAGAAACCTAAAGAACTTGAAGAACAAATTAAAATTGAACCTGCTGTTGCTATAGTTAAAGATCTTGTGACTGAAAATGTGGAGGATGGTCATATTATTTTCTGTGAAGATGCTTCTAATATTGTTTCACATCCTAATAAATCCAAACAAGTTAGTGTTCCTATGCTATCTGTTAGAATTGGTGATCATTGCTATTATGGTTTATGTGATATTGGTGCAAGTGTTAGTGCTATTCCTTATGAGCTTTACACGGAGATTATGCACGAAATTGGTTCTTGTGAACTTGAAGATATTGATGTGGTTATTCATTTGGCTAATAGAGAAACTATTTCTCCAATTGGTATTGTTCGAGATGTGGAAGTTCTATGTGGTAAGATTAAATATCCTGCTGACTTTTGGTACTTGGTTCTGCTTGCTAGTGATCATTGTCCTATCATTTTTGGTAGACCTTTTCTAAATACTTGTGGAGCTATTATAGATTGTAAGAAAGAGAAAATTTTGACTAGATTTGCTTTGGTGAACCTTATGAATTTAACTTTTCTAAATTTACCAAAACTCCTTATAAAGCTGACTTGCCTAGTAATGATTTTAAAATGGAGCAGTGTGCATCTATTGTTCTTGTTCCTAATAATCCTTTGCAGCAACATCTGGAGAATAGTGAAAGTGAAGCTTTTAGGAAAGAAAGAGATGAGCTTGAGGAAATTTTTCGTCGCCAACCTATTCTCAAGCATGATTTACCGGTGGAAGATTTGGGTACAACACCGCCACCAAAGGAAGATCCTGTTTTTGATTTAAAGCCTTTACCTGATAATCTTAAATATGCTCATATTGATGATAAGAAAATATATCCTGTTATTATTAGTTCTAAGCTTTCAGAGATTGAGGAAGAAAGGTTATTGGAAATATTGAAGAAACACCGAGGAGCTATTGGCTATACTCTTGATGATTTGAAAGGGATTTCTCCTTCTATTTGCCAACATGCTATTAATATGGAAGAAGATGCAAAGCTCGTTGTTGAACATCAACGTCGTCTAATTCCGAAGATGAAGGAAGTGGTAAGAAGCGAGGTATTAAAACTCCTTGAAGCTGGTATTATATATCCTATTGCTGATAGTAGATGGGTTAGTCCTGTTCATTGTGTTCCTAAGAAAGGAGGAATGACTGTTGTGCCTAATGATAATGATGAGCTTATTCCTCAAAGAATAGTTGTAGGTTATAGAATGTGCATTGATTTTCGAAAAGTTAATAAAGTTACTAAGAAAGATCATTACCCTTTACCCTTTATTGATCAAATGTTAGAAAGGTTGTCTAAAAATACTCATTTTTGCTTTCTTGATGGTTATTACAGGTTTTCACAAATTGCTGTTAAAGCTAAAGATCAAGAGAAAACCACTTTTACTTGTCCTTATGGAACTTATGCTTATAGGCGTATGCCTTTTGGTTTATGTAATGCTCCTGCTACTTTTCAAAGATGCATGTCTGCTATTTTTCATGGTTTTTGCGAAAGTATTGTAGAGGTATTCATGGATGATTTTTCTGTCTATGGGAATTCTTTTGATAATTGCTTGCGAAACCTCGATAAAGTTTTGAAGAGATGTGAAGAAACTAACCTTGTTCTTAATTGGGAGAAATGCCACTTTATGGTTAATGAAGGAATTGTATTGGGACATAAAATTTCCGAGAGAGGTATTGAAGTTGATAGAGCTAAAGTTGAAGCAATTGAGAAGATGCCCTATCCAAGGGATGTTAAAGGTATTCGTAGTGTTCTTGGTCATGCTTGGGTTTTATAGGAGATTTATTAAAGATTTCTCTAAAATTTCAAAGCCTCTTACTAATCTTCTTCAAAAAGATGTACCTTTTGTTTTTGATGATGATTGTAAGGAAGCTTTTGAAACTCTAAAGAAAGCCTTAACAACTGCTCTCGTGGTTGAACCTCCGATTGGAATTTGCCTTTTGAAATTATGTGTGATGCTAGTGATTTTGCTGTAGGCGCTGTCCTTGGACAGCGGGTAGATAAAAAATTAAATGTTATTCATTATGCTAGTAAGACTCTTGATGCCGCTCAAAGAAATTATGCTACAACTGAAAAGGAATTGTTAGCTGTAGTCTTTGCTTGTGATAAGTTTAGACCCTATATTGTTGATTCGAAAGTTACAATTCATACTTGATCATGCTGCAATTAGATACCTTATGACAAAGAAAGATGCTAAGCCAAGGCTTATTAGATGGGTACTTCTGTTGCAAGAATTTGATTTACATATTATAGATAGGAAAGGTGCTGATAATCCTGTTGTTGATAATTTGTCTAGATTGGAAAATATTGCTTATGATCCTGTTCTCGTTAATGATAGTTTTCCAAATGAACAATTGGCTGTAATAAAGGTGAGCTCGCGAGAGAGCCCTTGGTATGCAGATTATGCTAACTTTATTGTTTCGAAGTATTTGCCTCCAACCTTTTCAGCTCAGCAAAGGAGGAAATTCTTTTATGACTTGAGGCATTATTTTTGGGATGACCCACACTTATATAAAGAAGGATTGGATGGTATTATGCGAAGATGTGTTCCTGAATATGAACAACAGGAGATATTGAATAAATGTCATGGAAGTGTTTATGGAGGACATCACAGTTGGAGATAGAACCGCGCAAAAGGTTCTACAATCAGGTTTTTATTGGCCAACACTTTTCAAAGATGCAAGGAAATTTATTTTATCTTGTGATGAATGCCAAAGAGTTGGTAATATCTCTAGACGCAATGAAATGCCTATGAATTATACTCTTGTTATTGAACCATTCGATTGTTGGGGATTCGACTTCATGGGACCTTTCCCTTCTTCGAGACGGTAACACTCATATACTTGTCGCTGTTGATTATGTTACTAAATGGGTAGAAGCTATACCTACAAAAAGTGCTGATGGTGAGACCTCTATAAAAATGTTGGTAGATATTATATTTCCTAGATTTGGAGTACCTAGATATATTATGACCGATGGAGGTTCTCATTTCATTCATGGAGGTTTTAGAAAAACTCTTGCTAAGTATGGTATTAATCATAGAATTGCTTCGCTTATCACCCTCAAACTAGTGGTCAAGTAGAATTATCAAATAGAGAGATTAAAGCTATCTTAGGTAAAAGCTGTTAATAAATCTAGAAAGAATTGGCCTAGCAAATTGAAAGAAGCGTTATGGGCTTATAGAACTGCTTATAAAAATCCTATGGGAATGTCACCTTATAAAATGGTTTATGGAAAAGCTTGTCATTTACCTCTAGAACTAGAGCACAAAGCTTATTAGGCTGTTAGAGAATTAAATAAAGATCCTAAATTAGCCGGTAATAAGAGGTTGTTGCAATTAAGTTCTCTAGATGAATGGAGAAGTGAAGCTTATGAAAATGCTAAACTCTTTAAAGAAAAAGTTAAGAAGTGGCATGATAGAAGGATCATTAAAAGAGAATTTAATGTTGGAGATCAAGTTCTATTGTATCGGTCTCGTCTCGAGATTCTTTGCGGGAAATTACTCTCGAAGTGGGAAGGACCATATGTTGTTGAGGAGGTGTATCGTTCAGGAGCAATTAAAATTAGCTCTCTCCAAGGCAATGCCACACAAGTGGTGAATGGACAAAGACTCAAGCATTATATCTCGGGTGATTCTTATAATGTTGATGTTGATATTATTCAAGTGGAAACACCGGAGGCTTTCATCAAAGGACAAATTGACAGTCCGCCAGAACTGGACTTTGAATAGGTAACAGTATAGGTAATAAAAAGTCCGCGTTTACCTTTCCGAACATTATTTCTGCTGTTTTTGGAAAATATGAAAAATTACGGAATCGAAACGGAGTGGAAAAGACGCGCGAGGGCGTGCCACCATAGGCCGGCGCGGCCTGACCTGGGCCCGCGCCGACCTGTGGTCTGGCCGCCTCGGCGTCCCGTTTCCACTCGTTTTCGGCCTGGAACCTTCCTTTTGTCGTAAAAATATTTGCTATATAATCCCCCGGACCCCTGGAGGTCCGTAATATCGTTTTCTCGTCGTGTTTTGTTTCGAGCTGTTTCTGCCAGGATCTGCTTCGGATCTAGATCCATCATGTCTTCGTCGGGAACTCAGAAGGACAGCTTCTTTGAGGACGTCGTCAACCCGTACATGAACGAGCTGAAGATGCACCCCAAGGAGTTGCAGCTCGTGGATGGAGAGTTGCAGATCAAAGATGTCCAGGGTCCTAAGGGAGAAGGGAGCTTGGAAGACAGGATGGAGAAGCTGGAACAAGAGGTTTTCAATTACAAGAAGATGGCTGAGCGTGAAGTGGATATCTTTCACAAGATTGTGTCTGAACTCATTGATGGACACAAGAAGGAGACTGCGAAGCTGTGGGACGATATCTTCTCACTTCACGACACCACCAACAAACTCCAAGCTCAACTCTATGATGTCCATAATCAGAAATGTGAGTATGAAAACAGGTTTAAGCGCATAAGTCATGCTGCTAGTTTCAGGTTTCCGGAAACCAAGATGTCTTTTGTTGATGGAGGGCCTCTTCCATGGAAGTCTGATGACGACAAAGATTCACCATCATCACCGAAGGAGTAATTCATCATCGGTATTGGCATCCCCTTGGTTTGTTCCAAGCTTGGGGGAGTGCCGCGGTATCACATCACCACCTTTATCTTTTACTATCAAGTAGTGTCATATCATGAATAGGGAAGTTATCATATGAAATAGTATGCAATGTGGAAGTATCTCTCTTAGTTAGTTATCTATGTATCCGTTGGTGTGAGTTATCGTTATGGAATATTAATGAGAAGTCTTATCATTTACTTTTTGCACACCTTATTTTAGTTTGCAATCTCCATTATATGATTACTCTTGACATGAGTATTGATATTACTTTGGGAGCATCGAGTAAATCTATTTGGTTTTGGCAAACTTAGCATTGGTCAATAGCAACAACATCTTGATGTTTAATGAAGGAGAGAAATACACTTAGATACATTATTCTATTATCTCTATGCTTAGTATTCTGAAGTTAAAGTTGCTTGTGCTTATGAGAAAGATGCATGATTGTTTCTATCATATGTATATTTGTTTGTTTCCCTCAACCTTTATGCTTGCTATCAAACCTTGCTAGCCAAAGACCGTATCGAGAGGGAATGCTTCTCATACATCCATAACCTTAGACCAAACCTATGCCATTTGTGTCCACCATACCTACCTACTACATGGTATTTTCTGCCATTCCAAGTAAATACTTCATGTGCTACCTTTAAATTATTCAAACTATACTACTCCTTATTTGTGTCAATGTTCTATAGCTCATGAGGAAGTATGTGGTGTTTCATCTTTCAATCTTGTTGGGCGGGCTTTCACCAATGGACTAGCGGCACATCCGCTTATCCAATAACTTTGCAATAAGAGCTGGCAATGAGGTTCCCAGCCTCAATTAATAACCTTCATTAATAATTCTCTTCACATGTTTTGCTCGATTCATCGGTAAGCAACTTAATTTTGCAATAGACACTCCTCCATGGTATGTGAATGTTGGAAGGCACCCGAGGATTCGGTTAGCCATGGATTGAGAAAGCCAAGGTTGGGGGAGTGTCACCCATAATAAAACTAAAATACATGTGTAAACAAAAGAGAAGGGGATGATCTACCTTCTTTGGTAGAGATGCCGTCCCTCATGGGAGCCGCTCTTTGAAGGTTCGTTTGGCAAGGGGGTTAGAGTACCCGCTACCATTCGTTGACAACAACAAACACCGCTCAAAATCTTACTTTTATGCTCTTTATATGATTTCAAAACTTGAAAAGCTCTAGCACATGATTTAATACCTGCTTCCCTCTGCGAAGGGCCTACCTTTTACTTTTATGTTGAGTTAGTAAACCTATTTCCCTCTATCTCAAGCAAGCAATTGAGTTGTTGTGAACCAATCATTTATGCTATGATTCAGTTGATCATGTCTTTTATACTTTCTTGTTTAGTACCAATTTTATCTGAATGAATATGACTTTGAAGTTATCAATGATTATGAGGAGATTGTTATGCTTAAATATGAAAGCTCAGCTATAAAATCTAATAAGAAGCTTTGCTTAAAAGTACAATCCGTTAGTAGTTCTCTGACCAAGAACAAAGTTTGCCATCACCAACTATGATTTCTTATGCACCTTTACTTGTGATTTCTCTTTACTTATTTCAAGATGAGTTATATGAGGAAGTTGTTTACTAGAATGTCTTGTGTAAATGAATATGATGCTTCTTGTCCGTATTTTATTTATCGACTCTTCACTCCATAAACATGTGGTCTCGTTTATCGAGCTCAGTTTCGCTTGGGGACAAGCGAGGTCTAAGCTTGGGGGAGTTGATACGTCCAATTTGCATCACTATTTTGTATCATAATTTGCTGTTATTCATTGATATATTTCATATTGGGACACAATACTTATGTTATTTCATCTATTTTGCATGTTTCATCATCATTGGAGGATCAAGCACCGGAGCCAGGATTCTGCTGGAAAAAGCACCGTCAGAACGCAATATTTCGGAAGATCAACTGTGGAAGGGAATTTCACGAAAATTCCTATTTTTCCAGATGACGGAGGGAGCCAGAAGGGGAAGAAGAGAGGAGCCACTGTGGGCCCAGACCACAGGGCGGCGCGGCCCAGGGCCTGGCCGCGCCACCCTGTGCTCTGGGGGGGCCCACGACCCTTTTCGCCTCCTTTTCTTCGCGTACTCCTTCGTCCCGAAAACCTAAGCCACAGAGGGATCCTCACGAAGGGTTACAGCCGCCTCTGCGGGGCGGAGAACACCAGAGAGAAAAGAGCTCTCCGGCGGGCAGGAATCCGCGGGGAAATTCCCTCCCGGAGGGGAAATCGACGCCATCGCCATCGTCATCGAGCTGGACATCATCTCCATCATCATCATCATCATCTCCACCATCTACACCGCCATCACCACCGCTGCACCTCGTCACCGCTGTAGCAATTCGGGTTAAATCTTGATTGTTTGATAGGGGAAACTCTCCGGTGTTATTCTATACTTGTTGTAGATGCTATTGAGTGAAACCATTGAACCAAGGTTTATGTTCAGATTGTTATTCATCATCATATCACCTCTGATTGTATTCCATATGATGTCTCGTGAGTAGTTCGTTTAGTTCTTGAGGACATGGGTGAAGTCTAAATTGCTAGTAGTGAATTATGGTTGAGTAATATTCAATGTTATGATATTTAAGTTGTGGTGTCATTCTTCTAGTGGTGTCGTGTGAACGTCGACTACACGACACTTCACCATTTATGGGCCTAGGGAGTGCATCTTGTATTCGGTTGCTAATTGCGGGGTTGCCGGAGTGACGAAACCTAAGCCCCCGCTAGTATATCGATGCGGGAGGGATAGCGGGATCTCGGAGTTTAAGGCTGTGGTTAGATTTATCTTAATTACTTTCTTGTAGTTGCGGATGCTTGCAAGGGGTATAATCACAAGTATGTATTAGTCCTAGGAAGGGCGGTGCATTAGCATAGGTTCACCCACACAACACTTATCAAAACAATGAAGATTAATCAGCTGTATGTAGCGAAAGCACTAGACTAAAATCCCCATGTGTCCTCAAGAACGTTCGGTCATTATAAGTAAACAAACCGGCTTGTCCTTTGTGCTAAAAAGGATTGGGCCACTCGCTGCAATTATTTCTCTCGCATTTTATTTACTTGTATTTTATTTATCTGCAATATCAAAACCCCCTGAATACTTGTACGTGAGCATTTACAGTGAAACCTTCATCGAAACTGCTTGTCAACACCTTCTGCTCCTCGTTGGGTTCGACACTCTTATTTATCGAAAGTACTACGATACACCCCCTATACTTGTGGGTCATCACCCTTGGACTATAAATATGTACCTAGGGTTATCGAGAAAGGAGGACAATCACGTTCACAACAAACACAAACCAGGCGCATCGCCACCCCTTGTTTCGAGGGTTTCTTCCGGGTAAGCATCATGCTGCCTAGATCGCATCTTGCGATCTAGGCAGTACACGTTTATTTGTTATCTTGTGTTGCTCGTGCTGAAGCATTGTTGATGGCGAGTAGCACTATTTATCATGGGTGTTTTGGGGCTTGCATGGATGCTTTTCTTATACATACTTGCTTAGCTATGCCGCCCCTCGATATCTAGCTGCCCTTATACCTATCTTGGTGTAAGGGCAGCACCTTGCTTGTTCGTTATTTAGTAGATCTAATCTGTTATAGTTGCTCCTTGATTCTTCAAGGATTGGTTTAATATCCGTCTGGTTAATTAGGCCTTGCAAACGGGTTGAACGATCCGGTAGTGCGTAAGGTATGGTTTGTTAGTCCTAAGAGGGATGTTCCGGGAATTGACTTAATGTTGGTTTTTAGGCCTCTTTTAGGGTTAGTTTTCCATCATCTTTCGTGTCTATTAGGCTCAACTACGCGTAGGATGTTCCGATCATGCGGTGAAAACCCTAAACTGTCGTAGATTGGTTTAACTTTATATTGATCAAGCAGGATCCCCATGTCATCGTTAACCCGACGTGAATCATGGGGCGATCGGCTCTTTGAGCCGATCCACAGGGCAACCTGAGAGCCGATCGGGCTCGTATTTAATGTTTACGTGTCTACCATGCAGGAGACTAATCGAAGCAATCCAACACCTTCCTGACCAGGTATAGGTCAGGTGGCACGCCCTTGCAACCGCTAGGACGTGTGCCGGAACATTGCGGGACGACGTCGAGGGACCAGGGCCCACCCAGCAGTCTTGGCAGCCTCCCGGCTCTTCGTGTTGCTTAACCAACACACAGTCGTCTAACCGCGAAGGCCGGGTCTGATACCAAATGTAACACCCCGGCCAGCCATGTTACCTCTGACAAATCTCTAGGATCTCAACAATATCGACCAACACTAGTCTTTCCTGCACACTTTGTGCTCACTCGTGCACACCCGGTATCAACTTTGTGGTCAGTCACCCATCCTTAAATTGTTCTAGGACAAGCATGTTTAAGCTTGGAATTATTTGGAGATAGTATTTTAGAAAAGAAGTTGCAACTTGTTGACATGAGTATCCTATTAATCCTATTGATCACTCAGTAGTAGGAAAAACGTTGTAGGGACAAGCCAATTATGGTAGCAGGCAGGAATTTCGGCACGTGACTGTTACCACTTGTCGCATCTGAAAAGGGGCATGTGGCCAGTATGTCCTTACTGGTAGCGCATGCCATTACACGGCACATGACTACTACATGGGTCCCGGCTGCACTCAGGCCAGACATTACGTGAAATGTTCGCCGCCAGTCGCTCGCAACCAGTACGGCGTTACAGGTAGAGGGAGATTTGATCACTAGTTGCATCGCACAGCCACCTACCGCACCATCGATCATCGACTCCTTTCCTCCCACCACACTATTGTACGAGACGATATAAAGAATGGTGTGCACTATGCATCGATGACTGCAACTTGTGAGATGATAAGTATGTTGCATGCACACGAAACGTTCGATCGGCGACGCGTGACCAGTGTCAATTTTGTATAATATGCCCGCCCTCGCCTGACTCTTACACAAGCAAGGATTAGTCAGGGGAAGATCCTATGGCGGATCTTATTGAAGATGTCTTAGGGTAGGGGCAGGCCCACCGAAAGCGGGCCCTTTTGGTCACACGCGGCTGTGATTACTGGCAGCTACAGAGCACACGTAGATGGTATGGGCCAAACGGCAACGGACGCCATGTGTTGCACGCTACCACTATATTTGGTAAATTGGCCTACTTTATCCCCTTCTCTCTCTCTTCCTTTCATTCCATGCATATTTAGATCCCTCAATTTCAAACCCGCGCATGAACCCTAGCTAGCACACCGGCCCTCCGCCGCACCGCCATCCCACAACCGCCCGAGCGTCCGCCGACGCCTTCCCCGACAAGCGTAATCTTGGATGGCCTAACGACATCCCAATTAATATAAGATGAAGATTTATGCTTTTAATTAGTAAGTAGTAACACACTAATCAAGGAATGCATATAGCTGCGGTAAGGTGAGCGATAAGGGGCACAAAAGAAGGGTGCAATAATATAGGTCCATCGTGTTTAGATTTTATTCGTGGTAAAAAAAGTACTCCTTCCATTTCTAGATATAAGGTGCATAGCTTTTGTAATGGAACAAATTACCAAATACAATTCATATATAGTGAAACAAAAACACACAAAATTTAAAATTTAATGAAACATAAATAATCAGCAGCCAAAATACACGAATTATGAGCAACAATGAATAACACATCTTTCATATCAATTATTGAAGTATTTTTCAAGGTGGAAATAAAGACAACAAGAGTGATGTATAGTATTGTCCGGTCGTAAATACAAAGTGAATAAAGTACATGAGGTATTAATTTACTCTAACAATTCCAAATGTTAGGGACCTCAAATTAGTTGATAAAAGTATAAATATAAAAAGACACAAAGCAAAATGAATAAGTACGATCTAAATAAAACATTATATATAACACATTATGTAGGCATCAATGAGAAGTAATTTTATTGTTAAAATACTGATATAATTTAGAGTGATTCTAGATAACACTAGTGGAAAACGGGGCTATAGGCCCGGTCCATTTGGGCCTTCAGTCCCGGTTTCCAAACCGGGACCAATTAGGCGGGACTAAAGGGTCCCCTCTTTAGTCCCGGTTCAAAGTTGCACCGGGCCTAAAAGCGGCGCCACGTGGTGCGGCTAGGGAGCTCGCGGTGGATGGCCTTTGGTCCCGGTTCGTGGCACGAACCGGGCCTGGGTTACTCTGCCGCGGCAGAGAATTGCTATTTCTCTGCCGCGACACAGGTTTAGGGTGCAGCAGCGTTTCTCTGCCGCGGCAGAGAAACAGGGCGTTTCTCTGCCACGGCTGAATTTCAACAATTCATATATATCATTCAAGAAACCACAAAAAATCGTCGTGAATATATATAGACATCGTCAACAGTACACGTAATGCATGCATATTTATAAAGTCGGATCTCTTTACTAAGTCTATTAGCTTCTACGAAGTTGCTCAACACCTAGCTATGACCTTCGCATAGTGCTCTCCACCTGGGGTAATGCACTCGGTAAGAAAGAATCCCGCGAGTTCCTCTTGAATTGCTCGTATTTGATCCTCCGTTATGAGAGTGTCCCGCAGGCGTATCATCTATATTTTAAAAAATAGATCAATATATGAATGAAATCAATACAATAGATGGTACTAATTAAGATAATTGTGAGAATTTGTTATCATACACTAGTGTGATGTATTTGGGCTTCCCCACCCTTGGGACAGGACATGTCACGAATGAAGGTGCAGACGTAGTATCCACATAAGTTATTCCCGCGTTCCTGCCACATACACTTTACGAAAAAATAGTTCGATCAAACTAATAATCAAGCATCGTATTGAAAGTAAATATCATACATAGAGTTTCACGGACATAGCTATATATATAGTACTACTTACAGGGTAATCTTCAAATGTAAGCTCCGGTTTCCATTTACCCGGAACAGTAGTGATGAACCGTTTCCAAGCCCTGCCCGGCAAAAAATAATGAGTAAATGAGTTATTGATTAGTTGATGATATCGTCGAATTAGAACAGATGAAGATGCCAATACGAAATTGATTGAAATTACCTCTGGAGGATGGCAGCCATGTCCGCCCATTCCGCATATTCTTTACGTTTTGAGTCCATGACCTTTACGACTCCTTTGTGAAGATCAATGATAAGGAGAATAAAGTGGAATCTGCAGAAGCATAGCTCAATGATTAGGAGAATAAAGTGGAAGCTGCACAACAATAACGTATGTTATATATAACACTCACTGGAAGTTGTAGGGAAAGAATATATCCTCTTTGTCTGCTTGCTTCACTAAAAACATTACCATGTTGTCCTCTGTGTCCTTGGCGAAGTCTCGAACCGTAACTTCATGAACTGTGTCTGGGTCTATGAACCCCAGCGGTAGGAGCTTGCCTCTTTTGCATTCGAGCTTCTTCATTCTGCATAATTAAATGTATAGCGTACACAAAGAATATAGTGAGGATAATTGTTAGTGCAAATGAATGAGCGCTGAGCTACAGACTTAATTACATAAATAAATCACTTACGAGCGTAGCAACCGATGACAGCTTTGTCGAGGGCGTCTTGATTGAATAATCGAAACAGTTCTTCTAACTCAAGGTTTATCTCCTCGTTCCCCGGAAGTAATGCTCATCTCTAAGATACACCGTGAGGTAGCGATCACCTCTTCGACATGCTTTCGAGTACCGGTCATGCAACCTTCGCATCCGAGTACCTAGACGCGCGAGCTCGCCAGGTTTGACGAGATCTTTTCCGTATCTATACTTGTTTACCACTTGAGCCGTTGGATAGTAATCTTCGTAATCAACTGATGCTCCCTGAGCTCTAGCCTCCCGTTCGATCATCGATGCCGTCTCTGGATCTTCATAGGGCTGCACGACGAAGTGGGGTATGGCCCGATTGTCCTGCTGTCCAAGCTGGGCGACTTTTTTTTTACTTCTTTGCTCGCTCTAGAGGACTGTCCAAGAGAGCGGTCATAATCAGCTCTCAGCTCAGGTCTCTTCATTCTCGTCTCGGCAAAGTGCTTCATTGTTTGCGGTTTAATAAACATCTTCTTCGGCGCAAGAAACGCCTTTTGCTCTTCAGTCTGCTCATGTGGTAACAACTCTGGAGTCTGTGCCCTCATCGGAGTTGATGATCTCTTCGCAGCTGTAGGAGGTGCCGCGGTTAGCTTCCTCTTTTGCTTAGGTGGACGCGGCGGAGTCTCCTGACGAGGAGGAGGAGGCGGCTGAGTATTTTCACGCGGAGGACACTGCTCATGCACAGGGGAATCATCATCGCGCATAGGAGAATCATCACGTGGAGGAGACTCATCACTCGGAGGAGACCCTGCAGGTGGCGGAGGAGGCGGAGGAGGTGGCCTGCTTGGTGGCTTCTCACCTGGAAACACAATGTTCTCCTTCCGCCATTGCACGGTGGTTCTACGGGCTTCTCCCAGTTCTTTGATTTCCCCATCTTCACCTGCAGGGTGCTCAAGCACCATCCCCTCA
Organism: Lolium rigidum; assembly: GCF_022539505.1. Taxonomy (NCBI): domain Eukaryota; kingdom Viridiplantae; phylum Streptophyta; class Magnoliopsida; order Poales; family Poaceae; genus Lolium; species Lolium rigidum. The sequence goes on from NC_061509.1 coordinate 49,610,381, forward strand.
TAATCTCTCAACACTTCATCCACCATCACAACAAGCAAAGTCGTCTTGGACCGGACGGCAATGGTAAGACCTTGTAGGTAAGAAGATGCCGACCGCCGCCTTGAAGGATAGGTTGAAAACTTTAACATGCAGCTCACAAGGACGGCTCTCAGTGAGATCATCCACGGGGGGGTAGCGAGGAGGCTCGACCACCTCATCATTAATATGATCGGCCTGCTGAGAGGAAGCTACGCTGCTTCTCCGGTGTTGTTGAGATTGCAGCGGGACGAGGGCATCGAGCAATGGCGCAGGATCTACAGCCTGCCCCTGAGCCATCTGGGATGTAAGTACTTGGGTTACCATGGTTAATTGGGCTTGCATGGTGGTAAAACCCTCCTCTAAGGACGCTATGCGGTCTGTTTCCCTTGCCTTTCTCCTCTCATGGCTTTTATCAGGAAATCTCTTCCTTTCCGCAGGAAAGCCAATGTTCCACGGAATGGAGCCTTCTGTGCCTCGTGTTCGTCCGCCGTGTTCTTTGTTCCCAAGGGCGCGTGTCAGCTCATCGTTCTCTCTATCGGGCTGGAACCTCCCCTCCTCCACGTCCTTATGTGCTTTTTCCAGGGCTTCAATGGGAAACTTCAGATGAGCTTTCTTATAGATGCACTTCCCTCGTTTCCGGATGCAACGTTCCCCCAATCCCGTAGAACCACTCCTTGCACCGTTCGATCCAACCGTGTGTCCCTAATCTGATCCCTTTCCTGGTCGGTTCCGCCTCGGCTGCCTCCCACTTAGGACGGTTAGGCCCTGTATCCACCTGGACCCAGAATTTGGTGATATTTCTTCAACGCAGCATTTGCCTTATTTGTTTCCGACCTTTTCTTAAATTCTTCTGACTCCGTGCTGTACTTCACGAATTCGTCCCAGTGATTTTTTACCTTCTCACTGTCCGAGTCTTCTTTTTCTTGATAAGGCCGCGCAATCTTTTCTTGTGGTTCTTGAATAGTTCGGCCATCTTCTTCTTGGCAAACTCGGTGAGGGCATGCTCCATCTTGGCCTTTTCAGCGGCACCCCCTCTTCGGGTACTATGTTGAAATGTGACATGAGCTTGGTCGAATGCTGTTTTTGGCTACATCATCGATATAAAGACCTTGAGCTTCTTCCTCTGCAGACGAGCACTAGTCCCTTTGGCTTGTTCCATTCTCGAACGGTGATCGGGACGTGGTCCCTAACAAGCACTCCGCATTGAGCTATGAATGCCTTTGCACCTTTCTCTCGGAGCAATCGGTTTACCATCCTTAGCGATGTGGGTGATGTCGTGCCTAACACCGTCGTCCAACTTTTTGGCCGGGCCTCGCTTCCTCGACTTTACAGAAGAAGTGCTCGATCCGGAGGGCTAAAAAAGAAATAATTCATAGTCAGTACAATTTAATTGGTTAATGCATCTAGTCGATCAACAACGGCTTAATTAATTTATATACCTGGGTGAGCCATTATGATGATCTTCTTCCTCACCGGCGCCATTAGGATCTTCTTCCTCAATATTCTCCGCTCCCTCACCGGAGTCATTCAAAAAAGTTGCTGTGACATCGTCACCGCCATCATCTGGAATAATGTCGTCGTCGCGATCATCCAGAGTACCGTTGGCTATGAGGTCAGCCATGAAATTTTCTTGAGTTTCATCTCTCTCCATGCTTTCTACAACGACCTGCAAGCTATATATAGGAACCATCATATGATCAAATTAAGGATAATGCAGAAAACTGGAAATGGAGTTACATATGTAGTTCTTAACTAAGGATCGATAATATAGTGCAGTTACATGCATACATAGATCGGGTTCATGTTTATTTAACCCTAATACATCAATCAATACTACAACCTCTCAACGACCGCGCCGACCGGGACCTGAGCCGCGCCGGGTGAACACCCAAAGCCACGGAACAGTCACGGGAGCATAGCTAACATGAGATCCCTGCATAACGCTCCATCCGGTCCTATACATGTTGTCTAACACATACATGTAACGGCGTGCTCGTCCTCCGCCGCAATGCGCTGAGCTACCTCCTCCGGCGGGGCCGGCTCCCTCTGAAATGACCGTGGCCCATAAGACCTCCACCAAAGAATATTCGGGTCGACGACGGGACCTGGATTCCGCACCAAGGTGCGCGACCCGGAAGCTAAGACCTCCCAGTGCCACCCCGGCGGAGCCCAGTCCCGGACCTCCCCCGGCTCATCGCATCTCCTCTAGAAGAGTCGGACCACGGCGCGGCGGCTGTCGCGGCATCGTAGCTACGAAAACAAATCATATATATATGTACCAACGTTAACATAAATTAAAAATAACTTCACTATATGTTAGTCGGCGCCGGCACTACCGTTTGGGGGGCGCCGGCACTACATATATACTCTATTTTGGGGGCGTCGGCAGGGGCGTCGGCACTATGTCGCGGCGGCACCGCCACGGACTCGGCACAGCCACGGGCGCCGGTAGGGGCACCGCCACGGACTCGGCACCGGCAGGGGGCCCGCACTACCGGATTAACTATACTAACAATGTACTAACAATATATACTAACAACAATACTAACAATGTACTAATTAACAATACTAACAATGTACTAACAATACTAACAATGTACTAACAAATTTGATACATCTAACAAATATATCTAATATGTCAAATTTGATAAGAAGTTAACAAAAAAAATAAAAAAGGGGTGGCGGCGTACTATAATTTCAATATTTGAATTTGAATATCTTATTTCTAACAAATATTCTTTTCATAACTTTTTTCTAACTATAATTTTCATAACTTATTTCTAACTAATATTTGTAACTAATATTTGTAACTATATATTATTTCTAACTAACAACTATACTATTTCTAACTATACTAATTAACAACTATACTAACAATTTTTCTAATTAAGTACTATACTAACAATATAATAATTTTACAAATATCAATAACAATAATAAAAAAAATAGAGGGGGCCGGCCGGCTCACTTCTTGTCGGCGGCGCGGAGGCGGCGGTCGAGGAGGAGGCGGCGGTCGAGGGCGCGCGGCCGCCGACGGCGTGTGACGCGCGCGGGCGGTGGCGGCGGTGACGCGCGCGGCGGGCGGTGACGCGCGGGCGGCGAGGCGGTGATGCGGGCGGCGGGCGGCGGCGGCGAGCGGCGGCGCGGCGGACGGCGACGGCGACGGCCACGGCGCGCGCGGCGATTGGGCAGCTCGGCGGCGTGCGTCGTGCGCTCGTCTCCGCGGGATTGATCTCCGCGGAGACGAAGCGATGCAGTTATACACCCCCCCTTTGGTCCCGGTTCGTGGCACCAACCGGGACCAAAGGCCCCCCTTTGGTCCCGGTTTGTAATACAAACCGGGCCTAAAGGCCATTTTTGCTGCGGTTTTCGCTGCGCGCGCAAAAAAGGCCTTTAGGCCCGGTTTGTAATACAAACCGGGCCTAAAGACCATTTTTTTAAAAAAAATTCGTTCCCGCCTTATTTCAAATTAAAAAAAAACCACTTACTGGCCACCGCACTGCTACACGTGTCCACCGCCGCCACCGCCGTGTACTGGCCACCGCCACCGCCATGTACAGGCCACCGTCGCCACCGCCGTGTACTGGCCACCACCGTCACCGCCATGTACTGGCCACCACCGCCGCCACCGCCATGTACAGGCCACCGTCGCCACCGCCGTGTACTGCCCACCACCGCCGTCCCTTCCCCGTGCCACCACACTGCCACACGTGTCCACCGCCGCCGCCGCCATGTACTGGCCACCGCCGCCACCGCCGTGTACTGGCCACCGCCACCGCCATGTACAGGCCACCGTCGCCACCGCCGTGTACTGGCCACCACCGTCACCGCCATGTACTGGCCACCACCTGACAAGGGATTAACTTGTCAATGCCTACAGATTGTAGACTAGGGTTTTGCTAGAAGTAGAGGGCAAGTAGATCTCGAAGGTTTAGGCGAAAAGTACTCGACGATTATGAAAACTAGGGTTATGTTGACGATGAGATTCGATTCTTTCTTTGTCCCTCGACTCCCCTTATATAAGAGGTGGAGCCGAGGGTTTCGTATTGTACAAGTTACAAAGTCCGGGACGGTTTCTAACTCGTCCCACCGATTACAAATAACACTTCCTATTACAACTCTAGCTTTCCTTAATACATCTTGGGCTCCCGAATCTTCTTATTCTTCGGATAGTGGGCCTTCAGTAAATCCCGGGTACTATCTATGGCAGGCCCATTTGGGATGCCTATGTCAGTAGCCCCCGAGATTTTGCTTGAATCGCAGAGTCAGGGAAAATCTCTCCCGTTTATTTTTGTTCGAGAGCTTTTATCCATACTCTTTCACATAAAATTCTATATTGTACAGGGATAATGGTAGTTGGGGCTAGTTCATCTGACGGATCAGGTACTAGTTAACTGCTCTAGTGGCAATCCGCAAAAACCTACTTCAAGATCACGTCCCCGGACATGATCCCGGGATACTGGTGTAAACTTCGACGAGTGCCGCTTAAGGTCTTACCATTCGTCGAGTCCCGGTCAAATTTATCGGGTACCTAACGCGTCCGTTAGGATTTTTCTTCGTATCCGTTGATACGGATAAAAGTAGCAGAGCGCAGTCTTTGGCGATGCCACGCCCAGCAGAACGGATCTCGGGGTCTTACCTTCGCATATTTGCGGCATTCGGAAATTGATCGCAACTTTGGCGTTCGAGAATATATTGTCGAGTGCTTTTCGCCTTTGGAATAGCACATTTTATTGAGTCATATTTGATGACTTTATTTTGTCTTCTCGATGGGAGTATATGTAGAGTTATCCGTGTAACTCGAAATATACTCACTTCTGTTTCTTTATTTTTTCAAAAATTCATCGGGCACGCGAACAGCGTTCCCGATGGGAGTAGCCCCGAGGCTACAGCCAAGAACTTGTGCTTGGGTGTAGGCTCCACGATTAGCATCCTTTGCCGCTATATTTATGATCCTTCTCGATATTTTTATATTTATCGGGTGCGCGACCAGCGCTCCCGATGGGAGTAGCCTCGAGGCTATGAACAAATTCTTGAATTTGGTCATAGGCTCTCGCCATTGCTATATTGTCATACTCGAAATTTTCTATTTTTTCAAAGTAGCCCCCGAGCATTTGGGCAAAAACTTTGTATTTGATCAAAGGCTCCAGTAGTAGTCGAATAATTTACCCTGTCGCCATTCTCTTTTTGTTTTGCTTGTCGACATATTCTCCTTTGTCAAATTCTCTTCTATCAATAATTAGGATTTTTTCTGTCGTGTGGGTCCATTGTTTCCACCACGTTGACACGTCGTGCAAGTGGGGGACACACGTCCTCCGCTTTTCCTGGCGCACGTACGGTAACGCCTGTTCCATTCCTTCCCAGTTAAAATACCTTTTTACCCTTGTACCTGTGAGATCCTTTTTTCACCACACGATTTCTTCATCCAACGGTGCACTGCTTCATCCGAACCCTATATAAACCCTTCATCAACCTCCGTCCAGTCCTTCGCTTGCGCCGCACATCTATTCCCTTCTGCCAAATTTCTTTCTGCGCTCCTCGTCTCTTCAAGCTCTTCGCTTTATAGCTGCTCCTCTTTGCCATTGTTGATGCCACCGCGTCGATTGACCAGGCACAGCACACCTGACTCATCGATGGCTGCCGCGGATCTGGGAGTAGCGGAGTGGGAGAGGTCCAAGGTCACGAACCAGGACCTGAATCTTCTGAAGAAGCTGGGGATCACCAAGAAACCCAAAGCGGTTTGCTTCCCTAAGGAAGAAAGCTACCCAGCCCCCCAAATGGGGTACCGGGTAAGTTTTGTCGACCATCTGATCCGCGGTTTATCCGCCCCCATTCATCCTTTTCTCCGCGGATTGCTTTTTGTCTATGGTCTTCAGCTTCACCACCTCACGCCAAACTCAATCCTCCACATTTCCATTTTCATTACGCTCTGCGAAGCCTTCCTTGGCGTCTCACCCAATTGGGCGCTATGGAAGCGCATTTTCTTCTGCCGCCGCAATGGCTCTCACAATGTCGCCTATAACATAGGCGGCGTTGTTATCTCTATCCGCTCCACTGCCAATTACTTCGATGTTAAACTCCCTGACTCCGTTCAAGGGTGGCGTAAGAGGTGGTTGTATATTCGTGAAGAAAATCATGGATGCCTAGAGGACAACATCCCTCCGTTCGATGGTGACGAGAAGATTCTTCGTCGCCGTTCTTGGGATGCAGAGCCTACCGAAGAAGAAAAAGCTTCGACTGAGGCCTTGATGACTCGTATCCGCGAGTTGCAAAATACTCGCGGCAAAGAGTTGTCGGGTATTCAGATTATAGTGTATTTCCTCAAGAGTAGAGTTCAGCCTCTTCAAGCTCGCAAATTTCCTCTTTGGAAATATACTGGCGATGAAGACGTGGATCGACTGTCGACAGATTTGGAGGTGAAGGACTTGGAAAAACTTGTCAGAAAAATCACCTCCCTTAGCAAAAAAGATTCTATCCCTTCTTCTTGTCGCGTGAAACCATACAGCGCCACCCATGCACTTCCTAAGGTAAACATTGTCGCGCAATTTCTTACAGCCTTGCTTTTTGCATTGTGTGCTCCTTCCTGATATTCTTCTCCCCCTTTTTTTATACAGGACCACCCAAATATTGTTTCACTTCCCCCTCTTCCTGAAGGTGGGGAAGTCGAAGAAAGAGCCGTTATCACTGATGATAATCAAGAGGCCCCCTCTTTTGTGAATGAACCCGCAGATTCTCGAAAATCTGCGGGATCTGCTGAAAAGGATGCTGCCTCTGAGGGCACTGTATCGGCCCACTCTCCTCCTCTTGCTGTTTCTCCAAAAAACAAAAGGAAGAGGGAGGATGTCGAAGATTCCGGGACTTCGAAACCCGAAGAAGCTGATCCTTCGTCGCAAAAAGCAGCTTATGATCCATACCTCGGTACCCTCATCAGTTCGTAAGTCCTTTTTTCTATCTTTTTCTTGTATTTGAACATTTGTATCTATCTTGCTGTTTATATTGTCGACACTTTTCTTGTAGTGATGAGGAAGAAGAGGTACCAACCGCTGATGTGGCTGCTCGAACGAGTACATCACATACATTAGTTGCCTCGGAAGCGGCAGTTGAAGGAGAGGAAACTTCGCCTCCTCGACAGAACGTCGACACTGCTACTCCTCCTCCAAGCCCCCGGGCCCCTTTGTCGAAAAGGGCGAGGACTGAGATCATCTCGGAGCCTACTATCCAATTGAGTAGCTCCTCTACCCCTCTTTTGGAGGATGTAAGCTCTTAACTTCTTTGTCATTCTTTTGCTGATTTCTATGTACCATTATTTTTTCCTCATACCGCCATTTTCCTTCTATCTCCCCCCTTTTTTTTAACAGCCTTTGATAAAGGATCTTCTTCGCATCGGTACCCAATTTGTCGGGTACCGTGAATATGCTAATAAAGCTGAAGGTAATGCTTTACTCCTTTTGCTTCTTTTCTTTTGCTCCTTTGTTGTCGAGATTTTTAACTATATTTATCTTCCTTGGTAGAAAAACTGGCGGAAGCCAATGAACGGGCCAACACACTTGCTCAGCAATTAGAGCAAAGTGAAAAGGCTCGCAAAGAGGCTGAGTCAGATGCTGTTGGTGCTCGAGCGGAGGCTAATAAAGCCAAGGCTGATGCTGCTGGTGTCGAAGATCTCCGTAAGAGACTTCATGATGCCGAAACTTCACTGAGTGATCATATAACTGCTCAGTCTGCCCGTGAAGCGGCGATCACCAAACGCATACAAATACAAAGTCGTCGCTTTGTTAGTAAGTATTTGCACCATTGCATACCCTTTGGATCTTCTTTTCTGTACTTCTATGTTGACAAAAAATTTCTATTTTTATGTTGTCAGGTAGGACCTCGCAGGAATTTGAACTTGAGGATCCTGACAACGACGCTCTTCTAGACGCCGTTTCATTCCTTGAATTTCATGGGTCGGAAGCGCGCGAAGGCATGGATGAAGCCAGGGCGGGGTTGTCGAAGCTTTTCCCCTACTTCTTCCCGAAGAAAGAGGAGCCTGCAACTTTCCTTGGCCTTGCCAAGTGTTTTAATCCTCCCGAAGATCTTGGGCTGAAGATGCGCCATGAGAACATGAAGGTCGCCGTGGAGAGCACTGTTGCCCTAGTTGTTGACAGTCAACAGACTGTTGACTGGGCTAAAGTTGGCGACACGGATCAAATAGAGCATGCAAAATGGCGATCCTTGATCAAGGCGGCAAAGCTTAACACGAAGAGGATCCTCGCCTATCTTGGGATTAAGCCATCTTCGACTCCCAGCTCTTCAAGGCCGGAGGTCTAGTTTTTACTTTCTGTATTTCGTTTGTTGTTGTCGCCATTCTAGTCTTGGCGACAAATTCTCTACCAATCCCTTAGGAGAACTTCTTTTGTAATGGCTATGTAAATATGCTGCAATCAATGAAATTCCTTTTGGTACTATCTTTGATTCGAAGATTTTCTTTTTCTAGTTGATTTTTGATAATTATTCAACGAACCCTTCTTCTCCTGATGCTGCTCCCGCGTATTCCTTGTCGAAGAAAATAAGACCCGATGACAATTTTCTTGAAGGTTCTTCCGACACACCCTTGTCGGAAGATTTACAAGAACTTCGACAACAACTTCAGTCCACGAAGAAACAAACTCTGGCAATGATGGAACAATCTCGGAAAGCATCTGAACAAGAACAATCTGCTCGTCGACGAGCCGAAGAAACTATAGCTGCCAAGGAAGCTGCTGTATTGGAAGCAAAAGGAGCTAGTGACCGTGAAAATAGTATGCTCGAGCTGATGTTAGAAGCTAGCTCAGATATGCTAGGTATGTGTCTCGAACTTTCCAATGCCTTTTCTTTATTTTGCTGAACTGTCTTCAAAGTCTATCGCCTTTTTGTCTAATAGGCTCAGTTATTGATGCTGCGGCCGAAGATCTGAGAGTAAACGACAGAACAAATCTTCTTGTCAACCTTTCTCTAAACCACGGCTGCTTGTTTTGGGCCACTCCCGAACGAACTCAGCAGATTGTCAGGTTTCAAGATCGTGCTTGCCAAGTACGCGAATATCTTGACTTCTGTACCAAGACCCTGTCTATGGTCTATAACTCTATGTTTCCTCGGAATATTCAACCGAAAACTCTTCCCGAGTTAATGGAGAAATTTAAAGATGCTCATAGGGTCCATAACTTTATCAGAGCTCAACTAGTGGCTGGCGCCAGATTTGCCCTTATCATGGTTCAGATCTGTCACTCGAAACTTGATCTAAACCAAGTTGTTGAGAAGGTTCATGAAAAGGCACGTCGCCGAAGAGTTGGTATCGATCGTATCAACACGAAGGTTTCGCCTATAGCCGAAGAAATGATTGAAGACCTTCTTCGGATGGATGCCGACTTTTTTGCAGACGGTCATTATGCTGACTTCCTTGGCGCTGCTCCTGAGGAAAATAGAGTTACCCTTGACGATATATTGAATCAAGATTGATTTTTTCCTTTTTGGTAGATAGTTTTTCCTTGTAAATCATGAATACAACTATGTTGTGAAGTAAACATCATATTTCTATATTTTGTCTAGCCCCCGAGTATTTTCGGTAGCTACTCACTGTATTTGTATGATGTGAAGTTTTAAACCAAGGCAAGATAATATACATTGTGTACTATTTTGTACGGGTGTAAGCCCCCGAGCTTTTTGTTGATCACTATTTTGTCTGTATTTCTTTTTTCTTTGGCGAGGTATTTTTACCAAGGCAAGATGCTTCTTTTGCGTTTGTCGACACTATATTTATGTATATTGTATCATGTAGGGGAAAAACCCCTAGTCCTGTCGAGAAGAAGATATATAATTCCACTATCTTTATTATATTGCAGCACTGCGAGTCCGCCTCATTAAAAACCTTCTCCGGCCCCACTCGGTGCCCCGAAAAAGGAAAAGAGTGCGTCTGAAAACTCGCGAGCGTTTCAGTACATTGTAGCTTTACAAAGGGAGACTATATTTTCGATATTTAGGCGTAGAAACGCCTGAGCTGTGCCACGTTCCAGGGATTTGGCTCGTCAATCCCTGTCTTCTTGTCTTTGATTCTGTATGCTCCTCCTTCAATTACTTCTGTGACGATGTAGGGTCCAAGCCATGGTGATTCGAGTTTTTCGTGACTTTTCTGGTTGAGCCGCAGAACTAAGTCACCAACTTGAAAAGACCTTAGCCGCAATCGTCGACTGTGATAGTTTTTCAAGTCCTGCTGATATTTGGCGACTCGTGACAGGACTTCGTCTCGAGCTTCATCGAGTGCATCGACGTCATCTTCCAAAGCTTTTCTCGAAGTTTCTTCGTCATATTCTGTGACTCTTGGAGAATCGTGCTCTATTTCTATCGGCAGTACTGCTTCTGCGCCATGAACCAGGAAAAACGGTGTTTCCTGTGTCGCCGTATTTGGTGTTGTTCGGATACTCCACAACACGCTTTGTAACTCCTCCGGCCATGTATGCCGAGCTTTTTCCAATGGGCCTAGCAGACGTTTCTTGATGCCATTGCAGATGATGCCATTGGCCTTCTCGACTTGTCCATTGGTTTGAGGATGCGCGACAGACGCAAAGCTCAATTTAATGCCCACTTCTGCGCAGTATGCTTTGAACTCCTTGGACGTGAAATTGCTGCCGTTGTCTGTCACAATACTGTGAGGAACTCCAAATCTGAAGACGATGCTTTTCACGAACTTAATCGCTGACGCGCCGTCCGGTGAATTTATCGGCTTTGCTTCGATCCATTTTGTAAACTTGTCGACAGCCACAAGCATATACTCATAACCTCCTGGTGAAGCTTTGTGCAATTTTCCCACCATGTCGAGACCCCATTGAGCAAAGGGCCAAGATAGCGGGATTGGCATAAGTTCTGCTGCTGGCGAGTGAGGTTTTGCCGCAAATCTTTGACACGCGTCACAAGTACGCACTATTTCCTTTGCATCCTCGATTGCTGTGAGCCAATAAAATCCTGCTCTGAAAACCTTAGCCGCAATAGCCCGGCTGCTCGCGTGGTGCCCGCATATTCCTTCATGCACGTCCTTTAAGATGATCCTTCCTTCTTCGGGTGTAACACATCGTTGTAGTACACCCGAGATACTGCGTTTGTACAGTTCTCCTTTTACTACGGTAAAAGCCTTTGATCGCCTAATTATTCGCCTTGCTTCGACTGGATCGTCGGGTATGGTTTTTCTTAGGATATATGATATGTACGCCTGCATCCACGGAACTTGCACCATCATGACTAGCTCTTGCTCTTCTTCTTCTTCTTCTGCTGTGTCCTTGGTGATAGTCGAGGTTTTCTCTTTCTTCTCCTTTTTTGTTTTTGCTGGCTTTGTTGATCTCTCGCTGATCTCTTCCCAGAATACACCTGGAGGAATCACAAGGCATTGTGACCCGATGTTTGCGAGAACGTCGGCTTCATCATTACTCATCCTGCTGATATGGTTTACTTCACAACCATCGAATAACTTCTCCAGCTCATTGTATACTTCTTTGTATGCTATCATACTTTCGTTGACTGCGTCACATTGGTTCATGACTTGCTGTGCTACCAACTGTGAATCGCCGAAAATTTTCAGTCGGGTTGCACCGCAAGCTTTTGCCATCTTCATCCCATGTATGAGAGCTTCATATTCTGCTTCATTGTTAGATGCGTTTGGGAACGTCATCCGCAGAACATACTTCAACTTGTCGCCTTCAGGTGATACTAATATCACGCCTGCTCCAGCACCTTCCACTCTTTTGGACCCGTCGAAGTTCATGGTCCAAGTTCTCGATAAATCTGGGGGTCCCGTGTTTTGTAGCTCCATCCACTCTGCAATGAAATCTGGTAAGACCTGCGACTTTATTGCTTTTCTTTTTTCATACGTGATGTCCCGAGGGGAAAGTTCTATTCCCCAAAGGGAGACACGACCCGTGGCTTCTGGGTTGTTCAATATATTTGATAAGGGAGCCTCGTTGACCACTATTATCGGGTGCGCCGAAAAATAGTGTCGCAATTTTCTTGCTGTCGTGAATACTCCATATGCTAGCTTTTGATATTGCGGGTACCGCTGTTTTGACGGCGACAGTACTTCACTGATGAAATACACTGGCCTTTGAACTCCATGAAGCTTGCCTTCTTCTTCTCTCTCGACCACTAGGGCCGTGCTGACCACCTGAGGTGTAGCTGCGATATACAAGAGGAGAGGTTCTTTCTCCTTTGGCGCCACCAATATCGGTGGTGTCGAAATTGCTCGCTTGAGGTTCTCGAAAGCTCTGTCTGCTTCCTCGTTCCATTGAAATTTTTCCCCTTGCTTGATCAATGCATAGAACGGCAGCGCCTTTTCTCCTAGCCTAGCGACGAATCTGCTTAAAGCTGCGAATCGCCCCGTTAACTGTTGTATTTCTTTCAACTTTGTTGGCTTTCTCATAGTGACGATGGCCTGTATTTTTTCGGGATTAGCTTCAATCCCTCTTGCTGATACTAAAAACCCGAGAAGTTCTCCGGCGGGGACTCCAAAAGAACACTTTGTCGGGTTCAGCTTGAGGCAGAACTTGTCGAGGTTGTCGAAGGTTTCTTTCAAATCTTCGATCAGAGTTGACCCTTTCTTTGATGTTATTACGACATCGTCGATATAGACTTGTACATTTTTCCCGATCTGTGTTGCTAGGCACTTCTGCATCATCCGCTGATATGTTGCTCCCGCGTTTTTCAGACCAAAGGGCATTGTTTTGTAGCAAAACACGCCATAAGGTGTGATGAACGCTGTCTTGGCTTCATCTTCTTCTTTTAATCTGATCTGGTTATAACCAGAATATGCGTCCAAGAAGGAAAGACGTTCGCATCCTGCCGTGGAGTCGATGATTTGATCGATCCTTGGGAGGGGAAAGTGATCCTTGGGACAATGTTTATTGAGACACGTGAAGTCGACGCACATGCGAAGGACTATTGTGTGTTTCTTCGGCACCATCACTGGGTTAGCTACCCATGTGGCCTCTGTAGATATTTCTCTGATGAACCCAACATCTTTGAGTCGATCTATTTCTGATAACATGGCTTTGCGGCTAGGTTCCGAAAAACGCCGCAAAGGTTGCTTTACTGGTCGTGCGAGAGGATCCAAATTAAGGTGGTGCTCGGCAAGTTCCCTGGGTACTCCTGGCATGTCAGCTGGACACCATGCGAAGATTTTCCAGTGCTCACGGAGGAACTCGACGAGCGCGCTTTCCTATGCGACATCCATGTTTGCGGCAATGGACGTCGTTTTCTTTGGATCTGTTGGGTGGATCTGTACCTCTTTTGAATCCTTGTTTGTGTTGAAAGTTGGCTCCTTAGATCTTCCCACTTCTGGCAGCACATCATAATCAGTGAATCTTGGCGCCGCATATTCTGCTTGCATCCCGAAAGTTTCTGATAGTCGATGAAAATCCTTGTCGCATTTATCGGATAACGCAAAGCTTCCTTTGATTGTGATAGGTCCCTTAGGCCCAGGCAACCTCCACAACAGATATGTATAATGCGGCACTGCCATGAATCTGGCATATGCTGGTCGTCCCAACAAAGCATGATATTGCGACGGGAAATCCACCACTTCAAACTCCAGATTCTCTATCCTGTAGTTTTCTCGGGTTCCAAACTGGACGTCGAGGTTTATTTTGCCCAATGGGTAACTTGGCTTCTCTGGTGTAATCCCGTGGAAACGTGTGTCAGTTGGTTTCAGATTTGCTAGAGATATGTTCATCTTCCTCAATGTATCTGCATACATAAGATTTAAGCTGCTGCCGCCATCTATGAAAACTCTCGACACATCAAAACCAGCAATTACTGCGGGTAGGATGAGTGCTGATTGTCCTGGTCGGGGAACTTGCTGCGGATGATCTGCGATTGTGAAGCCGATATCTTGCCCTGACCAATTTAAGTACTCGACTGTTGGTGGAGGCATCTTCTCTGCCATGAACACTTGTCGAGATATTACCTTCTGTGCCCTGTTGGACGGTCTAGCTTTCTGAATCATCGAGACCACACCGTTAGAGTTGGGGTCAACATATGGAGGTGGATGTGGTGCTGCCGCAATTCTAAGTTGGTGTCGATTTTCTTCGGTGATTGCGGGAGGAGGTGGAAGATGAATCTCACTCCTTGGCTCCCGAGGATTTCTGTTTGCTTGAGCATTTGCAATTCCTGCGGCTCGTAGCATTGCCTGAAAATTACGACAGTCTTTCTGGAGATGTCCTGACTGCCTTTTTCTGTTGTTGTCGAGATAAAAGTGCATTTGACATGGACCGTTCATCATCTCCTCGGGAGATACGTAAGGTCTTTGAACCCTGGGTCCGCTATTTTGCCTGTTGCCGCGAAAATCACCTCTACTGTCGCCTTGTTGCTCACTACTCCTTTGGTAATCATCTCGACTATTTCCTCCAGGATTTCCTCGAAAGCCAGCCGATATATGGCCGGGAGCGTCGTTGTTGTAGAACTGGCGAGAAAATCGCCTTCTATTTTGATAACTTCGACCACGATCCTCTTCTGGCGACCTGTGTCGCTTATTATATATTGCGTCTTCTCCATCTGCCCATTTGTTAGCTATCTCCATGAGTGCTGCTATGGTCTTAGGTTTTGTCCTCCCTAAGTCCTCGATGAAATCTGATCGGCGAACTCCTGCCACGAACGCATCTATTGCCCTCTCGTCAGATATATCTTCTGCCGAGTTTTTTATGATGTTCCACCGCTGTATATACTTCCTCATCGACTCGTCGTGTTTTTGTCGGCATGCCCTCAGTTCTTCCAACGATGCAGGTTTCTTGCACGTGGATCGGAAATTTTTCACGAAGGTGTCCTCGAAGGTCTCCCAACTGTCGATGGAATTTAAAGGTAGTTTCTTTATCCAAGATCTTGCGGCACCACTCAGGTAAACCTGGATACTTTGCATAGCCGTGGATCTGGTTCCTCCTACCAGTTTGACCATCTCGAGATAATCCACGAGCCAATCCTCGGGATCTTGCAGGCCGTCGAACTTCTTGAAATTCTCGGGTAACTTGAATCCTTTCGGTACTCGAGTTTTTCGAACTCTTCTTGTAAAGCATGGGAGCCCACACATATCTTCGTCGGCAAGCTCTGGCGAGTGCTGGTGCTCCCTTCTTTCTTGTCGCGCTCTGTCTACCCTTGCTTGGACTGCTGTGTCTCTTGCCCCACTTGTTCTCGGTGGGTCTTGAACTGCTGCAGTGGGTCGTGGACTATTTTGTCTAGGATTTTCTTCGGGAGGCGGTGTGGCAAACGCTGTTCCCATAACTCCTACTCCAGCCATCGCCATATTGAACAACGGTTCTCTCGGGTCTCCAGGAGGTGGTCTCGACGCAAGGATATATGCTTGTGTGGCCATGTAACCTGCCTCTGGCGTTTTTGGGATGATGTTTCCCCTTTCATCGATCGACATAAAGGACATGTCGAGATTTTGGATTATGTTTCCTCTCTCTGCTTCAGGTATGTTTTGAAGTCGAGACATTGCTCTCCTCCGAGCTTCTCTGTGGCTATCACCTGTATTTCCTGAAAGGCGACTTAAGTCTGCCCGACGTCTGCTTGATGCAGAGGCTGCTTCTTTCCTTCTATTCAAGGATGCTGTCTGTTTTTCCAACTCTCTGCTTACTCGAGCAAGTCTATATTGGTATGCTTGAAGTTCTTGTACAGTAGCAGTGGTGGTCATAGGCTCTGAGCCATCCATGGCTTTCGCAGCCCTGTCCCACGCTTCTTGCGGGAGCTGTACTCTTGCGCGAGTTGAGGACCCGGCATATTTAGTGCCCAAGCCGTGTCGAAGATCAGCGGGATCAACGTATGGATTTCCCAATTCGTCGAAAGCCTCTGATGTTTGTTGTTCTGATGTACCTGCCCCTTCTATCACGTAGATCTGATGATATTTTGCGCATTGATTTTTTCCAGGATTGGTGACACCATCGTGTAGAGTGGTGAAGACCTTTCCGATGGCAACAGACTTGTCGATGAAGTTGAAGCTGTCGACGCTGTCGGAGTCGCTGCTTATAAAGGAGTCCGCAGACGACTCGAAGGATGTGTTGCTGAAGATCTTGGCGAGCTTTCCGCTGGCCTTGTTGTCGACGAAGTATGGCGACGAAAACTCCTCGTCACTCGACGAAAAGTTAGAATCGACCGCTGAAAATTCCGACGAGATCGGAACTTCGAGACGGTAGGATCCTTCCTTGTTGACGCCAAATCGGAATTCTCCGAACGCCATGATGATGGGCTCCTCCAGATAGGCACATGCATCCATACGGGAGGGCGGGTGAGGAATAAAATTGAATAGATCAGTTTTTTCCTTGTTACCTCGATCCATCGCGTTGCTTGCTGTTGATGAAGTCGAAGATCTTGAACGTGCCATCGAGATCAGATCCTTGCAGCCTCTAATTCTCACAGACGGCGCCAATTGACAAGGGATTAACTTGTCAATGCCTACAGATTGTAGACTAGGGTTTTGCTAGAAGTAGAGGGCAAGTAGATCTCGAAGGTTTAGGCGAAAAGTACTCGACGATTATGAAAACTAGGGTTATGTTGACAGTAGATTCGATTCTTTCTTTGTCCCTCGACTCCCCCTTATATAAGAGGTGGAGCCGAGGGTTTCGTATTGTACAAGTTACAAAGTCCGGGACGGTTTCTAACTCGTCCCACCAGATTACAAATAACACTTCCTATTACAACTCTAGCTTTCCTTAATACATCTTGGGCTCCCGAATCTTCTTATTCTTCGGATAGTGGGCCTTCAGTAAATCCCGGGTACTATCTATGGCAGGCCCATTTGGGATGCCTATGTCACCACCGCCGCCACCGCCATGTACAGGCCACCGTCGCCACCGCTGTGTACTGCCCACCGCCGCCGTCCCTTCCCCGTCGCCACCGCCGTGTACTGGCCACCACCGTCGCCGCCGCTTCCACGTGCCTCGCCCCGCTGCCACCGCCGTGCGACGTGTAGATCCCGCTTCCACGTGCCACGCCCCGCCGCTTCCCCGCGCCACCTGTCGCCGCCGCTTCCACTGATGCGTTCTTCGCTGACCTCCGGGCACATCGTAGGTCCAACAGGCGCTCGGGCCGTCGCCGTGTTGGAGCTCGACAACCCGAATACAACTTGGGCCGACTACGACCCTTGGTGGGACGACATTTGGACCGAGACAACCTCCGACGACGAGTAGATCGACTATACTACTAGTTGTTTATATATTTTAATTGTATTTTCAATAAAGTCGTTGTGGCAGACTCTGATGATGAGAAAAGTTTCCCGCCAGATACATGGAATTAAAGTACAGAGCTCAACTGAAAATTAATTAAGATACATATGGCCAGATTCGACTTGTTCGAGTCATTCGATCATACTCGTGCCTAGCCCGATAGTACTCGCCACTCGTAGTCGTCGTAGTCGCCGTCATCATCGTCGCCGGCATTGGGGTCGCGGTAGTCGAACCTCGGCGGGAGAGCACGCGTGGGCTGGGACCGAGGGTAGCACGGGCGGGGGCCACGGTGGGCCATGACGCCTCGGAGAGTCCGGCCGCGCCACCACGGCCGACGGCCGGCCTCGTTGAAGTCCGAAGGAGGCGGGCCGCCCTCCTCGTGCCACGGCAAGCGCCCTCTCATGCCGATTGATGAAGAAGCTTTCCCAAGTTGGGAAGTAGTCGGGATGCCACTGGGGATTCCTCCGCTGCTCTGGCGTGAGCTCGAAGTAGTAGTGGTTCGTGATGGCCATCTCGCGCGCCACACCTAGAGGGACAAGAGGGACCGGTACGCCTCCGACGCTCAGCAACCAGCCGGTCGGGACGCGGTAGCCCGGCGGGCAGGAGTAGTTCGACGCGCAAAGCGCCTCCGCCTCCCGGAGGGTTAGAGATACGATGGAAGCCATGGGACAGAGTGATGAGGTTTGCAGATATGAGTGTAGATGTGATATGTAAATGGAGGCCAAGCCATCATATATATAGTGAAAAAATGGCGGGAGGACGGAGGCGGGAAGCAGTGGAAAGCGCGGGAAGAAAAATAGGCGGGAACGCAGTGGCGCCGAAAACATTAGTCCCGGCTGGTGGGTACAACCGGGGCTAAAGATCATTTTTTTTGTCATCTAACAAAACTGTCGGTGGGATAAGGACGTGTGGGTAACCTTTAGTCCCGGCTGGTGGGTACAACCGGGACGAAAGATCCTTTTTTTGTCATCTAACAAAACTGTCGGTGGGATAAGGACGTGTGGGTAACCTTTAGTCCCGGCTGGTGGGTACAACCGGGACTAAAGATGTCGGCAGGATAACAACGCATGGGTGGACGCACTGCTCGATGAGATAAAGCATGTAGCGCACGACGCCTGATGCGCGTAGATGTACACGTCCGTTGGGAACCCCAAGAGGAAGGTATGATGCGCACAGTGGCAAGTTTTCCCTCAGAAAGAAACCAAGGTTTATCGAACCAGGAGGAGCCAAGAAGCACGTTGAAGGTTGATGGTCGCGAAATGTGATGCGGCGCAACACCAGGGATTCCGGCGCCAACGTGGAACCTGCACAACACAACCCAAGTACTTTGTCCCAACGAAACAGTGAGGTTGTCAATCTCACCGGCTTGCTGTAACAAAGGATTAAGCGTATCGAGTGGAAGATGATTGTTTGCAAGAAAACAGTAAACAAGTATTGCAGTAGATTGTATGCTATGTAAAGAATAGGACCGGGGTCCACAGTTCACTAGAGGTGTCTCTCCCATAAGATAAAAGCATGTTGGGTGAACAAATTACAGTCGGGCAATTGACAAATAGAAAAGGGCATAACAATGCATGTACATGATATGATAAATATAGTGAGATTTAATTGGGCATTACGACAAAGTACATAGACCGCCATCCAACTGCATCTATGCCTAAAAAGTCCACCTTCAGGTTATCATCCGAACCCCATTCGGTATTAAGTTGCAAAGCAACAGACAATTGCATTAAGTATGGTGCGTAATGTAATCGACAACTACATCCTTAGACATAGAATCAATGTTTTATCCCTAGTGGCAACAGCACATCACAACCTTAGAACTTTCATCACATCGTCCCAGGTGTCAATGAAGGCATGAACCCACTATCGAGCATAAATACTCCCTCTTGGAGTTAAGAGTACAAACTTGGCCAGAGCCTCTACTAATAACGGAGAGCATGCAAGATCATAAACAACACATAAACAATAGATTGATAATCACCATAACATAGTATTCTCTATCCATCGGATCCCGACAAACACAACATATAGTATTACGGATAGATGATCTTGATCATGTTAGGCAGCTCACAAGATCCAACAATGAAGCACAACAAGGAGAAGACGACCATCTAGCTACTGCTATGGACCCATAGTCCAGGGGTGAACTACTCACTCATCACTCCGGAGGCGATCATGGCGATGAAGAGTCCTCCGGGAGATGAATCCCCTCTCCGGCAGGGTGCCGGAGGCGATCTCCTGAATCCCCCGAGATGGGATTCGCGGCGGCGGCGTCTCAGTAAGGTTTTCCGTATCGTGGCTCTCGGTACTGGGGGTTTCGCGACGGAGGCTTTAAGTAGGCGAAAGGGTAGGTCAAGAGGCAGCGCGAGGGGCCCACACCACAGGCCGGCGCGGCCAGGGCCTGGGCCGCGCCGCCCTATGGTGTGGCCACCTCGTGGCCCCACTTCGACTCCCCTTCGGTCTTCTGGAAGCTTCGTGCAAAAATAGGACCCTGGGCGGTGATTTCGTCCAATTCCGAGAATATTTCGTTACTAGGATTTCGAAACCAAAAACAGCGAGAAAACAACAATCGGCTCTTCGGCATCTTGTTAATAGGTTAGTTCCGGAAAATGCGTAAATACGACATATAATGTGCATAAAACATGTAGGTATCATCAATAAAGTAGCATGGAACATAAGAAATTATCGATACGTTGGAGACGTATCAGCATCCCCAAGCTTAGTTCCGCTCGTCCCGAGCGGGTAAAACGATAACAAAGATAATTTCTGAAGTGACATGCCATCATAATCTTGATCATACTATTTGTAAACATATGTAATGAATGCAGCGATCAAAACAATGGTAATGACATGAGTAAACAACTGAATCATAAAGCAAAGACTTTTCATGAATAGTACTTCAAGACAAGCATCAATAAGTCTTGCATAAGAGTTAACTCATAAAGCAATAAATCAAAGTAAAGGTGTTGAAGCAACACAAAGGAAGATTAAGTTTCAGCGGTTGCTTTCAACTTATAACATGTATATCTCATGGATATTGTCAACATAAAGTAATATAACAAGTGCAATATGCAAGTATGTAGGAATCAATGCACAGTTCACACAAGTGTTTGCTTCTTAAGGTGGAGGGAGATAGGTAAACCGACTCAACAATAAAAGTAAAAGAATGGTCCTTCAAAGAGGAAAGCATCGATTGCTGTATTTGTGCTAGAGCTTTTATTTTGAAAACATGAAACAATTTTGTCAACGGTAGTAATAAAGCATATGAGTTATGTAAATTATATCTTACAAGTTGCAATCCTCATGCATAGTATATTAATAGTGCCCGCACCTTGTCCTACTTAGCTTGGACTACCGGATCTTTGCATGCCATGTTTCAACCAAGTGTCACAAAGGGGTACCTCCATGCCGCCTGTACAAAGGTCTAAGGAGAAAGCTCGCATTTTGGATTTCTCGCTTTTGATTATTCTCAACTTAGACATCCATACCGGGACAACATGGACAACAGATAATGGACTCCTCTTTAATGCATAAGCATGTAGCAAAATTAGTATTCTCATATGAGATTGAGGATATATGTCCAAACTGAAACTTCCACCATGATTCATGGCTTTAGTTAGCGGCCCAATGTTCTTCTCTAACAATATGCATGCTCCAACCACTAAGGTGATAGATCCTTCAGACAAGACGGACATGCATAGCAACTCACATGATATTCAATAAAGAGTAATTGATGGCGTTCCCCGAAGCATGGTTATCGCACAACAAGCAACTTAATAAGAGATAAAGTGCATAAGTACATATTCAATACTACGATAGTTTTTAAGGCTATTTTGTCCCATGAGCTATATATTGCAAAGGTGAATGATGGAATTTTAAAGGTAGCACTCAAGCAATTTACTTTGGAATGGCGGAGAAATACCATGTAGTAGGTAGGTATGGTGGACACAAATGGCATAGTAGTTGGCTCAAGGATTTTGGATGCATGAGAAGTATTCCCTCTCGATACAAGGTTTAGGCTAGCAAGGTTATTTGAAGGAAACTCAAGGATGAACCGGTGCAGCAAAACTCACATAAAAGACATATTGTAAACATTATAAGACTCTACACCGTCTTCCTTGTTGTTCAAAACTCAATACTAGATATTATCTAGACCTTAGAGAGACCAAATATGCAAATCAAATTTTAGCAAGCTCTATGTATTTCTTCATTAATGGGTACAAAGCATATGATGCAAGAGCTTAAACATGAGCACAACAATTGCCAAGTATCACATTATCCAAGACATTTTAGAATTACTACATGTAGCATTTTCCAATTCCAACCATATAACAATTTAACGAAGAAGAAACTTCGCCTTGAATATTATGAGTAAAGCCTAAGGACATATTTGTCCATATGCAACAGCGGAGCGTGTCTCTCTCCCACAAAGTGAATGCTAGGATCCATTTTATTCAAACAAAAACAAAAACAAAAACAAACCGACGCTCCAAATAAAGAACACAAGATGTGATCTGAATAAAAATATAGTTTCGGGGGAGGAACCTGATGATGTTGTCGATGAAGAAGGGGATGCCTTGGGCATCCCCAAGCTTAGACGCTTGAGTCTTCTTAGAATATGCAGGGATGAACCACGGGGGCATCCCCAAGCTTAGAGCTTTCACTCCTCTTGATCATAGTATATCATACTCCTCTCTTGACCCTTGAAAACTTCCTTCACACCAAACTTCAAGCAAACTCATTAGAGGGTTAGTGCACAATTAATAATTCACATGTTCAGAGGTGGCACAATCATTCTTTACACTTCTGGACATTGCATAAAGCTACTGGATATTAATGGATCAAAGAAATGCATCCAATATAGCAAAAGAGGCAATGCGAAATAAAAGGTAGAATCTGTCAAAAACAGAATAGTCCGTAAAGACGAATTTTAAAATGGCACCAGACTTGCTCAAATGGAAAAACTCAAAACTAATGAAAGTTGCGTACATATCTGAGGATCACGCTCGTAAATTGGCAGATTTTTTCGAATTTTCTACAGAGGCCTGTGCCCAGATTCGTGACAGACAGCAATGCTGTTTCTGCGCAGCGATCCCAAATATAACATCAACTTTGACATAGAAACTTTACTTGGCACAAAAACATGATAAGTAGAGGTTGCTACAGTAGTAAACAACTTCCAAGACTCAAATATAAAACAAAGTACTGTAGCAAAATAACACATGGGTTATCTCCCAAGAAGTTCTTTTCTTTATAGCCATTAAGATGGGCTCAGCAGTTTTAATGATGCACTCGCAAGAAATAGAAGTTGAAGCAAAAGAGAGCATCAAGAGGCAAATTCAAAACACATTTAAGTCTAACATGCTTCCTATGCATAGAAATCTTGTAAATAAACAAGTTCATGAAGAGCAAAGTAACAAGCATAGGAAGATAAAACAAGTGTAGCTTCAAAAATTTCAGCACATAGAGAGGCATTTTAGTAACATGAAAATTTCTACAACCATATTTTCCTCTCTCATAATAACTTTCAGTAGCCTCATGAGCAAACTCAACAATATAACTATCACATAAAGCATTCTTATCATGAGTCTCATGCATAAAATTATTACTCTCCACATAAGCATAATCAATTTTATTAGTTGTAGTGGGAGCAAATTCAACAAAGTAGCTATCATTATTATTCTCATCATCAAATATAGGAGGCAAAGTATCATCAAAGTAATTTTTCTCCTCGATGCTTGGGGGACTAATGTCATGTTCATAAAAGCCAGCTTCCCCAAGCTTAGAATTTTCCATATCATTAGCAACAATGGTGTTCAAAGCGTTCATACTAATGTGTTCCATAGGTTTTTTAATTTTTGCATCAAACCATCCATGTCTTAAATCAGGAAATAGAATAAGAAGCTCATTGTTGTCCATTATGCCTAACTAGCGAAGCCACACAACTTAGTGTTTTCAGGAGTATTCATTTTAGCAACAGTAAATAAAGCAAACTAGATAAATTAAATGCAAGTAACTAATTTTTTGTGTTTTTGAAATAGAGAGCAAGACAGTAAATAAAGTAAAACTAGCAACTAATTTTTTTTTGTATTTTGTTTAGGTGCAGCAAACAAAGTAGTAAATAAAATAAAGCAAGACAAAAACAAAGTAAAGAGATTGAGAAGTGGAGACTCCCTTTGCAGCGTGTCTTGATCTCCCCGGCAACGGTGCCAGAAAAACAGGCTTGATGCGCGTAAATGTACACGTCCGTTGGGAACCCCAAGAGGAAGGTATGATGCGCACAGAGGGCAAGTTTTCCCTCGTAAAGAAACCAAGGTTTATCGAACCAGGAGGAGCCAAGAAGCACGTTGAAGGTTGATGGTCGCGAAATGTGATGCGGCGCAACACCAGGGATTCCGGCGCCAACGTGGAACCTGCACAACACAACCCAAGTACTTTGTCCCAACGAAACAGTGAGGTTGTCAATCTCACCGGCTTGCTGTAACAAAGGATTAAGCGTATCGAGTGGAAGATGATTGTTTGCAAGAAAACAGTGAAACAAGTATTGCAAGAGATTGTATGCTATGTAAAGAATAGGACCGGGGTCCACAGCTCACTAGAGGTGTCTCTCCCATAAGATAAAAGCATGTTGGGTGAACAAATTACAGTCGGGCAATTGACAAATAGAAAAGGGCATAACAATGCATGTACATGATATGATAAATATAGTGAGATTTAATTGGGCATTACGACAAAGTACATAGACCGCCATCCAACCGCATCTATGCCTAAAAAGTCCACCTTCAGAGTTATCATCCGAACCCCATTCAGTATTAAGTTGCAAAGCAACGGACAATTGCATTAAGTATGGTGCGTAATGTAATCGACAACTACATCCTTAGACATAGAATCAATGTTTTATCCCTAGTGGCAACAAGCACATCACAACCTTAGAACTTTCCGTCACTCGTCCCGTGTGTCAATGAAGGCATGAACCCACTATCGAGCATAAATACTCCCTCTTGGAGTTAAGAGTACAAACTTGGCCGGAGCCTCTACTAATAACGGAGAGCATGCAAGATCATAAACAACACATAAACAATAGATTGATAATCACCATAACATAGTATTCTCTATCCATCGGATCCCGACAAACACAACATATAGTATTACGTATAGATGATCTTGATCATGTTAGGCAGCTCACAAGATCCAACAATGAAGCACAACAAGGAGAAGACGACCATCTAGCTACTGCTATGGACCCATAGTCCAGGGGTGAACTACTCACTCATCACTCCGGAGGCGATCATGGCGATGAAGAGTCCTCCGGGAGATGAATCCCCTCTCCGGCAGGGTGCCGGAGGCGATCTCCTGAATCCCCCGAGATGGGATTCGCGGCGGCGGCGTCTCGGCAAGGTTTTCCGTATCATGGCTCTCGGTACCGGGGGTTTCGCGACGCGAGGCTTTAAGTAGGCGAAAGGGTAGGTCAAGAGGCACGCGAGGGGCCCACACCACGGCCGGCGCGGCCGGGGCCTCGGGCCGCGCCGCCTCTATGGTGTGGCCACCTCGTGGCCCCACTTCGACTCCCCTTCGGTCTTCTGGAAGCTTCGTGCAAAAATAGGACCCTGGGCGGTGATTTCGTCCAATTCCGAGAATATTTCGTTACTAGGATTTCTGAAACCAAAAACAGCAGAAAACAAAGAATCGGCTCTTCGGCATCTCGTTAATAGGTTAGTTCCAGAAAATGCGTAAATACGACATATAATGTGCATAAAACATGTAGGTATCATCAATAAAGTAGCATGGAACATAAGAAATTATCGATACGTTGGAGACGTATGAACGCCCTGTCGAAGAACAAGACAAAGTAGAAGAGGTGCAGTGCCTATAAAAGGAGCATCGATACGCCTTGCCGAAGCAGATCAACAAGCCAAGCAGAGTTTCATTCCCATGGATGAAGGAAAGGGTTGGGAAATCTCCCGTGACACAGCTTCTCGAAGATGTCGTTGGTGCACACGCGCCCTACGGCATCTTCGTGAGGTCGTGCCTCGGAAAATTTCCCGGCAAGCCCGTGAACGACTACATCTCCTCTAACGAGCATCGTTGGGGAAAGGTTTGGGAAATCTCCGTGGCGCAGCTTCTCGAAGATGTCGTTGGTGCACACGCCCTACGGCATCTTCGAAGCTGCTCCTCGGAATTTTTCCCCGCAAGCCCCCGAACGACTACATCTCCTCTAACGATAGTACTCGTTGGGGAAAGGGTTGGGAAATCTCCACTTTTAATATCTTACATACGAGTTAAATTGATTGCCATGTTGAGATACTCATTTGTGCCATGAACATTCTACAATTAACTTGATGATGGAGCATCTTCATCATTTAATCTTCTTCAACCTTAACCATGGAGCATCTTCATCATTTAACTTGATGCTTGGATCAATGTTCACTCGAAGGGTGGAATTTCATCAAACTTATTATAATCTTCCGACATGTCCGTCTTGTCCTCCACTCCCACGATGTTTCTTTTTCCGTAAAGAACTATGTGGCGCTTTGGCTCATCGTTTGATGTATTTGTTTCCTTATGTTTCCTTTTTCTTGGTTTGGTAGACATGTCCTTCACATAGAAAACCTGGGCCACATCCTTGGCTAGGACGAATGGTTCGTCTCTATACCCAAGATTGTTGAGATCCACTCGTTGTCATTCCATACAACTTGTCTACCTGAACCCCGCCTCCTGTTTTGTTGACCCATTTGCACCTAAACAAAGGGACCTTAAAAGAAGGTCCATAGTCAAGTTCCCATATATCCTCTATGTAACCATAATATGTGTCATTTGGGCCTTCATTCATTATTGCATCAAATCGGACACCACTGTTTTGGTTGGTGCTCTTTTTATCTTGGGCGATCGTGTAAAATGTATTCCCATTTATCTCGTACCCTTGGAAAGTCACTACAGTCGAAGATGGTGTCTGGGCCAGCAAGTACAGCTGATCTTCAATATCTTTGTTATTCGAGAGATGTTTTTGCAACCAACCGCCGAAAGTCGACATGTGTTCACGTCTAATCCAATCGTTCGACCGCCCGGGTTCCGGGAGCGTAGAAAGTTCTTGTGGTCACCGATATACGGAGCCACCAAGGTGGAACTTTGTAGAACCGTGTAGTGTGCTTGAGTCAAAGAAATTCCGTCCCTACATATCATTGATTTCCTTCCTAGCGTGCCTTTTCCACTTAGTCTCCCTTCATGCCGCGATTCAGGAACACCAATCGGCTTAAGGTCGGGAATAAAGTCAACACGGAATTCAATGACCTCCTCTCGTTCCATAGCCCTTGGAGATGCTTCCTTCCGGCCTAGCACGGTTATGAACATATTTCTTTAAGACTCCCATGAACCTCTCGAAGGGGAACATATTGTGTAGAAATACAGGACCGAGAATGGAAATCTCATCGACCGGGTGAACGAGGAGATGTGTCATAATATTGAAGAAGGATGGTGGGAACACCAGCTCAAAACTAACCGGACATTGGACCACATCATTCACGCAACCTCGGTAGAATTTCCGGATTTATTACCTTCGAGAAATTGCATTGAGGAATGCACATAGCTTCACAATGGGCAGTCGAACATTTTCCGGTAGAAGCCCCCTCAATGCAATCGGAAGCAACCGTGTCATTATCACGTGACGGTCATGAGACTTCGGGTTCTCGGAATGTTTTCTTCTCCATATTTATTATTCCCTTTATATTGGAGGAGAAGCCGGACGGGACCTTGATATCGCTCGGACATTCAAAAACTATTTCCTTCTCTCGCTTTTGTAAGAGCGTAGCTGGAGAAATGACGTCCTTTAACTCTCTCATGCAGATTTTTGGGGTCTTTCCAACGTTGCTGGTCCTCCCATGCTTCTGGTGTATCTTTTGTCTTCCCGTACACGCCCAGAAAGCCTAGCAGGTTCACGCAAAGATTCTTCGTCATGTGCATCACATCGATTGAAGAGCGGACCTCTAAGACTTTCCAATAGGGTAGATCCCAAAATATAGATTTCTTCTTCCACATGGGCGCGTGTCCGGCATCGTCATTCGGAACAGACCGTCCGCCGAGACCCTTTCCAAATATTACATCTAGATCCTTGACCATACCAAATATATCAACACCATCACGATGGGGAGGCTTCCTCCGGTGATCAGCCTCACCGTTGTAATGCTTGCCTTTCTTTCTTACGGGATGGGTAATCCTAAGAAATCGACGATGCCCCTGGTACACGACCTTCTGACCTTTTTCCAAATAATCACCTTCGAGCTCATGTAAACAGTGCGTGCATGCATTGTATCCCTTGTTTGATCTGTCCCGAAATGTTACCAAGAGCAGGCCAGTCATTGATGGTTACGAGCGCAGCGCTCTTAGGTCAAATTCCTCCCGCTTGTGCTCGTCCCACACACGTACACCTGCTAGGGACCACAGCTGTAGAAGTTCTTCGACTAATGGCTTCGGGTACACATCAATGTCGTTCTCGGGTTGCTTCGGGCCTTGTATGAGCACCGGCATCATAATGAACTTCCGCGTCATGCACAACCAAGGAGGAAGGTTATATATACAAAGAGTCACAGAGCCAGGTGCTATGGCTGCAGCTCTCGCTCTCCAAAAGGATTCATGCCATCCGTACTTAGACCAAACCTTAAGTTCCTTGCATCCTGTGCAAAGTTTGGGAACTCTCTATCGATTTTTCTCCATTGGGAGCCATCGGCAGGTGCCTCAACATCACGTCTTTCTTACGGTCTTCTTTGTGCCATCGCAACAACCTAGCATGCTCTTTATTTCCGAACAAGCGTTTTAGCCGTGGTATTATAGGAGCATACCACATAACCTTGGCGAGAACCCTCTTCTCGGGGCGCTCGCCCTCAACATCACCAGGGTCATCTCGTCCGATCTTATACCGCAATGCGGTGCACACCGAACATGCATCCAAATTCTCGTACTCACCGCGGTAGAGGATGCGATCATTAATGCATGCATGTATCTTTTGCACATCTAATCCTAGAGGGCGGACAATCTTCTTCGCTTCGTACGTATCGGCGGGCAATTCGTTACCCCTTGGAAGCTTCCTCTTAATTATTGTCGGCTAACTTTCCTAATCCCGAGTCGGTGACACCGTTCTCCGCCTTCCATTGCAACAATTCTAGTGTGTCTGCCTAGCTTTTTATGGCCATCTTCGCAAGTTGGGTATAACAATTTGTTGTGATCTTCTATCATCTTGTCGAAGGCCAACCTTTCCTTTTCGGCTTCACATTCTCTCCTTGCATCAGCAATGGCCCGACCAAGATCATCATCGGCGAGGCTCATCTCGGTGCCTCTTGATCTTCTACTTCATTGTCTTCATTGCCTTCTGCAGTATCATCGTATTCGGGGAAATTGGGATAACCGTCATCATCCTCTTCCTCTTCTTCATTGTCTTCCATCATAACCCCTTTTTCTCCGTGCTTGGTCCAACAATAGTAGTCGGGCATGAAACCTGCCCGCGTAAGGTGGCTGTGAATGAGACTCGAGTGAGCGTAATTTACGATATTCTTGCAGTCGACACATGGACAATACATGAAGCCACCATGTTTGTTTGCCTCAACCACGGCGATGAAATTCTCCAGGCCCGAAGTGAACTCGTCAAACCGTCGGTCAATGTACATCCATTGCCGATTCATCTGCATGATATAATTAACATTATCAAAAACCATTACAGAAAATCACGATGTATATATACACATGCATTTTATCAATTACAGATGAAAAGGATAAAGTTGTTAACCTCGATGAAGAAGAAAAAAACAAGTTAAGTGTGGCTTGATTTGTGTAAACTCAAGTGGCAAATCCTCTTAAGTATTTCATCGAACACCTCTTGTGCATGTGAAGAAGAGAGGAGAGCAATACACCCCTCTTGTGAAGAAAGTGAAAAAGTGGCCAAGTGTGGCTCACACTTGGGCAGGGGCAAGGTCATATAGCCAGATTGGGGACTTTGTCCCGGTTTGTAATACAAACCGGGTCCAGAGGGGGGGCCTTTGGACCCGGTTTGTAATACAAACCGGGACTAAAGGTTTCCCACGCCTGACACGGCCTGGCGCGCCCTGGCGCCGATCCTTTAGTCCCGGTTTGTAGTACAAACCGGGTCCTAAGGCCACTACCGGACAGGCTCTGAGCCAGTGGGGTCGCCCTGGGCAAAACAAACCGGGACTAATGCCCCCAATGGTCCCGGTTTGGTTCTGCACTGGGTTATTTGCTTGGGACCAAAGGCCTCTTCTCCACTAGTGTAATGAATAAGTATCTAAAGAATAATCATGAATAGTCTAAGTAAAATGATGAAAGGAGATAGAACCAGGATAGTTGAGATACGAATATAAAGCAAGAAAATGCAGAAAGTATCGAAAACTAATATTTAGTTTATTATATGTGAAATAAACCATATGTATCATATATTTATATGTAAATTAATCGAAGTAGCATCTTGACCTAAATACATTTTATATGATAATAAATCTAAAAACTTTGCCCTCAACTAAAGATTCAATTTTTTTTATTTTCCCAGCATGCTAATATCACTAGAGCATAGAATTTTACGGATTCTTACTATAAATAAATTTATAAAAATAATAATAGAGAATTATGATGTTGCCCGAGCATATGCACACGCCACCATGCTAGTTAGATTTAAAATAACAACATCAAGATGCTAGCAAGTCAAAAACTCTGAAAATCTCGTCAAGACGTACGGCCGGGCATGCATCACACCTGCCATCCGTATTCAGAAGCCAACCCACTAGTCGCCGCCTGGCGCCCTGCCCGGCCGCCGCCATTGAGGCCTTCTTATCCGCTACCGTGACAAACACTGACGATCAAGGCGGTTAATTTGACGGCACCTGATGAACAGATCGCTGCAGTGATATACATCCCTGGAGTCTGGAAGAAGCATTGTCGCCTTGTCGTACTTCTTATTCAGGGGTGTTGCACAGAATCTTACCGGCAGCAGTTATCGGAGCATCATGGCGGCCAATGAGCTCGAAGAGAAGTGGCCTGCCTTATGGACGTGTGACCGTTCGTCGTCGCCATCCCTAGACGCTTGAAGTTGGGTGTCGCCAGACGGGGCTCTACCGAGTGGAGGTCATGGCCATGAGATGTGTCTCCTGAAACAAACAACGGCGAATCTTACTACATTGAGGATGAAGGGCAATGACAAATGCGAAATTACCCCAAGAGAAGAGCATGGGGGACAACGTAGGTCGATCGTCACATCTTATATGCGAGGAAACACGAGAGGAGGTGGGGAAGGCTTGAAACGGTCCTCCACCACCACCATCGGGGAGAAAGGGAACGGAAGACGGCTCATCCTTCTACGACATTAATCGCACGATAATGGTGGTGTCTCCAGCCTGCAACTGCAAGGGAAGCTAACGAGAAGGAACTGGGCTGACCAAACCACATAGGCCCATCCAAAATCTGTTGCGCAGTTCTTGTGTTCTTTTGGCCCGGTTAACTGCAAGCCATCCAAGTCAGTTTCCAGAGAAGCAGCCCAGTTATATTGGCAGGGCGGTGCCGCTAGGGCCTAGGGTGCGTGTCACACGCTGCACTTAAACTATGCACACACATTGTGTATACTACGGTGTATATCAATGTATATCCTACATCCTGAAGTCAAGGGTGCGTGTGACACGCTGCACTTAAATTATGCGCACACACACTGTATATGCAAGTGTCTGTTGGCTGTGGCTATAAAAAGGGCCTCGCCTTGTATAATTGTATTCATCTTACTAGGGAGCATTGGCGCGGCGGCACGCCGCGCCCGTGATGCTTATCTGTTGGCATAAATGGTTAGTGTTATCTATTTTGGAGTGTGCTTTTAATAGTCTGTAGAGCGATGGATCTACAGAGTAATGCTTGATACGTGTAGTAGAGCAGATTGTTTTTCTTGTCGGCACTACAATGTTTACCTCTGATAAGCAGGGTGACTCATGAGCAGAGGGTAGTGTAGCTTTAATAAGCAGCAGATGCTCCGTGTTGGGACATGTTGAAGGCTCATGCTAGCTGAAAGCTTGGAACAGTAATTAGGTCAATAATATACATAACATTCAGAGTGATCAACTCTAGCAAGCAGACTATTACAGGAGAAGAGTGCATCTGAGAGAATTATACATAGTTAATTAACAACTATTTAACTTGCAGTACGTCGAGAGCACTTGCTGGCTAGGACGGTTGGCAAGTTCGCAGTACTACTTTTTTTGCCTTGGGTTCTCAAGCTGAATTGATCTGTTCTTGTAGACAGATCTCCGGTGTGCTGTGAGAAAAAATAAAAAAGATAAATCTAGCATGTTTTGCAAAAATGATGATTGATGTGTTCAACTTGTGGTTAACTGTAGTGTTTACCTCGGAGTGCTAACAACTTTATTTGTGTGGGAAGAGTTACTCGTTGATCTGCTTCTTGGTTGGTGTAGCAGCTGATGGCTTGGCCTTTCTCTTCTTATTTTCAGTCGTGGAGTCCTTCAAAGATAATCATTGTTGTAGATGTGTTTATGTAGAAATTGTATGGTGAGAAAGTTTTAGTCCAAGAAAATCCAAATAATGAATAACCCAGTAATCTTTACTTATTTCTACATCCGAGGCTGCTGTCTCCATGATATCTCTGGCCGGCTGATGCCTTGGCCTTCCTCTTCTTTTTTCCAATCGTGGAGCTGACATCCTTCAGAAAAAAAATTGTTGTTTAGTAGATGTGTTTATGTATATGCTGGGCAAATTTTATTCCTAGAAAATCCAAGTAATAAATAACCCTGTAATCTTAATTTACTTCTACATCCAAGGCTACTGTCTCCATGATATCTCTGGCCGGCGCAGCTCCTCAAGCTTTGCTATCTTCTGGTGCATTTGGCATTTCTTCAGGCGGAGAGAGTACTGCAGATTTTTTTCTGGGTATGTCGGGGTTTGTGTGCTGCTTCATGATGCTACTGCTAGAGAAGTAGTTCCGATTAGTTCAGATACTGAAACACGAAATGTTCGGTATGCGCAACTGCTATGATACGAATAGTTCATTAGATGCAAGATGCAAATAGGGAAGCTAACTTTCTGAATATGCCAAGATCAGTGTTTATTTCCTGCAAAACATTAAAGCAAATGCATATATCATACTGTAGGCATTGCTTTAAGGATCAGTTGAATTTTTCAAGAGGAAAAATGTATGCACAAATAGGCATTGAAGGGAACCTTGTACATCAGAACGTATAAATAATTTTTTTCTGGCCCTGTCAATGTTCACTTCTTCAGATTTCCGTTCATCTGCATAGACCAACAAAGTCTTGAACTCGGTTCATGTCAACCACAGCCAACTCAGCATTGAATATTCTACATCAAGCAAAATGACAGCCTAACAAAACTAACCTCTAAACAGGGAAAAACAACATGTATCTGAAATGATAACCAACCTACACAGCAGCCATTGCTCCATGAAACAGAGCATTACAAAATTAAAACAGTAGCACACACACAAGCATATATATAGTAACTCAACAAACCAATCTTACAAATGTATCTTATAATTCCTCACCTCCATAGCCAAAATAAAACAGCAAATACCGATGAATGCCAAGTTGAGACATGCAGGCAGAAGCTTACCTTGTCTTATAAGATGAACTCAATAATACAGCAACAGGAAATAATAGGCATGCACAGAGGTTGACATGGCATCATTTATAAAATCCAATAGCTGAGAAAAAAATTCGATTATGATGCATAACTGTGAAGCATAAGCTAACAAAAGAAAAAGTATGCCAGAACATACTAAGAACAGATCAAAGTTACTCCAAATAATCATTCTGAAGGTATGTCCGTTGTCATTCAGTTCAAGTGAACTAAAAACCAACAAATATATTACTGTGGAGTTATAGTTAATCATAGTTCTAAACAACATATCCTAGACTGTTATGAGATTAGTGAAAATGACACATAATCAATTCCTTGATCTATATGCGCTTAGTTCTTTTATTCATGTTAAGCAATACAATGATTTAAACTTCTAAGCTTTACCGAAACAGCCTCTATGCCCAAACAGCTGTTCGAAACAACCTTATGACAATGCAAACTATTTGCTACAAATAGTGCGGGTGCAGCCTATTAATTTCCAAGGAACTACGCAGTACAGTATACATCGAAGCATTAAACCAACTTTGCCTCTGCAGCTTTTATCCGTTTTTCCCCTCTATATGGACCTCCTGGCTTTAGGTCTAAGTTTGATCCTCCATATCTCCTCATTGTTCTCAACCATCCTACAATACAAATTAAGCCAAATAATACCACCAGGTGCAGCTACAACCATGGTATGGCATTTGCTCACAGTAAGAACACACTCACAGACTACAATATCTGATGATGATAATTCGAGGAAAACATATAACCTGGTATTGAAAAGTTTCAGTAAGAAGGTTAGCAAGTGCACACAGGTTTCAGCTGACCTTCTGAAGTGGTATTCTAGAGGAGGCAGCACGTCATCCTCCAGGACATAGTCGACGACTACCTAACGCTGTAGCCCGACTGCCGATCTCGACGCCCAACAGCAGACCTTACAG
Organism: Lolium rigidum; assembly: GCF_022539505.1. Classification (NCBI taxonomy): domain Eukaryota; kingdom Viridiplantae; phylum Streptophyta; class Magnoliopsida; order Poales; family Poaceae; genus Lolium; species Lolium rigidum. The sequence continues at coordinate 49,644,177 of NC_061509.1, forward strand.
CCTTAGTCGACGACAACCTGCTGCTGTATCCCAACTACCGATCTCGGCGTGCAACAGCAGACCTTGCAGACCAACGAATATATCAAGGCTCACACTGGTGTCTTCCCACATATAGCAAACCTGCATCTACTCCACTGAAGAAAAAACTTGACACTGTATCAGTTGAACAGACAGTCAATAATTGATTTGCACCATCCATCATGTAATCATTGCTGGACCAAACCACTCTAATTCATCGAACAATCACATATTCAATTGAAAAAAGAGGAAGAAAATAAGAAACCGAAAATACTGGAGCACCGTGATTCTCTCTGCCTCTCGAGATTGTTGAACAGCCTGCTGACATTGGCGGTCACCTCTCAAAGGTGTTCTCCACACTTACAGCGCGCCGGCCGTCCAGCGTTGTCCCGCGAGATGGAAGTCCTGATCCTCCCGCTGTATCCAAGGAACTACCTCGACACGCCCAAGAGCGCGAGCCCACTGGACGAAGATGAAACCTGGCGGACGCAACCGCGCAGCCAGGATGAGGTAGAACAGACAGTGACGCACTGCGCTACCGTCCACACTGATTCAATTGTAGAAAAAGGAAGAAAATAGATTCAGTTCCAAAAGGAAATGGAAAGGAGATGAGAAATTAAGACCAACCTTTTTCTCCAATTTGCTGCCGGCGCAGCCAATGTCAGCCACCCCCTCTACCTCTACATGAGGAAGCCGCGACACCATGACCGACAAAGAAAACATTGGGCCCGGAGATGTTCTTCCATGGCGTTGTGGTTGAGCACAACCAGGTGAGCTTGATGCCGGAAGCGGGCTGGGGCAACATCACCTTCGCCGGAGGAGGGTAGGCACGTCTCCTACTCCGCGTCAGGCTCCGGGATTCGTGTGCATCCATGATGGATACCCATGGAGCGGATCAAGAACAGAGGCACTTGCCCAACCACGCACGAACTGAAGCAAAATAGACGAAATTTAGGCAGAATTATGACGCAAAAATGGGTGAAAGAGGCATCTAGCTTTAAAGAACCCGAGAAATTATGCAGAATTCAAGGGGGGCATGGACGACCCGGACGTTTGAAACCTGGCAACGCGCGAGGTCGAAATCGTGTGCGTTAATGTGTGCTATGTGATTAGCACTTAATATAGCACGAAATTAATACAGATGATTTACCTTTTCGTATCTAGTTGGATACCTGATGAAATACACAAGCAGGTCGGTGTAGAGTTATTGCACATACAAAGTTATTGCGCATGCATGCTTTTGATCCGTTTTCTCCCTCAGTCATTAAACTCTGCGTTAATCCATAATACTACTCGAGTACTTACACAATGTGTCAAACTAGTGAGACACGGGTGATTTATGCGCAAGATGCTATAGAATTCACCGCTAGTGTTCTTGGAGGGATTGTGACTTGAACAGAAAAAAGTCAGCAATGAAAACAATATTTAATTATCAAGCTAGGCAATCTGAAGGTACAAACGTAGCCATTAGGATAACAACTTAAAGATCAGACCTGAGATAAGTGATCAATTCATTCCTCAGCTGTGATCCTTGATACTCATAACACTAGCGTGCTACTATTAGAGTTGACCCAGCCTTATTCCCACCACACAATGGTTGCACCCAGGAAGTAAAATGAAATGATGGTTTCTTAAAAGAATGAATATATTGCTCGGCTTTGCACATGAGAAAAAAAGGCATTATCCATGCTAGATTCAGAATGCGCATTCAATTTTTTTGGATTCGATTGTTTTATGGGGATTCAACATGCACATATCATTTCATACCTGTATATAAACAAAGATTTAGCAATCTTTTTGACAGAAACAGAAGCATAAAAATCTACACAAGAAATCCGAGGTCAAGAGTCGCACAAAAAATCTGACACCATAATTCGTACAAGGAAGCTGATGCTTCAACGGGGACATATACACGGGAGCAACAATGATTCATGGGAAATCTGTGACACTATCAACAAGATAATTTCATTTTCGTAAAGCAATCTAAACACTCCAAGAACATGAATCAGATGCAAATAGGATTGAACATGGACAGGATGGGCGGAATGCCGGAATCAGATGCAAAATAGAGCAGTCTGAACACTCTAGGAATATGGATGGAATGAAAGAAAATCAAGAACAAGATCAAAATCGGACATGTCAATTTTTTTTTGGCAAAGAACATGGACAGAACGGACGGCATGAATCATAGCCAGATGAGATCTGCTCGTGCCATGGGCAGATGAAGTTGACCGGAACGTCGGGCAACAATCCAACGAACCTGCTCGAGGAGCCCTCGTTGAAGGCCGGCCTAACACAACGACTGATTCTCAGCCCCGCCATAGGCGTGATGCGGTTCTTCAAGGAGCTTGGCCGGAGAATCTGAAAGAGGCCCCGCCCCCACCGCGGCCAAACGCCTCCTCGACTCACCTTCTTCGGCACGGGCCGGCACTGCCGCCGTGGTGGTGGTGGCCTGGTGGGTCTTGTTGCCGGGGGCCAGTGGGCTGAGGAAGACAGAGCCGGCGCCGCCCCCACAGCGGCCAAGCACTGCATCAGCTCCTTGAGCGACCGGAGCGCGACGACGAGCGCGGCCGGGTCGGCGTCGGCGGCGGCCTCGAGCACCGCCGGGTTGGACGCCCTTAGCGCTGCTGTCCTTGGACAACCGAAGCGCGGTCGGGTCGGCGTCGTCGGCGAGCTAGCCCGCAGCACCGTGGTGGGCATCACTGCCGGCCAGGAGGCGTGCTCGAGCTCGACGGTGCGCCAGATCCTTAGGGTCGGGGTCCGCAGCGCCGCACTGCCGCTGCCGCCAGATCATCTTCGCCTACACGCCGCGAGCACTTCGGCCGCCAGATCCTGAGGGTCGGGGTCGCCCTCTTCTCCGCCTGGCCTGGGGTCGAGCAGGAGTTTCAGGGAGAAGGCCATCCCCCACTCGGTGCGGAAGAGAAGGAAGGTGGAGGCGCTGGGTGGCGATGGGGAAGAGATGGAAACGAGCGATGCGGGGCAGCCTGGCAGGATTTAATGCCAATCAATGTGAGCGTTGGTGAGCAGACAAATACACACCACATACCGCATATACCTGCTATCAAATACACATGTAATTAGACAGCTGTCGCTCTCAGATTGGGTGCACTTTCATCCTCGCCCGTACCCGGGTTCCGATCGGCATTTTCGGGGGCATGGATCCCTAATAAACGACCTCCTGAGACGACGAACTCGCCCAAATTTTGGATCCCAATATCTGCAAACTAATCCTTTTCTCGAAGAAAACCTAGCCGCGGAGGAAGAAAGAGAGGAGCCTGAAGTCTGAAGAAGAGTGGACGTGGAAATCAAGAAGGCGCAGGGAGACAAAGTGGCACCAATTTTTTCTAGAGAGGACGCGTGCAAAGAATATATACTTAGTTAAAGCGGTGGGAGAATTCCTCCGTTCTCTCGGCTGTTCCATGGTAACCGGCAACCGGGAACCGCCCAAGAAAATAAACAACGGAAAAAAAAGTTACAAATGAGAAGTTAGGGAAGAGATAAGGAAACAATCCAGAAAAGACCTACGTGTCACGCAATAATTGAAGGAAGGAATGGATAATTCACCTATCTACAGTGCTCAAATCACTATGGGGTAGTAAATTTGTTCAACTTTTATATAGTGTATAATGTGCACACGGCACCAGGCACCACTTATTAGCATATCTTCTTCTTCCTCCTTGTCTTGGCTCCCTCGATCCCCCAACTATTTCTTGCTCGCTCGGCCTTTACTCTCCGAGCTAGATATATAGTATTGTGCAATATATACATGGCTTCCGGCGGTGCTAAGGTGGTGGTGGTGGTTGCCGCCGTTTGCTTGGTGCTGCTTGCCATGAACACGTAAGGGTGTCAAGTGGGATCCCGCTTTTGTCCCACTTGTAGTATAATTTGATTTTTTTAGTACAAATTTTGACATCAAAATTTGAACTACATAGTACAAAATGACATCCCACCGGAATCCCACCTTGACACGCTATGAACACGGAGCTGGCGGCGGCGCAACAAGACTGCAACGCGTGCAAGCAGGCCTGCGTGACCAAGTGCGACTGTACACCCTATTGCAGAGACCCGTCATCTCGTATTTGCAGTGAATGCGCAGTCAATACCCCAAAGAACTGCGAAAAGAACTGTAAATCCACCTGCGACCAGGCGTGTTTCAGCCCTGGGCCATATGATCTTGATTCTTGAGCTGCAGCAGGGAAAGTTCCAAGCACTCTTGACTGTGAACGGGGGCAGTGCATCGAAATTTATTGCGTGATCAACGTTCCGGTTCTTTCCTCCGATTGTTCCTCCCATTCAGCTGGGAGTATATCTTTTTCCCTTCTTATTTCCCTTTCTACCAACTTCGGTACTACAGTATATGATGATGATATCTGGATGTAATGTGATGTTCATCATTTATCATATCTCTACTTCAATATGAATGCCACAACATTATCTACATACGGATATTTTAAATTGCAGATACATCCATATCCATAAAAAAATATGACACTTATTTTGAAATGGATGGAGTATATTTTACGCTCGTTGTGCTCTCCTGCGATATCTAACCATCTTTGTTAGTAGCGAAGTGAACCCATTGGCAAAATTCCTAGCTCCACATTATAAATGGACACACATCGGGCGCTGACGTTTGCTCCAAAGTGCGCGTGATTCTGTTGAGTTACCGGGGATTGTAAGGTTTGGGACCGTAATTTTATCATTTGGCAGTCTTTTTTTAGAAATATCAGAAATACTGGCCGAGAATTCTTTTTGGTTGCGCCTCAATCAGCCAAACGGTCTGATTCTTACCCCTAATAATGTTTTTAAGTAAGATTATTTGATATGACAAAGTGCTTGGCATGTACAATGGAGCGGTCTCGTCTGCCTTTCTTTACGTTTGCTACGTCGGATTTTTATTGCTTAGTTGGAAGAGAAAATTAAGAAAAAAAGATTATCTCCCTTAGCTAAGGGTTGATCTCTTATAAAATAAGAGAATGCTATTTTCTTCATTGTACCATTTATCTTCTGTTAGTAATGCAATTTATCTATTAAAAATTAATTATTTTCCATTTCTTGCTAGGGAAGACAATAATAGATAACACGTTGTGCCACTTATATACGTTATCTTCTCTAGATGATGTGGAGTTGCTGAGAGAAAGAGTGCATTCTCTATCTCTATTCTCTAGCATTGTACATGCCCTTATCCCAAAAGATAGAAAATTGGCGAGTAAGAATTAGTAATAATTAGAAACATTTTGGTAAGTAACGATTAGTGATAATTATAATATTTTGGCAAATTATGATTTTACAACAAGAAGGGATCGGATGGAAGATATTTTACTTCCTCCATTTTTATATATAAGGCCATCATATATTTCAAGGTAGAACTTTAATTAATAACTTCACATAATTTGAGTTATATGTCAACAAAAATATACAATTGAATTCGTATTTAAAAGATGATGTTATATAACTTATAAATTATTGGTCAAATTGTTAGTTAAAGTTGGTATACTTAGTGACTTTATGTATAAAGAAACTGAGGGAGTAAGTGTTGTCGGAAACTTTGAACAGGTCAAAACGAATCGGATCAAAAGGGATGAGATCGAATCACGAAAAGATCGTTAGAACGAATCGGATCAGAACATACAAATATATAATCGTCGTGGAGTCAATAAATCGTGCATGGAACACACGTTGCACCTACTAGTACTCCTGCACATGCATGTTAGCTGGCCAGTCAAGTATAGCTCTTCATGCATCTCGCTCTGCGCGTCGTACGTGTAACACGCTACACTTAAATTATTCGTTATACACTCTGCATACACATGCAAGTGTTTGTTGGCCGGCTATAAAATGCCTCGCCGGGCTTTCACCTTATGGGCACGCAGCACTCGGCATATCTTCTTCTTTCTTCATCCCTCGATCTCCACTCTCCAAGCTAGCTATCAGATACTACCATACAATGGCTTCCAAGGTGGTGGTCGTTGCCGTCGCCGTTTGCTTGGTGCTTCTAGCTGTGAACACGCAGCTGGCTGCGGCGGCAGAGACGGAGTGCGAGACCTGCATGAAGGACTGCAGAACCTCCCGCAGCGAGAGCTGTAAATCCAAGTGCCAATCAGACCCGTCGTCAGGCGAGTGCGACAACTGCCGGTTCTTCCACGCGGATTGCGCCATGAATTGCTACACTCGCAACTGTCAGCGTAAACCTGCTTGTAGTGAAGGCGCGCTATCCGCGTAGCCGCTAGCTCCTGTGTTAGTTTCAACGGAGAATTTTCACTAGGCAGTTGACTTGAGCTACACTCAGCCATGTGTCAGCAGAAAATAAGCCACAGATGACAGATGCTTTGTTTGCTACCTGTAGAATATGCTGTGTATGGATGCACTGTATTTGTATGGATGTATTGTGTGGACGATGTCCTGTTTATTTATCCGAGACTTGTTTCAGTTTTATCTCATCAATCACCTATTGTTTTCCTTACCATTTTCGTTTAATGAAATTTCTCCCCTTTACGGTTCTGCGAAATCAATCTAACCGCAGTAGTTGTGGTTTGTGATGAGGAGACAAAATACAACTTCATGATGAACACACAGACTGGAATCAGTACTGTATGATAGATGCAGAAACACAACTCGAGATTTTAGTTCCGTGTGATCCATAATACTCCCTCCGTCTCGGTTCACAGGGCTCAAATTATTTTGCATCAGGACTAAGACAATTTTTATTGGACACTAAAAACTCTCTCAAGCGATTCCCGAGCTATTAGAGACGCATGCATAGGTTCAGTGGTGTTTCCCATCCACATGCACCAGCCCTGCATGCAAACTTGTTTCAATTCCCACCCTAAACCGCGTGAATCAAGCTATTTCTAGTGAGCTAAAAAATAAGAACGGGAAAATAAAGTGTAGTTAGAGAGGGTTACGACTCCTAATTAATTGCATGCATGCCTTAGAAGAGAGCTACTATGGGACAAATGTTTTTTTCAAACTGAACCCTGTGAACCGGGACGGAGGGAGTAAGTATCATAGTTTCGGTCTAAAACCATAAGACTTATTATGGATTGGAGGATCGGTACTAGTACCATCTCAGAGTCAACACACTAAGATGGGCATCACCCATTTAACTATAAACTCTTACGGTACCCATGCACGTTACTCTCTCTGTTCGAGATTATAAGGCCTGAGGGCCAATTTGCTAAGACCAAGAAAGTCATTACTTCCTTCATTAATTAGTGCATGGACCAATAGCTTTATAACCCTAACGAAGGGAGTACATGCTCATCTTGATGAGCGTGCTGTCTCTTGTTTCCACATATCTTATTTTAGGGTTAAGCTAGTCATAGTGGGTAGTATCATATAGTAGTATCACACATATGATACTTATATATATGATACTACCTCTATAATGCATGGTGTCATGATGGATTAGTATTATAGTCTTGCTATATTTATTGATTTGTAGAATTTTAATGTAAATTTGTGTACATTTAATATTAATTTTTCTCGTAATGCGCTATGATATAGTATCTACTTGTGTTACTCTAATCTCATCTCTCCTTTTTAATTAACTATCACGTCAATATTTTGGTGGATCTAAAGTACATGATACTAATTAGGATACTAGCACTATGACTAGCCTTAAAGGCAGGCATTATGTACCCCTCTCTCCCTCCCTCCCTCCCTCTCTCTCTCGTTTACACAGATATCACCAACATATTTAATTAGTGATCTAAAGCGAGGCTCACGAATCTCCGCTTAACAAAACACGCTGATAAGTAGGCATCCGACGGTCATGTATGTACTTAGGCTATGATCACATAGTATACAAAGTTACAAACAAGTACATAAACTATCTAATAAAATGGTTTCAGTTGAGAACCAACCTGTGATTGGATGGTTAGGAGAGCAGTGACACTCCTAACCCACTAGAGTTAATTTAAATCCTAGGTTTTACACTTTTTGATGTCTCATTATAAAGACGGAATATTCTTCAGTGGGAGGCAACGTTTCCGTCGATATCGAGGCGCCCATGGTGACTTCGTTAATCTCAAGACCCGTCGAATCGGTTTCTTCAGCTCAGTCTCTCAGAGGTGCTCATAGGGATAGGGTGTGCGTGTATACATTCATAGGGGTGAGTATATGTGAATATATGTGAGCATCTGTGAAAGTGATTAAACTAGTAAAATTATGGATGTTTACAGTTTTAATTGAGAAACTTGCGTAGATCAGATCCCGTAAACTAGTTTGAACCGTAAATATTTTTATAGGCGCCGCGAACCGATGTCCACGAACCGTGTATATGAGGTTTTGGAGGCCAAACCCAGTGAAATCCACTGGCCCCCGTGAACCCACGTCCACGAACCGTGTATATGAGGTTATGGAGGCCAAACCCAATGAAACCCACTGGCCCTCGGTCAAACTTCGTTGGAGCAGACGAGCCGCCATACTTCTGCCGCGGAACTCACCGGAATCCGCCAAAAATGGCCGGAATCGGACAACACAAGACGGAATTGAGCTGAACTACGGAGGCGGGGCCGGACTAGGGCCGAATAGAGCTCGCTAGGCCAGAGCTCACTAGGCTGGGGAGGATCGGAGCCAGGTCTGGGCGGGTCGAGGCGGGGCAGGGGCGGAGAGGACGCAGCCGGGCAGGGGCGGGCGTGGCTGGGCCGAGGAGGCAGCCCAGGACCGTGCGGGGCACGACAGGGTGCAGACGGAGCTCTGGTGGGAAGAAGATGGTAGTGCGGGAAAAAAGAAAAAAGAGAAAGCTGACATGTGTGCCTTTTAGCATATTTGGGAATATTTTGTTTTACGGTTTTGGTATACGGGATTTGATCGGCTGTAGCCCGCATGAGTACATAATTCACGTTACTGTGGTCCCTGTACTCTCGTTTTTATAGGTTGCAAAATACAAGATCTGTTAGAGTTGCTCTAATTGTGTTTTTTTGCAGGAGGTACGACTAGTGGCTTAGAAAATGAAGAAAAAACATGTACAATCTTTCAGTCACAAGTTTAGTTTAGTCTATCTCTAGCTTTGTTGAGTTTTTGTTAAGAGTTGCTCCCACTCTTTCATGTAATTACTTCGTGATTTATATAATTTATAAAATTACAGTGGGTTTTTACCCACTGTTTACCCTAAAAAAAGTGTGTTTTTGCAATGTCATATCCGTCAAAACAAATATGGGCTTCTGACCCCAAAAGGTCACTCTGGCTAGGTATTATTTTACGAAAGCTTCTCGGGAGTAGTGTTTTGGCACCCGGGATATATCCTCCGGTTTTTAAACTTCGTTTTAAATGCACTTTTAAAATGTTAAAAAATTTGAATACAAAATTTAGTGGATTCATCTCGAAATTCTACACGTTCACAAACTGATTCCACAGAGAACCGACATTTTAAGTGCCATCTGTAAAAAAAGAAAAAAAATTGCTGTAAAAGAAGGTTGTGTACGAGACGTTTTGTTTCTCCTTTTCACACAAGTCACAAAAAATGTCAGATTTTTGCAAGACTTGATGTGCACACGTAAAATGTTGATACGTAAGCGATAAAAAATTTGTTCGATTTTTTTTAACATATCAAAATATTTTTCCGATGGCAGGAGCATATGCTCCCAGTGTTGAATTGAATTTCGGAAGCTTCACAGGCTAGATATTATTTTAGGGGAGCCACTCAGGCTAGATTGCAATGACCCATTGAAGCCCACAACTAATTCGGCCTAGTTCAAGCCCATCAAAACTTTACCGGCACACGTTGGAGAACAAACCCCCAGAACTCGTCACGCTCCCATCTCCTCGGCCTTTGCCCTCGCCGCCGCCGTCCTGCGCGCTCAGCAGCTTCAGTTCGCCGACCTCCACAAGCAATCTCTCTCTTCCATGGCGGCAGCTGCGGAGGGAGACGGTGGTGGCACCTTCGTCGCGCGGTTATTCGTGGGCGGGCTAGCCGAGGGCGTCACCGCGGCCGACCTGGAGGGCGTGTTCGGCTCCATCGGCCGCGTCGCCGGCGTCGAGTTCGTGCGCACCAGCGGCCGCCGCTTCGCCTACGTCGACTTCCAATGCCCCTCCGACAAGGCCCTCACCAAGCTCTTCTCCACCGTAAGTAGCGGCAACCCCACCCAACCATATCGTTGTCTCTCCACTTCCTTAGCAATTAGTCGTAGCAGATTGGTGGTTTGTTGATTCTGTCTCTTCTTTCTAATTAGTGGCGCACTGGGCATGAATGAGATGAGCAGATTTTTATCGTCTCCTATAGCTGTTTGTGTAACATTTTAACGGAGAATGTTTGAGCCAATGTTAATTTGTGTGCAGTACAATGGGTGTAAATGGAAAGGAGGGAAGCTTAAGCTGGAGAAGGCCAAGGAGCACTACCTGGTTCGGCTGAAGCGAGAATGGGAGCAGGAAGCAGCAGCGGCGGCAGCGGCACAAGAAGTGCCAGCAGAAGAAAATGTGGAGAAGCCGGAGGATAAGGAGAAACTGAAGCTGGAGAGGGATGCTTTGCTCAGTTCAAAGGTCAACATCTACTTCCCTAAATTGAGGAAGGTGAGCTGTTTCTCGTGTTGCTGCGTTACTCTTTGGTTCGACTGTTTGAGGATTGAGGAATTTTTCAAATGTGCATTCTGTTTTGTCGTTGCAAGTAGACTGTACCAGCAACAGTATGCTGTTCCTTGCGATGATCTATAGTACGGCACTCCCTCAGGACACATTTACATGTCACACACTTATTCGGAGGTTCAACTTTGACCATTAGGTTGACCAATGAAATGTAGGTTATGTGCTGTAAAGATTATACCGTTGAATTCGTAATAAAGTTTCTAACTTTATAATTTTTGTAAATTGTAAGATCAGGTTTTGAATCACAAATAGCAATTTAGTATGAAATTGTGTGTAGATTAACATCTTGTTGAAACTGTGATTATAAAAAAAACCTGACAAGGTTAAAAGAGTGATGTATCATGCATTATATTCATCAAAATAACTGGTGTGCATTTCCTACTGAAATGGTTATTAATATGTCGAATATTTCATGGAAATTCAATCTCGTAACCAAGGATCTGTTTTTACAGCTGAGACCTTTGCCTTTCAAAGGCAGTGGAAAGCACAAATATAGTTTCAGAAATATTGAAGTCCCTTCCTACCCGATTCATTTCTGTGACTGTGAGGAGCACTGTGGACCTCCTGAGAAAGCTAATGAGGAATATGCTGCTGCTCTGAATCGTGTTGCATATGAGAAAGAGCGCAGCATTATGAATTCTGTGATGAGTAAGCTCTTGGAGAAGGACAATGAACAACTAGATACAGAGGAAGTGCAGAAACGCGATGATGATGTTAACATCACCGAACCCTCTGATGCCGAGACAGAATCCTCTGATTCTGACACAGAACCCTCTGATGAGGAGAATGATCTGCGAATCGAAGAAACAAAAGAGACTGCTGAAGAAGATTTGGATGACCTCCAAATGGAAGAAACGGATGATCCTTCTGAAGAAGAATTGGATGATGACCTTGTGATCAACATTGTTCCTCGCAAGGCGAATAAATCAGTTGTCCAGTCTAATGTGGCAACCCAAGCAGTGAATAAGGTATGCATATTGCAATTACTTGTTGGGTAATCTAGCTTATTCTTCAGTCTTAGGTGTCAAATAAGTTAGCATATCTGTCAGGTAGTTTCAGTTAGTGCCATTGGGTTCATCTGCTAGCGACCAGGTCTTGGGATGGCAGGACCGATTCCAACGGCAGGTAGTTGTTTACCCTCAACGACACGATCAAGACGTGGGATGGCATGCCTTAGTAGGATCGTGGAGCGGTGTTTTAGCTTGCGTTGTTGAGTTGCTTGTTGTACGCGGCACAAACACTTGTCTCTCCTCTCTGTGTGAGTTCTTGCATTGTCTTTGTGAAACTGTGCGAGAGTGAGAGAGATATATAGGCCACATTACTTATGTGAACAATTTTTCTGTGGCGCATAAATTTGTTATGTAATTATGTGCAGTAACACTCTGAATTAATTTCAGGACGAGCAGTTCAGAAAACGGAAGCAATTTGAAGATGCTTCTGCACAGAATAAGAGACAGAAATTAGAAGATTCATCTGAACCTAGAAATAAGAAACAATCTAGTTCAGTGATTTCAGAAAGGAAGACTACAACGAAGTCTTTGTCTGCTATATCAGGAGCCAACCATAGCAAACAAAAATCCTCTGCTTTGCCACTAGGAGGAACCCATGGTTTCTCCTCCGTACTTGATAGAGCTAAAAGCTCTGGTGGTCTTCAAGGTGTTGATGCTCTAACAGATCCTTCTACCAAAAGGAAGGTTCACAAAGTGAGCTTGCTACTGAACCGAAAAAGGGTTCCTTGTGGACTCAGAAATCTGCCTGGAGAGACCTTGTAGGAGGCATGGGGGCTGCATCTTTCAGTTTATCACAGGTATTGCCGAACACCAATCCAGCACCAGCGAAACTTCCAACCGGTTCCGAGACCTCTTTTGCACGGGCTGAATCCAAGAAGAAAGTGACATTCGTTGAGGAATCTTTGAATTCTGTGGAGGCTGTAACTGAGCCCTCGGCTGGACAGAAGTTGCTGCCGAGTTCAATGGGAGCGCCATCTACTGGAACTACAGATGGTTCAGCTGGCCATGACTCTGGGGAGAGCAGTGAGAACAACAAGGTAGTAGAAGCGCGCGTGGTCCCAAAAATTACCATCAGTGAAGTCTGCCCGTTCATGAGAAACAAAGAATCGGAGCAGCAATGGTCAAAGGCGAAGAAGGTTCTGACTGGGTTCAACAAGAGGGGCGAAGAGAAAGCGGGATCAAGCAACGCCGGGAGAGGAAAGGCACCTTCAAGGAGAAGATAACCACATGTTCTTGGGACCTACCGTGTACCGTCGTCAAGCCTTACCAGATCACAGTAGCTCTTTGATCTGAAGGTCGACTCCTGCAAATTTTGTTTTTGATTCTGTGCTGAAGCCTCTCGACGAGATATTGACCATGGCTCCTTGTAACATGTACTGATCCGTGGAACCCTCGGATATAGCCACATTATTTATGTGAAACTTCAGCAAAGAAAGTATTCTAGAGCTGTTTTAAAGGATCGACTTCATTTTTTAATCTTGCAAAATGGTCTTAAATCTCCTACTGTAACACTTGCACAATGCACGCTACTATTGATATTTTCCTTTAATATGGAGGGCTGTGATGCAAAACCTGCTCTTGACACTGCACTGTTCTTCCACGTACGGACAAACCTGTTCAGCTGTGTCCGTTGGAACCAACGTTCTCTCTCTAGGCTCTCTTAATAATCTCTCTCTTTCTCTCTCTCTTCCAAACCACGACCTAAACCAAACCTGAAACAGAGGGGATGGATTCGGTGGGGACGAGGTGGTGCCGCACCTGTCTCTGACCTAACCAAAAACCATGCATGCGTCTTACCTCTCATCCTCCCCTTCTTCATCTTGATGGCGAGCGCCCTGATCAGGATCAGGTTTTGGAGATAACCACATTTCAAGAGATCAGGAGGGGAACGGTAAAGCTTTTCTCTACCCCGGTGCATTTCTATTTCTGCATGTCTCCTAGTGATTATCGATTGCAATCTCCATTCCTGAATGGGGCTTCATCCTTGGATCAGGACATATGGCGTCAACGGCGGCGGCCGGCTCCGACTCCCGGCGGCTCTTGCCCGGCCATCAGAATTCCCATCAGGTTCTTATTCCCTCATATGTATCTATTCTTGTTCTGTAATAACTTCCCTTCTACCCAAATCAAACCAACAAGTAATTGTGAGATTGGCACAATTAATATGTCAATCAAGTAAATAACCAATTGATATTAATCAACTATAATTGTTGTATATTTACTAGTTTTTATTTTGATTCGCAGATGGAAAGGATTAACGGGAATAGCCTGAAGTCTACCACTGCAGTGAGTGATCATAATATGACAGTTTTTTTTATTGTTTGAGTGAAATAACATAACAGTTTCCCTTGCCGTCTGGCCTATTTATCATGCTTTCCCATTTGCAATATGGTTTTATATTCTTCTTTTAATTTGGCGTCCCCATACTTATTCACTGGATTTTTTTCTTAATGCTTTTCCTATAGAACAGATATCTCCATTCTCTCTTGGAGCAGACGAATTTGAGGACGACACGCTTATTGCCTCGCAAGCACCATCACAGAGAATTGGTGGCTTTGAAAGAAATGCAGGCTCTGTGAGCTGGGGCATTTTTCATAGCCTGAAGATCGTGCTGCTCAAGTCAAAGCTCAACCTGTTGATACCGTGTGGTTTTCTGGCCATCATCGTCAACTACTGGACCGGAAATCATGTATGCGTGCTAAATTTCGTAGCAGAGTTGCATCCGTTTGTGTTGCATTGGGACTTCGAATTTTGCTTTATGTTGCATTGTCATGTTACATTATTACTGCTTTGTTTCTTTTGAAGGGTTGGGTATTTCCTCTGACCCTGTTGGGCATTATCCCTTTGGCCGAACGATTGGGTTTCTCCACCGAGTAATTGCCCCACTTAATTATTTGGTTGATTCTTGTCAATCTTTTTGACTAAACATTTGGCACTTTTCTTCTTACTGCAGGCAGTTAGCATTCTTCACAGGCCCAACAGGTATCACTCAGTTGGTCTTCTAGCAAGCATTCTGATCCAGGTTGCATTAGGCATCGTTGTTGGTTTGACACATTTCATGTGCCTGCAGTTGGAGGCCTTCTGAATGCTACATTTGGCAATGCAACAGAGTTGATTATATCAATCCATGCGCTAAGGAGTGGAAAGTTAAGGGTTGTTCAGCAATCCTTGCTAGGGTCCATCCTGTCAAACTTGCTTCTGGTTCTTGGTTGCGCATTCTTCAGTGGAGGGATCACTTGTGGAAAAACAGAACAGAACTTCAATAAGGTGACCATTCTTGTCTGTTCACAGATTTTCATGATATAGATCTGAGTTCTCATTCTGTGTTTTTGCAGTCAGGTGCAGTAGTGAGCTCTGGACTGCTTTTAATGGCGGTATTGGGGTTGCTTCCTCCTACTGTGCTGCATTACACTCATTCAGAAGTTCACTCTGGAAAGTCAGGACTAGCATTATCAAGGTTCAGCAGCTGCATTATGCTTGTTGCTTATGCTTGTTACATTTACTTTGAATTGTCAAGCAGTCGCCGTCGCGGGGAATTTAATGAAGTAAGTATCTCAGATGAAGTTTTACTGAACTTACTATTTTTCCAAAAAAAAAATCAAGTTTCTTAATTAAATATGTGCATTTGAACCAGGTAAGAGTTGCGAATTTAGGGGATGCCAACAATGATGAAAATCCCGAGATGTCAAAATGGGAAGCCATTGCCTGGCTTGCAATTTTGACAGTTTGGATCTCAGTACTCTCTGACTATTTAGTTGATGCAATCGATGTAAGCTCTATATTTGTTCTATTAGATGATTATATGCACCTTGTTTCAGTTACTTATGTTGCTTGTGACAACTTAACAGATACATATATGCATCTGTTCTCATGGAAATAGATTCTATAATTTGTATAAAGTTATTACTTTTCTTTCAGAAACAATGTTTTGAGTTAATGTTGCAAATTTATCAGGGGGCTTCCCAGGCTTGGAATATACCAGTTGCATTCATCAGTGTTATTTTGCTTCCAATTGTGGGGAATGCTGCAGAACATGCAAGTGCTGTCATGTTTGCAATGAAAGACAAATTAGTAAGAGAAGCTAAAATTGTTAACAGTCCTTCGCTTCAACGCAGATCACATAAGATTCTTGTACTTCTCTTGTAGGATCTCTCCCTTGGAGTTGCAATAGGGTCATCCACACAAATGTCCATGTTTGGGGTAGGTTGGTTGAACTGTTGTACCTTCCTGACGTTCATCTGAATCCATCATATTGAGGTATGCCACATTAGCTATTGTTTTGCTCACTGATCTCTCTGCATCACATTTTGTAGATACCATTTTGTGTAGTGATAGGATGGATGATGGGCCAGCCAATGGACTTGAACTTTCATCTCTTCGAGACCGCAAGCCTCTTAATGACAGTACTGGTAGTCGCATTTTTGTTGCAGGTACTAGTCATATACCGACAGCATTCTTTGAAACCCCATCTTGCTTTTCCAAGATCTTACTCCTCTATTTTTTTTTTCCAGGATGGGACTTCGAATTGCTTAAAAGGGTTGATGTTGTTTCTTTGCTATCTGATAGTGGCTGCCAGTTTCTATGTACATTCTGATCAGGATCCTGATGGCAAGTTGTTCACTTCTGAAGTCTCTGCTGCTATTATCCCTTCCATAAAACATAATTTATGCATTGATTAAAGCTGCGGGGTTTGGGTACATGGTTGTTTAGTGTTTGTACTGCATGAGCTTTCAGTAGTTACACATTTAGGTATATACATGTTTGTTCTATTAATACTATTTTCATCAATCTCAAACTACAAAAATAAATTAAGTGAGAAAGATCAATAGTATGGTGACTTTCTACAATTCATTAATATAATGATTTTTTACCTGCAGGTAATAACCCTTCTCAAAACTAGGAGTACCTGGAAGATCCCACAGATTATGAAGAAGATTTCTACCATGTGACAACATTTGCAGTCAAGAAAGGAGCTATTTATGTACTTTTGACTGATAGAGGTCTTTCAAGTGCATCCATTCTTGAAATCTTTTTTTTTCAAGGAGACACATCCAGTTTTGTATATACGCAGAATCCCCGTAAAAATATGGAGTTGTGTAGGCAGAAGCTTTCTTGTTATAGCACCGAGAGAGAATAGTAAAACATCGAAACAAATCTTTTAGTTTCAGTATTAGCTCTGTTACTATGATAATCTGCTTGAAAGACAGTAAATTCCTGACGGTTTGCGGTGTACGGCACGTGCACATATAGCAGGAGCAGCTGCTTGCGGCGTACGGCATCTACCAACGACCACTCACGACTCACGATCAGCAAGAAGACGTGACTGGGGCGAGTATGCGTGTGTGTGTGCAGTGGCGGCGGCGCGGCGATGCAGGAGGGAGTACTTGCATTTTGACTTGCAGCCGGAGTTCGTGGAGACAACTTTCGAACTACATATCATATCAAACTGGAGGTGCCAAATTGCACTTCTGGATTTGAAATGTGCCGAGTGTCCACTGCGTGACCGGTATTTCCAATCAGTCAAATGAAAGAAGCTACCCTCGAGTCGCTCCTCTCCCGAGCGACTCCGGGGGAACCCTAGCCCGCCACCGCCCGCCGCCATCCTGGCCGCCGCTGCTGCCCTCCCCGGCGGCGGTGGCGGCGCCCATCCCGTCGTCTGATGGTGGGCAGGGGAGGCGTATCCCGGTGGCTCCTCATGGGAGGAGGTGGGAAGTCGGCTCCAGGGCGCTAGGGCGGCGCGGCTCTTCCTGGCCGGCGCCTGAGGTTCTCCGGCGGGAGGCGTGAGGAGGAGGGGTGTGGCGCCCATGGAGGCGCCCTGACCTGCGTGATCCGGTGGAGGCTGCGGCCTGATCTGGTAATCGTGGGGTTAGGCCGGTGCTCTGCTCTGGATCCCCTTGTTCCTCTTCTGCCTTCTCAGCTTTGGAGACGACCAGCGGTGTGGGGACCTGCTAGTCTTGCGAATAATGGCGACGGTCCTTAGATTTCTTCTCGTGCCAAGATGCAGATCCGCCGGTTCATGTCCTCATCGATCTGGCGGATGTGTCGTGTTCCGGAAGGCTCTGTCGACGCTCCATTGGGCGAAACAAGCCTGGAGGTTGCCGGATCGGGTGAAATTCGGTCGAGCGCACCCATTTTTTTCTATGCCCATTTGGTTACAGAGGGAGCGATTCGAAGCTCTGCTAGCAGTTATTATCATGGAGCACGTTTTCGTTCCGTGGTGCTGACGGAGAATGACATGGAAGCCGAGATCTGTGGTCTTGCAATGGTGACTCAAGTCTGGGTGGCGAGGAGGAATTGGCTTCGTGATCGGTGTCTTTGGAGCAGCGGCATGCGAGTGGAGGCGACTGCATAGGAGAAATTTAAAGTCTTACCTTTCAGGATGAAAATCCAAGGTCTGGCCTTAATTGATTGTGCCTGGCAATGTCCTTGTTGAAGGCATTGTTTTGAGAGTGAGGATTTTCTTCTGGGTGAAAACCTAAGATCTATGATCGGGTGACGACAGCGTTGGTGCATTGTTACCTTCATGGAGGCGTCGCTTTTGGAGAAGCTGAACTTCTGGTGCTGTCATGGTGGTGTTAGTGCTGTTGTTTAAAGGATTTGATTACTGTAGCGGGGCTTTTCTTATTTCGTAATTCTTCTTTTTTTTGGTTGTGTGCATCCGTAATGTCGCTAGGACAGTGCGTTGTTGCCGAGGCTGAGTGTAATTGGTATCTCTGTGATATTAATATATACTCTTTGTAAAAAAAACATGTTTTTATAATCTAGAGTGTTTCAGACAATTCCTCAGTTCACCGTGTAGTAGGTTTGACAACAAACTTTGACAACCAGCCGAGTGTCCACAGCAGCATTGACAACCATCCCAAAACAGCTTTTAAAGCACAACAAACTCACATAAAGAAGGCCGGCCTAAAACATGCATTGCTTCCAGTAATTTAGTAGTGACCACACACATGCAAATGTAGCTTCAGTGTAAGGATCATAGTTTGTGAAACATGATTTTCTTTTCTGGAGTTAACACTTAACACACCCATTCGGGGATATTGTTTAATTCTTTACGAGGATAGTGAAAATTAAAAGGGGCGACAAATGTGACATAAAAGCATGATCTTACATGAAACTGCATACTCGCATGTTATCCTTACACTAATTAAACAATATCCTTGATAACTCATAGGACAAATGATTGTTTTTATGGATGTTTTCTACATTGCATGATGTAGTTTCTAACAGGCAATGCGGGATGTGGTTTTTGTTCTTACCTGGTTGTCAATTTTCTCTCATGCAACTTATATACCAATTTCGATCAATTTCTTATGATACTAACACAAAAATGTTACATTTTCAATACTTCTGCTATCAAGATCGACTTGAAATCAAGTCCCGTGTTGCGATACCAATTTCAAATGTGGGTTGAGTACTATCTGTTGTGGCTTCAAGGGAAACACCCTCTTGTCTAACTGCAGCTGCAGCTACAGTTTCCTCTTGTGTTTCAAAATAATCATCCCCATTGTCTGGAGGTGGATTGTTAAGATCAATTCCACGAGTCCCTTCACTGGGATCCATCACCCGCAAATCTGCGAGACAAAAGTAAAGTTATGAAAAGCATGACAAAACAAGCACTAACACATTAAAACTTGACAACAACGAATACAAACATAGGTCCTTTTCTCCATTGATATTTTATCTATGGTTTTTTCTTAGCGTCTGCATTTTTCAGCTACGTTAGTAATTGGTAATGTACGCATACACAACTGGCGACAACACCTGCAACATCAACCTATCATCAGGCTGAAACTTTCTTCAGGGGCAGCAAGCAATTAATTAAAGTGTTTCACGATTCATTTGACATCACTCAAGGAAGCAAGTGTTGAGAATGAGCAACTAGTATTCACAGGGGGCCATAGGCCAGTACATGTACAGGTGTGACAATGTGCAGGTAAGCCCCTCATACACTGGGGTATAGCGGAAAAGGAACTATACAACTCTAACACCCCCCCCTCAAACTCATGGTGGATCAACAACACTGAGTTTGGAGAGAAAGAAACCATGCTGTGCTCGAGTCCGGGCCTTGGTGAAGAAGTCGGCAAGCTGAAGCTCTGAAGGCACATAATGAAGAGCCATAACCTGATGCTGCACAGCATGACGCACATAGAAGGCATCAACACCGATGTGTTTGGTGAGCTCGTGCTTCACCGGATCACGCGCAATGCTGATGGCACCAGTACTGTCCGATAAGAGCGGAGTCGGAGCGTCAGCAGAAACACCAAAGTCCGCAAGTAACCAGCGTAACCAAGTCACCTCAGCCGTCAAGAGTGCCATCGCTTGCAACTCAGCCTCAACACTCGAACGAGAGACTGCAACCTGCTTCTTGGTCTTCCAAGCAATGAGAGAGCCACCAAGAAAAACACGAGTAGGCGAAAAGAGACTTGCGATCCTCTGGATCGCTAGCCCAGGTAGCATCTGAGTAGGTGTGGAGTTGTAAGGAGCTGGAGCGAGGAAAGAAAAGCCGACGGGAGATAGTGCCACGAAGATAGCGAAGGACACGAAGAAGATGACTATAGTGGACACTAGTGGGAGCAGCCATGAACTGACTCAGAATGTGGACTGGGTAGGAGATGTCAGGACGTGTGACATCAAGGTAGACAAGACTCCCAACCAAGTGACGATAGCGAGTCGGGTCCGAAAGAGGATCACCATCAGTGGAACGGAGGTGGACATTGAGCTCCATAGGAGTCTCGACAATGCGCTCATCACCAAGAGCGGCACGAGTGAGAAGGTCCTGAATGTACTTCTCCTGGGAGATATAGAAGCCATCGGAGGTAGAGGAAACCTCAAGGCCAAGAAAGTAGCGGAGAGGACCAAGATCGGTCATGAGAAACTGATCGCGAAGACGAGCCTTGACAAAGGCAATGTACTCAGGGTCATCGCCTGTGATGATCATGTCATCAACATATAGAAGAAGCAGAGTCCGACCACGAGAGGATGTGTGGACAAAAAGCGCAGGGTCATGTGCGCTAGGGACGAAACCAGCAGCGATGACGACAGAGGAAAACGCTGAAACCAGGCGCGAGGGGCTTGCTTAAGGCCATAGAGAGAGCGCCGGAGACGACAGACCATGCCATCGGGAACAGAGTAGCCAGGAGGTGGCTGCATGTATACCTCCTCACTTAACTCACCGTTAAGAAAAGCATTCTGCACATCAAGCTGAGAGACAGACCAGTGGCGAACAGAAGCAACAGCAAGAAGAGTACGAACAGTGGTCATGTGAGCCACGGGAGCAAAGGTCTCGTCATAGTCACGGCCATGCTCCTGCTGAAAACCGCGAGCGATAAGTCGAGCCTTGTAGCGCTCAAGAGAACCATCAGAGCGAGTCTTGATCTTGTAGACCCACTTGCAGGTGATGGGACGAACAGAGGAAGGAGGAGTGACAACATCCCAAGTGCCAGTACGCTCAAGAGCAGCAATCTCCATCGGCCATCGCTAGCTGCCATTCGGGATGAGCAAGGGCATCCCGATAAGAGGTCGGCTCAATGACAGCAGAAAGACCGTAGTGAGTGGGAGAATAGCGATCAAGAGGAGGACGAGGACGAGCACGAAGATGGTGAGTCGGCTCGGACAGAGAGGGCATCGCATCAGAGGTAGATGGCATGTCAGGAGAAGCAGCATCATCCTCACGGGGACGACGGGAGTAGTGGAAAGGGTAGGGAGGGACGACTGTAGGCGAGGAAGGTGACATGGGAGGGGAAGATGTGGAGGGTGGGGACGGTGGTGAGGGAGGAGAGGGGGGTCCGGCGGGTGAAGGAGGAGAAGGTGGTGAGAGACTCGGCAGAGTAGGGACCGGAGGCACCGGAGGAGGTGAGTCGGGAAACATGAGAAAAGAGATATCATCCACCGAGAAGGAAGAGGAGGAGGGACGCGGGTAGAAGGGGTGGGACTCATCAAAAGTGACATCCCGAGAGATGCGCATCCGACGACCAATAGGATCCCAACACTTATATCCTTTGTGCTCAGGGCTATAGCCAAGGAAGACACACTCAACCGATTGAGCACTCAGTTTGGTGCGTTCACGAGGAGCAAGAAGAACATAGCAAACGCAACCAAAAAGACGAAGGGTCGAGTAATCAGGAGTGCGACCGAGTGAGACGCTCAAGAGGAATACCACCACGCAAGGTTGTGGAGGGCTGAAGGTTGATGAGATAGGTGGAAATAGACACAGCCTCAGCCCAGAAGTGAGGAGGAAGAGAGGCAGCGATCATCATCGCATGTGCCGTCTCAAGCAGGTGGCGATGCTTGCGCTCAGCCACGCCATTTTGGGCATGGGCGCCAGGGCAGGAAAACTGGACAAGAGTACCCTGCTCAGCAAGAAAACCACGCAGCAGCTGGGAGATATACTCACCGGCAGAATCAGCCCGAAAGACACGTACATGCGTGGAAAACTGAGTATGGACCATGGCAGCAAAGCGCTTATATATCGAGAGAACCTCGCTGCGAGAAGTCATAAAATAAATCCAAGTGTGGCGAGAGAAGTCATCGATAAAAATAACATAGTAGCGGTGGCCCCCTTGGAAGCAAAGGGAGCCGGACCCCATACATCAGAATGGACCAAATCAAACGGACGCTAAGATAGAGACTCACTAGTAGGATAAGGTAACTGATTCCGTTTACCAAGCCTACAGCCCTGACAACCCTGAAGCGTGACATCTCCTGAGACAGGTCCTAGAAGACCTCGACGAAGTAAAGACGACAAGCGAGAACCACAAAGATGACCAAGACGGTGGTGCCACTTGCTGAAAGGAGGCGGTGGTGGAAGCGGCAAGCACGCATGCGAGCGGTCGATGGAGTGTGGGAAGAAGGAACATGAAGCCGAGTCAAGCTCCCAAAGTCCACGGGAGTCACGGCACCGAGGGCCAGCCCCAACCGGGGCCCGAGTGTGAGTGTCCCGAACAGAACAAGAATCAACATCAAGAATGACCCGACAACCGAGAATCGGTGAGTTGGGCAGCGGAAAACAAATTCATGGTAAGACGGGGAACATGAGAAACATCGGGAACGGAAAAGGAGGAAGTAGAAAGAGTGCCACGACTAGCAACAGGGAGAGAAGTGCCATCGGCGGTAAGAACACCGACGGGGAAGAGGAAGAGGTCGAAGAGAAGAAAGAGAGGAAGAATCGGGAGACATGTGAAAAGAAGCTCCAGAATCCGGAACCCACGAAGATTGTACCGATCGTGGAGAGGAAACAGCCGCGGAGGCGGCAGCCGTCGACGAGCGGAGGAGGCAAGGAGGCGCTGAAGTTGCACTATATCCTGCTCAGTGAAGCCGGTGGTGACAGGTGCTGAGGGTGAAGCACGAGGAGGCACACCACGCTGCTTCTGGTAGCAGTCGGACTCAAGGTGACCGGAGCCTCCGACGGTGAGTGCGAGAACCGAGGAGGGCGAGAGCGACCCCCACCGCGAGAAGAGCGGGCTCCTCCGGAAGCGGCGAGCACGCGGTGTAGGAAGAAGTGGCGGGGCAGGAGCGGGGGGACCTCGAGCGGCAAGAACAGAAGGTGTCCCAAGCAGGCCCAGCACCACGCGAGACGAGTCTCCTCGGCACGAAGCTCGGTCGAGCACCTCTGAGATAGGAACACGGCCTCGAGCAAACAGCCGAGCACGACGAGGCTCAAACTGCGGGCGAAGTCGAGACGAGGAACTCATGGATCCTCCGGAAGTCCATGTCCGAACGTCTTGTCCGGCAACAACGGCAAGTACCACATACAGCACTGCGAAGGGAGTCAAGGCGGCGCCGGATCGCCGCACTGCGGGTGTAGAACTCATCAACGGTAGAGTCACCCTGCTGAAGATCATGCTCCCGACGCAACACGGATAAGTACGAGAGAATCCCCGGAGGGCTGATAGCGGCCGACGAAGGTGAGACCACATCTCGGCGACGGTGGCGAGGCCCATAAACTCGAAGCAAGCTGTGGCTGAACACTGCGCGAAAGAACGGCGGCAGCTCCGGCATCCTCATCACACCCGCGAGTAAAGGTAGCCAAGCTATCCCGGTAGGAGTCAAGAGCCTCGGAATAGGCAAGTACCTGCTCATCATAAGCCTCATCGACGGCAGTCTCGGCGCGACTTGGCTGCGTCCCGATCAGCCTGCGTAGCATCCTCAGCAAGGGCCTGTGGCACAGACGGTGGAGTAGGAGGCACAGGAGCAGTGGGATGCGGCGGTGTTGACGTCAGAAACCCACCGGCGGGCAGTGACTGGCCAACACAGTAGAGCCGGGAACAACTAGGGCTGCGGCTGGCCCCAGTCCCTCAGAGCGACGGCCCGCAAAGCCTCCTGGTCGCGCGCCGATGCAAATTGCAAGGGCGTGCCACCGACCTATACACGGTCGGGAAGGTGTGGATGATGCCTCGCTTAGTTTCCTGCAGGGCACACACGTACACGTTAAATACGAGCCTCGATCGGCTCTCGAGGTTGTCCTGTGAATCGGCTCATGGAGCCGATCCACCCATGATTCGTCCAAGGTGGCCGAATATATGGTGGTCCTGCTTGATCAAGATAAAGCGTATGAGATCCACGACGATGTGGGGTTTTCACCGCATAATCGGATCATCCTACTCACGA
The DNA here is from genome assembly GCF_022539505.1 of Lolium rigidum. Lineage (NCBI taxonomy): Eukaryota > Viridiplantae > Streptophyta > Magnoliopsida > Poales > Poaceae > Lolium > Lolium rigidum. Next base: position 49,668,398 of record NC_061509.1, read on the forward strand.
TTGGGCCTCGCGCTCACGCACGGTGATCGTAAGCCAGCCCTAGACAAGGCCTAAAAACCAACACTAGGTTGATCCTCGGAACGTCCTGTCTAGGGGCAGCAAACTACACCCTGCATGCCGCTGGATCCTCCAACCCTTTGTAAGGCCTAACTATTGCGAGATATTAAACTAATCCTTGATGAATCAAGGAGCGATCGTAACGGATCAGATCTACTAAACGATGATCAAGCGGGGTGCCGCCCTGCACCCATGATGAGGTACAGGGACGGCTAGATGCGCAAGGGTTGCACTACGAAAGCATATGATACTAGGAACAATGCTAACCCTAACACATCTATGATAACTACGTTGCTCGCCATCAAAAAGGCTTCGGCACGAGCAACGCATGAACAACTAGGCAGGCTCGTGCTGCCTAGATCGCGAGATGCGATCTAGGCAGCATGGTGCTTACGGAGGAACCTTCGAGACGAAGGAGTTGGCGATGCGCCGAGATTGGTTTGTGTTGAACGTTGGTTGTTGTTTATTCCATAAACCCTAGGTACATATTTATAGTCCAGGGGACTTTCTAATGTGGGCGTGCACTAAACCGTGCACGAGACAAACTCTAATCTCTACGTAACCTACTATATAAAGATACACGGGCTAACAAGCCCAAACTTGATAAATAAGGCCGATTCACGTATTTCTTCCACGTACAATCTTCACGTCCATCTTGATCGCGGCCCATCTACGACTTGGTCAAATTACGGTGATAACACATGCCCCCCTGGTTTTGGAAATGATATTTCCAAAATCATTACGCCTTTCCTTCGCCGGGTCATGTCGTGGCAGAGCAGAACCGTCGCAGAGTGCTTCATCATGATAACTTGCTTCTTCAACTTCTCTGCACGATTTGACAGTTTTGACACCACTTCCTCGGAAACTGCTGTGGCATTGAATTTCTATCATGCCCTCTTTTATTTAACCGCCCCAAACAGTTCTCCTCCGCATCTCCTCTGCATTAGCACCCAAAAACCCTCCTGCGCCACCATGTCCTCTTCCTCCTCTACCTCATCGGATCTTTCCACCCAGTCCTCTTCGTCTCGCGAGCCGACGCCGGAGCACAACCCGGCGGAGGTCCATGCGGCCAACACCCGCCGCGCCATTGCGGCCGGGGAGGAGTCAGACCATGACTTCTCCATCTGGTCAGAGGACGACAAGTCCCTGACCGATGGGGAAAGCGATCTCCGCTTCCTCGCCGACAAGGAAGCGGTGGAAGAAAGCGAGGATGATCGCTTCCCCTGGGATGGGGCCTCCTCCGAGGAGGTGAAGGAGGAGGAAGAGGAGGATGACGACGACGACAGCTCCCCTGACGAGCCGCCGGCCAAGCGCCATTGCCCCTGGCCGGGGAATCTGAGTGACTTCGACAGCGACGACAACGACGATGACGAGGAAGATGAGGACAATGAAGGTCCTGCCGGCGGCCGCTGGAACAGCGACGAGGAGCCGGTCGGGAGCAGCGCCGACAGCGGCGATGACGGCGACGACGAGGGCAGCAACGGCCCGTAGATAGGGCCCCTAGCATAGGATCCGTAGAAGTAGGCGGGGCATTGTATCCCCTTTTGAGGGCAATCAGCCCTACTATGTAAGAAATCTCGCCTATTAATGAAGATCTTTTCCTCAATTTGATTTGCCGATTTCTTCTGAGTTCGATTGAGCCGATTCCCTCTCCTACTGACCTTGCCGATTCGTTCCCTTTGCCAATGCGTGATGAGCCGATAGCACCGCATCGGTCCTTCAAAATTAGCCCTTCCCTTCTTCAACTGATGATTTTCTAAATTTGGCAGAAAATGCAGGATCTTCAAAAAAAAAAACCTTTGAACTTTCCCAACCAAACCTAATAACGCTCTTCAATACTCATCCTTTGTGAAGAAGGTTGCAACGAAGGACCAGCCGATGGCATCCCTATCGGCTTTTAAACAAAGTGAAACAGAGCCTCCACCAGGCCTGCTGCCCCCCGGGCCTTACTCGAGGCGAGACTGTCAAAGAGAATGTGCCAAAGCCGATCCCCTTTCTTCCTCAGACAGCCAGAATTTGGTTCAGGAACCCAGATCGGCTCGAAGCAACGGAAGGCACCACTGCTGGCCTGAATTTAGTGAAGACTCGACAAATATCGCATAATTCCGCTAGAGTCGATATCCTTAAGTCGATGTCTGCTGCATCGGCTGCGCTCGAAATTTTTTGAATTTTTTAGGCCGATTTGTGTGTCGGCCCCCATAATTGATAGTATTATCTCATATCCTCGTGTTTTATCCATCTAGGTGCCCCCCCGAGCCGATTCTGTCAAGAGAATTGATGGTATCGGCTCTTCAGGTAGTCCCTGTTGGGTCGAATGTTGATCCCCGAGCAGAATGGATGGTGAGGATAATTTTGGCCGATCGCAGGGATCGGCCTCCACGTTGCTTGCTCGGTGAAGGCTTAGTAATACCCCTTCAACAGTTTCGGAGGGCCGATCGCAAGGATCAGCCTCGCCACGTTGCTTATTGACGTAGCCTTGCTACTCGCCCAGGCCGGTAGGCAAAACCAGCCCAATCTCTGACTTTAGCACGTTGGTGCGCCTGCTGTCGTCTACCTCGAGTGCGCCGTGTAATTGTGGAGCTCTACACTTCGCCGGACGAACGAGCACCATGTTTGTGCCAGCCGACGTTTCATCATCGGCTTTCCTTTGCTTGGGGCGCCACTCTTTTCTTTGCGGCAGTCCCTCTTCATCCAGGGTCCGCTGGACTTTCGCAGCCAAATCAGGTCGTGCCTTCCTCAGCGTATGCAAATATAACCTTTCGGCCTCCTCCGGACCGCGCAATCGGCTGAACCCTGCGTTTACGTGAATGGCTGAGACCATCGGGGCACCATCTTGGACGGTGACACCTATCTTCTTCGTCTTCCCCCTCGTCTTCCGAATCCTCGAGATCTTCCAACCGAGGGATCTCAGCACGTCCGTTTTGTGGTGGGAGAGGGCCTAGGCGCTCGAATACGGACACGTTGGCTGCCTCCTTCTTTTTCCGGTTGCATTCTGGGCGAGTTGCCGATTGTTGGTAATCGGCTCATTCCTGAATCCCAGCAGTGTCTGAAGAAGGGGCAGTCCCAATGCCTGTCCGTGTCGTCCTGCTCCCTGGCGTGGCGCTCCCGCCGCTCCTCATCGTGACTATGCCGATGATGTCTTCGTCGTTTACGGCCGGACGGCCTCTTTCATCATCGTCGCCGTGTCGCTGGCGTTGATCATACCGACTCACGTACTTATTGAGGAGGTGATCAGAGAGGGGTCGTTGATATCTGATGTTCTTAACTTCCCCCTCTGTGACGTAGCGCTTGCCATCTTGACGGAGCCGATCGCATGGAGCGGCCCCTCTCGTGTCCTTGCTGCGAGAGCAGTTGTCCTCATCCCCGTCCTTCTCGGAGCGGTGTCCAAGCTCTACCATGCTGATGTTGGCTGAGAAATCAGGCTGGCACCCTCCGAGGTGGGCGAACTCCACCATGTTGACGGCGGGGAAGGGGTGTGTGTCGACCTTCATGGCATACTGGTTAAAAATTAGGCGTCTATTTTCTATTGCCATCTGGATCTGCTGACGCCACACCCTGCAGTCGTTAGTGGTGTGGGTGAACGTGTTATGCCACTTGCAGTATGGCTTTTCGTTCAGCTCTTGCACCGTGGGAACTTTGTGGCCTTCGGGAATCTTTATATGCTTCTCCGCGAGTAAGAGATCGAAAATCTGCTCGGTTTTCGTCACGTCGAAGTCGAATCCTCTTGGAGGTCCTGGTGGCTTCACCCATTTACAGGTTACTGGACCTGCAGCTCGAGTCCACTCAGCTACCGCGACCTCTTGTTCTCCCTTAGCGACTTCATCTTCGCCTGCGTCAACCATGGTCACCACACGCTTGAATTTGTCTTGGTAGACATCTGGGTGACGCTGTTCATACGCTGACAGTTTCTGCACCATGTGTGCTAATGAAGGGTAGTCCGCTTGGGAGGTCACGTCCTTGATCGATGATGATAGACCCACCACCGCCAATTCGACTGCTTCTTTTTCGCTCACGTGAACCGAATAGCATCGGTTCCTAACGGTCCTGAAGCGCTGGATGTATTCGACACTTGTTTCCCCGCGCTTCGTCGCACTTGTGCAAGATCGGCAATGCCGGCCTCGGAAGCCTGCGAGTGATATTGCTCATGGAACCGTTCTTCCGAGCTGCTTCCAAGTACGGACTGAGTTCGGTGGCGGCGACGTGTACCAACCGAAAGCCGATCCTGTGAGGGACTGTGAGAAGTACCTCACGCGCAGCTCGTCGACGCTGAGATCATGCCCAGCTGCGCCAAATATCGGCTCACATGCTCGATGGAGCTGGAACCATCTGATCCGCTGAACTTTGTGAAGTCCGGGAGCCGATATTTGGGTGGTAGTGGGATCAATTCGTACTCGTTGGGGTACGGCTTGGTGTAGCCGATCGCTTTCCTCTTCGGCATCATGCCGAATTGATCTTTTAGAATCGTACAAATCTGATCCGCGGTGATGGCTGAAGGCGCTGAACCTTGAAGGTTCGCCGGGGTGGTGTACTTAACCAGCCATGCTTGCTTTTCCGGTTCTGAGCCGATCGCGGGAGGCTGGGCTCGGGAGTTTTGTCGGGGTGGCGTATTTAGCTAGCCACGTTTGCTTCTCAGGATCTGCCTCCGACGTTCCTCCTGTTGCCCCAGAAGTCCCTGCTATAGCAACCTGGTTCGAGGGTGCCCAGGTGCTGCAGTCTGGCACGTATGCGCATGCGTATCCGTGCGGGATCTCCTTGGGCGCGTCATGTAGGAATTGGTAGTCACTGGGGTCACCACCAATCTTGGAGACGACGTAGGCCGATGAGTTCGGCGCTTCGGGTGCTGCCAACGCGAACGGCAGCGGTGGACGGGACTGGAGCGGTACCGCTCCTTGGTGCGTCCCTAGAGCTGGCCCTGATGGAGAGTATTGATGGCTCATGACCTCCTGGATCACGCGCAGCGCAACGCGCTCCAACGTATTCACCAGGCTCTCAGAATGGCGGTGCAGCGAATGAGCCACCATGAAGTTTATCTCCTGACGCAGCGACCTGGTGCGTTCCTCGACGGGGTGGATAGGTCCACTCCATCAAGCGCGCCTTCAGGTGAGAACCCCTTCCATCTGATGCCATGGGAACGGGTCCTGTGGAAAGAGCCGATGAGGTCGGCTTCGAGGAAGGCTTTGACCTCGTCATACTTCTTCTTGAGCTCGCCATTGAGCTCCTCATAGGTAACAGGAGTTTCTTCAGCCATCTCTGAGGTAGATGGCGAGGTGGTTGTCGTTGAAGATGGTCCCACCGGGCGTGCCAGAATGTGTTGACGTCAGAAACCCACCGGCGGGCAGTGACTGGCCAACACAGTAGAGCCGGGAACAACTAGGGCTGCGGCTGGCCCCAGTCCCTCAGAGCGACGGCCCGCAAAGCCTCCTGGTCGCGCGCCGATGCAAATTGCAAGGGCGTGCCACCGACCTATACCTGGTCGGGAAGGTGTGGATGATGCCTCGCTTAGTTTCCTGCGGGGCACACACGTACACGTTAAATACGAGCCTCGATCGGCTCTCGGGTTGTCTCGTGAATCGGCTCATGGAGCCGATCCACCCATGATTCGTCCAAGGTGGCCGAATATATGGTGGTCCTGCTTGATCAAGATAAAGCGTATGAGATCCACGACGATGCGGGGTTTTCACCGCATAATCGGATCATCCTACTCACGATTGGGCCTCGCGCTCACGCACGGTGATCGTAAGCCAGCCCTAGACAAGGCCTAAAAACCAACACTAGGTTGATCCTCGGAACGTCTGTCTAGGGGCAGCAAACTACACCCGCATGCCGGCTGGATCCTCCAACCCTTTGTAAGGCCTAACTATTGCAGATATTAAACTAATCCTTGATGAATCAAGGAGCGATCGTAACGGATCAGATCTACTAAACGATGATCAAGCGGGGTGCCGTCCCTGCACCCATGATGAGGTACGAGGACGGCTAGATGCGCAAGGGTTGCACTACGAAAGCATATGATACTAGGAACAATGCTAACCCTAACACATCTATGATAACTACGTTGCTCGCCATCAAAAAGGCTTCAGCACGAGCAACGCATGAACAACTAGGCAGGCTCGTGCTGCCTAGATCGCGAGATGCGATCTAGGCAGCATGGTGCTTACCGGAGGAACCTTCGAGACGAAGGAGTTGGCGATGCGCCGAGATTGGTTTGTGTTGAACGTTGGTTGTTGTTTATTCCATAAACCCTAGATACATATTTATAGTCCAGGGGACTTTCTAATGTGGGCGTGCACTAAACCGTGCACGAGACAAACTCTAATCTCTACGTAACCTACTATATAAAGATACACGGGCTAACAAGCCCAAACTTGATAAATAAGGCCGATTCACGTATTTCTTCCACGTACAATCTTCACGTCCATCTTGATCGCGGCCCATCTCTGACTTGGTCAAATTCTGGTGATAACAGGCGGACAAGAGACCTCGCCAGTAAGAACACCCCACAGCCGAAGGCCACGCATGTGAATGCGCATAAAGGCAGCAAACTCCCCATAATTGGTACCATCAAAAATCACAGGGCACCGGGGAATACTGACATACCCAGATGAAGATGACGCCATCTTCCTGCTTTTTTTTTTCTCAGATCACGATCTGGATCGGGATCTCAGGTTGGCCGCCCGTGACCGCCAAATACAGGCAGCAAAGGAGGCGCTAGAGACGGGCGGCGTGACCGGCGGCGGTGCGACGCCAGAGACGGGCGGCGCAGCCGGCGGCGGTGCGGCGCCGGAGATGGGCGGCACAGCCAACAGCGGGCGGCGCCAGCAGAGGACGGGGCGGCGTCGGCGGAGGTCGGGGCGGCGCCGGAGATGACCGGAGATGGCCGGCAACAACACCGGAGATGGCCGGATTGGCTCGATTTTGAGCTCAAAATTTGACGAAAAAGGGGAAGAAAGAAGAAGGAGGAGCAGCGACGGCCGGAAGGATCATCGGCGGCGGCGGCGTGGATCGAGCACGGAGTTGCAGCGTGCAAAGAGCTAGACCTAAAGCTCTGATACCATGTTGAGAATGAGCAACTAGTATTCACAGGGGGCCATAGGCCAGTACATGTACAGGTGTGACAATGTGCAGGTAAGCCCCTCATACACTGGGGTATAACGGAAAAGGAACTATACAACTCTAACAGCAAGCAGTCAGAGTGCTTTGAATATTCATCCGATGTATATTTCAGGGTAGCATCAACAATACGTCACAAGTTTGTTTTGGGTGCCGGCATGTAAATCTTTACTGCAAAAAATAGTCTGTTTGCGTGGTTTTATTGATGTCAATTTGGGGGGGGGGGGTATAAGTGAATTGCCTAGGTCTTCCAATCAGTTCAACCTTTTGCTTGTGTTGGTTAGTGCTGCAGCTTGACATGGCATCAGAACCAAGGTCTCGAATCCAATTCATGTGTGCCGCAATTTATCTCTAAATTGTTTGTGCCCCTCCGTCCATGTACCAAGCCTCTTGTGCCTACCTCTGATACCAGGTTTATTTTATGACATGTTGAAAGTGAACTGATAAAAGTATCAAAAAAGGAACATCATTTTTTGCACAGAGATTTACATGCATAATGTGCATGATCTATAGGCTGCTATAATTTTTGCTGTATTGACTGGATGTAAGTAATGTGCTACTAGAAGACCCAGGGTGTTGTTTTAATACTCATCTATGAGAGGGCTTGGGTAGGGGAACCGAGCACCTAAATATGCTCGATGGTCTCATCAACTTACCTGCATTGGTCTTTGCTGTCGCTCCAGAGCTTCCAGCACGGCTTGTCACCTTCCATATTGGAAGATCAGGAGAACCTGCAACTAGTAGGGTAATTAATTAGCAACGACAGCAAGTATAGGTACGTACTGATGCAATGGGAGCGCAGTTCTGAATTATCATGAATACACGAAAGGCACAACAATGTGAAGTGGAGTTTACTCAAACTCCACTTTTACCCGGAGTATTGACATGCCAGTGAGGAAGGAGAACCCAGTACATGTGAGGTTACCTTCCTTCCCATCTGTCTGAATTACATAGCACCCTACATGCAGACCACCTCGTAAACTGTCATCTGCAGGTTACACATGTTGATCAGTCCCGACAGAATGCACATACATGCATGTAGTCTACTCTGCACATTGTAATATTAGTATTACCAATGATAGTGGCCAGAAATTCCTTGGACTCATCAAAGGATACTGCACATTGGAAAAGACACGTCGTTACATATTCACTGCCACACCCATATATAGTTCAAGCCGAATTCACAACCTACACATTTTAAGTTTTCTTCTTTTAACAAGATCATATTAATCATACCAAAAGTTGACGACTTGAGGCGTCTAATATAACGTCGGCTGCAAAATTCAAACGTATATAAGATTATGTATAAAATAAATTAAACAGAGGGGATCGAGCTTGCTCCATCCATCTAAAGATGATTAATTGTGTTATACCTCCTCCTGACAACCCTGGCGACATTAGCTGATTTTACCTGGACCGTCCCTTGTTTCTTCATGGGTGGCCTCCGACTCAAACTATATATTGATGGATGTGAAAATAAATTAATCACAGTAGAGATTGTAACTGTAATGAATTTTCGGTGGGCTCCGATAGTGTTTACAAAATTTTGGGACCACATTCATGAAAAATTAAAGTGAAATTCAAGCTTGGCTACGTTTAGCTAAATTTGTAGGAATTTGGACAATATAATTCCCAGAAATCCCAAAAACTGAGATTTCGGTCGGCCACAGATATTTTGTAAGCGAAATTTAAAACCCTATCACACTGACCACATGACACTCTAGTGACTAGATCAACCGATGCAAAGGCTGAGCACCATCCTTTTGGGGAAAAAATGTGAATTGCGGCTGAAAATAATAATCCTGCAGCAAACTTATTATCCCCTTCGCTAGTTATAAAAGGAAGTGGGGATAGGAGGATGGTAATGTTACCCAAGACCAACCGGGAGTAGGTCACGCGGCACCACTTGGCGAGCCGGCAACCTCAGCTTGCTCCTGCTCAGCTCGGGCGTCAGCCAAACCAGTCTGTGAGAGTGTCCGCTGCAAAGCTCCTCACCTGTTCCCAGTTCATGCACGCCCTGACGTCGTCCAGGAAGAGGACGGAGCGGGCCATGACGGGGTCGACGACCCGGTTAGTGTAGACGGCGTGCCCGGCGTAGACGACGTGGCGCATCCACTCATCCGCCAGGATCGCGTCGAGCGCGGCCCGATCGCCGGCCACGACGGCGGCGATGTGGCGGTGCATCAGGAGGAAGTGGCGGAAGACCTGGGCGCCGAAGCTCCTCGCGCAGGCCGGCAGGAAGCCGTCGAGGTGGTCCAGGGCGTCGTCCCACAGGCCCTCCGTCATGAGCAGCTTCATGTGCTTCACGCTGAACTCATGGCGCGCCTGATAGAACAGCCTACATGGATCGATCGGCGGTGTTAATTGCCAATTAGAAAGTGTTGCAACAGCCTACATGGATATTGATTCCATCGCCACCAGTCTTGCGTTATGTTTCAGACGTGTGTGCTTAGTATATACTTACCGGGCAATCCAGGAAAACCCCCCAAAGTTGGCGCGCACTTTTATCATAACCCCCCTTGTGTCACTGACATGTGGGTCCGGACCCCACATGTCAGCGACACAAGGGGGGGGGGGGTTATGATAGAAGGCGCGCCAACTTGGGGGGTTATTGTGTATTTTCTCTATACTTACGCGTTGAAGGCGGCGGCGTAGCCATGGCCCCGGAGGAATGCGAGGAGTCGCGTGTGACGAAGCCGCGTCAAGCGCTGGTTGCCGGAGGCCATCAGCCCATCACAGACGACGATTAAGATGATGCTGGCCGATTTCAGCGGAGAGTTGGGGTCTCAATTCTATAGAGATTGGGGGAACATGTTTATAATTGTGGGGCAAAACCTCTTTGTGGGACCCACCTTACCCTAGAAACATCAAGTACCGGTGCCTCTCTTTTTTGGAGCAACCACCTCCTTCACGGGAATCCGGTCCACGGAGGAGTTCCTATCCCAGTCCGGTTTAGTTCTCTATAACCCTTCTAGTCTCGCTCTCACGCTCCAAACAGCTCTCCGGCCCGTTCTAGTCAAGGGACCGGCTAGGGTTTTAGAGGTTTCTTCACATTTTTGCCATTGGTGCGCGATCTTCGTCGAGCTTAACCAATTAGACAGCATGAGCAGGCAGTAAAAATCGGAAACCCTGGATGCTTTGCTCAAACGATTAGGGATCGAAGAGGGCAAAATTGATGATCTAGTCTTTCAAGAAACTGATGTGCCGAAAGAAGGGATGAAGTGGATGGCGCTTTGCAGGTTTCACAGAACAAACTTTTTCAACCCACAGATGTTTGAGCAACATATGCGAGTAGCTTGGAGTCTAGCGAAGGCAACCAAGATCACTCCTTTGAAAGATAATTTATTTTCAATCCAATGACTGACTGAAGGTAGAAGAAGGTGGCCTTGGTTATTTTGTCAGAACACTATGAGCATCGAGCCATATGATGGCCTTTCGTCCCCTAACCATGTTGATCTAAATTCGTTTTCAGCTTTCATACAAACCATAAGGTTCCAATTTTTCTAGAGAGAAGGCGTTGTCAAGAACATCACCAAGAAAAAGGTGGGCAATGTGATCGATATTGAAACTGAAATCCGGAGGGTAACAACTTTATTCGGGTCAGAGTAAAGATTGATTTTCGAAAGGTGTTAGCTTGGTTTGTGACAACTTTTAGTGGTGCTTCAGTGTTCCTTGGCCACACTCATCTTGATTGTGGATCGGGAGAACATGATGAAGATAGTTTGGAGTGGGGTGAATTGTTAAAGGCGGATTGTTCGACACGACACGGCCGAGATTCCCGTACTTTGAAGGGGAAGGGTGGTCGAATGATTTGAAGGATATGGGTACTAGCCCTATCAAAAACACACAAATAGACCTTGATCGGGTGGATAACTCTGAAAGTAGTGCTAATAAGCGACTAGTAATGGAGCAGGAAACAAATGATACATGCCATGGTGTGGAGCATAAGGAGAATGGCAGAAATAGTCCCACTGAATGATCATGGATGGAAATGTACCGCCTGCTGGTGTGGCTCATGATAACACGGAGAAGGATTGGACAAAGCGCTCAAAGAAGACTTTAGATGACTCCCCTTCAAATGAATCGGCGGGTCCTTCGAAAGGTCCATCCGGCCGCAATGAAACTTTTAGATTTGAACTGGGTTTCGGAAACGCCCCGATAGTTCAATCGCTTTTGAATATTCAAAGGTTTTATGATCCTTTTTTTGTCGGAGACATGTCTAGAAGACTATCCAACTAATTTTTTACGTAGAAGGTTACAGATGGACTCAAATAGTGAATCCAAGTGAAAGAAGAAGTAGGCAAGTTATTATGTTTTGGAAGAAAGAAATAGTGATTCAACAACTCTTCTCAACTCTTAAATACATTGATGCTCTGGTGGAAGAGAGCCTTGGGAAAATCTGGAGATTAACTAGCATTTATGAATAACCTCGATGGGGAGATAAATAGTATAAGAAATAGGATAAGCTCGGAGAATTAAATGATAACCATGATCTGACATGGGTTATCCAATTTAGTGACCTCAATGAGATACTCTACTCGCATGAGAAAGAAGGGGTAATCCTAGAGGCATTTCGAGATGCCCTAACATACTGTGAGGGAACGGTTGGATCAGGTGGTGGCTAATGAGGCCTGGAATGCAATGAAGTCCCACCACTGGATCGTTGTTTGACACCGAGGAGGTTTGAAGTTAAATATTTTTGAGAGAAAGGCTTCAACGACGTGGTTCAACATGCGTGGGACGTGGCAGCTGCAGCAAATCCAACAGCTGGTGTGCTAGACAAGCTAGGGCACATGCATAGTCCTGAATGCATGGGACCCATCGTGCGGTGACCCAATGATACGTCCAAAACGTATCTACTTTCCCGAACACTTTTGCTATTGTTTTGCCTCTAATTTGTGTATTTTGGATACAACTAACACGGACTAACGCTGTGGTGTCTCGTTTTTGTGCAGAAATCCAACTTTCGGGAAAATCCTCGGAATTTATGCAGAAGGCCCTATTTTACCAGAATATTGACGGAGCCAGAAGGGCAAGAGAGGTGGAGGCCCGAGGGCCCCACACCATAGGGCGGCGCGGCCCGGGGGCCGCGCGGCCATGTGGTGTGGCCCCCTCGGCTGGCCTCCGACGCCCCCCTTCGGACTACTTATCGGGTTCGACCTAAAAACGCACGGAGAGAAGTTGAAGTCGCCAGAAACCCTCCAGAGAGCCGCCACATCGCGAAACTCCGTCGCGGGAGCCAGAAGTCTCCGTTCTGGCACTCCGCCGGGACGGGGAATTGGAAGAGATCTTCACCGCCATCACCGCCAACGCCTCTCCATCGACCAGCCATGTTTCCCCCATCCATGTGTGAGTAATTCCCCCGCTGTAGGCTAAAGGGGATGGTAGGGATTGGATGAGATTGGTCATGTAATAGTCATAAGATTGTTAGGGCATAGTGCCTAGTATCCAGTAGATGTCACTTTTATGATATTGTTGCAACTTGTTATGCTTAATGCTTGTCACTAGGGCCCGAGTGCCATGATCTCAGATCTGAACATGTTATTGATTCATGAAGATATTCGTTGTTTATGATCTTACACCGCAAGTTGTATACACATGTCGCTGTCCAGGAACCAATGGCCCCGAAGTGACAAATCGGGACAACCGGAGGGAATGGTAGCGATGTGAGGATCACATGTGTTCACGGAGTGTTAATGCTTTGCTCCGGTACTCTATTAAAAGGAGTACCTTAATATCCAATGAGTTTCCCTAGAGGCCGGCTGCCCACCGGCTGGTAGGACGAGAAGATGTTGTGCAAGTTTCTCATTGCGAGCACGTACGACTAAATATGTAACACATGCCTATTGATTGATTAGTACTTGGATACCCTTTTATTATTATCTGCAAATGCCCCTGCTTTGATTGTTACATGAGTTTCTCTCATCCATGCAACGCCCGTTAAATCCGTCCCTGCGCCTACAGTATTTTAATCCTGCTGTTTACTATAATCACTACTGCTGTCTTTATTTCACCGTTGCTGTTATTTCACTATTTCCACTGCCATAAAACTGTTACTACTGATAAACTCTTGCGAGCAAGTCTGTTTCCAGGTGCAGCTGAATTGACAACTCCGCTGTTAAGGCTTACAAGTATTCTTTGTCTCCCCTGTGTCGAATCAATAAATTGGGTAATACTTCCCTCGAAGACCGTTGCGATCCCCTATACTTGTGGGTCATCAAGACTATTTTCCGGCGCCGTTGTCGGGGAGCATAGCTTTATTTGGAAGTTCACTTGGATTGATATTGTTCGCTGCAAATTCTCCATCATGGGTAAACCTCGCGATACTAAGATCGCCATATTACCATCCACTACAAGAAAAGGTACAACTCTTAGTACCTCTGCTGCTCTTGATTCACCATCCGTGATAAGTAAACTTGTTTCACCACCACAAGCTTCAAATGCCGGTACTTCTACTCGAATCTGAAAATTCCTCTCATAATTGTGATGATGCTTCTGTCTGTGCTTGATAATGATGGTTCGTTAGGATCTTTTCTAGATGCTACAATTGCTAAGTCTAGACAAATTGAAAATACTGAAACTCCTAATGAAAATGCTGCTACACCTGTTAATTCACTCGAGTCCGTTGAATATTCTAGTGATGATCTGGATGAAGATTATGTAGAGCTTGATGATGATTTTATTGAAAAATGCAATGCTACTACTGATGCAAGGAAAATTAAAAATTTGCTTGCGGAACATGCTGTTAGATATAAACTATCTCCTGATCCTAAATTTGCCACATCTCCTATAAACATTAGGGATAAAGATTATGATTTTTCTCTTGATTTATCTCATATAGCTATTGTTGAGAAAACACCCTTTTGTGGTACTGAAAAAGAAAGTGTTGTTGAACACATGACTGAATTATCTACTCTTAGTGGCTTGTTTTCTGATGATATTAAGATGCGTACTTATTTTGTCGCTAAAATTTTTCCTTTCTCATTAAAGGATGATGCTAAAACTTGGTATAATAATTTGCCTCCTGGTTCTATTAAAAGTCCAAAAGAATTGCTTGATGTTTTCTTCCGGAAATACTTTCCTGCTAGTGCTCAACATGCTGCTTTGCAGAGAATTTATAATTTTGACCAGGAAGATGGAGAGAAATTGCCTGAGGCTTGGGCGAGATTTTGCTCTCTTATTAGAGCTCAGCCTACCATGATTTGGAAAAGCATGATTTACTTGATATATTTTATAGTGGACTAACCATTGAGTCTAGGGCATACCTGGATAGTTGTGCTTGGTTGTGTTTTCGGGAAAGAACTCCGGACAACGATGAAGAATTATTGGCTAAAATAGGCCGGAATCATGATGATTGGTCTACACCTGAACCAACCCGACACCGATAGTGAAGAAGAGGGGTATGATTAAATTAAATGATGAAGATATGAGGGAAGCCAAGAAGTCTCTTAAAGAGAAGGGTATTAAACCTGAAGATGTGAAGAATTTACCTCCTATAGAAGATTTATGTGAGATAACTCCCCCTTCATCCATGATTGAGGTACACTCTCTTCAACGCTTTACTAGGGAAGATATTACGTATTCAAAACCTCCTGCTCAATGCTTAGATGAATTTGATAATTATATTGTTAAGCAAGAAAACTTTAATATGAGAGTAGAGAATCATTTAATGGAAAATTCTCGAGCTATTAGTGAATTGCATGGTATTGTGGAGAGAACCTCCAATGATGTTAAGATACTTGTTAAACATTTTCAAATGGTTCAAACTCAAATTGATCAACTTACTAAAGTGCAAAATGACTTGTTGGGAAATAATTCTAAAGAAAAACATGCTTATGAAGTAACAACTAGAGGTGGTGTTTCTACCCAGGATCCTCTATATCCTGAAGGGCATCCTAAAAGAATTGAACAAGATTCTCAACTAATTAAAACTAGTGCTCCATCTAAGAAAAAGAAAAAGAAACATAAGAATGTTGTAGAATCCTCTGAACCTGTTAATGATCCTAATAGTATTTCTATTTCTGATGCTTTGAAGCTCGAAAGTGGTAATGAACATGAGGAAGATAATGATAAGAATGATACTCCTGATAAAGAAGAAATTGAAAAAGAACCTGAAAAGCTTGCTAAAAATAAAAAGTACACTAAAGAAGATTTTATTACTGAGAAACATGGTAATGAAAGAGAACCTTGGGTTCAAAAGCAAATGCCTTTTCCTGCTAAGAAACTAAAAACAAAGGAGGAGGAACATTATAATAAATTTTGTGATTGGATGAAACCTTTATTTTTGCAAATCCCTTTGACTGATGCTATTAAATTGCCTCCTTATTCAAAGTATATGAAAGATATTGTTACTAACAAAAGGAAAGTCCCCAATGAGGAAATTTCTACTATGCTCGCTAATTACTCCTTCAATGGTAAGATTCCAAAGAAGTTGGGCGACCCAGGTATACCAACTATTCCTTGTTCCATCAAGAATAATTATGTTAGAACTGCTCTATGTGATTTGGGAGCAGGTGTGAGTGTGATGCCTTTTTCTCTTTATAAGAGACTTGATTTAGATAAGTTGATACCAACTGATATATCCTTGCAAATGGCTGATAAATCTACCGCTATTCCTGTTGGTTTATGTGAAAATGTTCCTGTTCAAATTACTCAGCATTGCTTGATATTAACTGATTTTGTTGTGTTGGAAATGCCTGAAGATGATAATATGTCCATTATTCTTGGAAGACCCTTTCTTAATACTGCAGGGGCTGTTATTGATTGCAATAAAGGCATGGTTACTTTCAATGTTGATGATAAGGAACCCACTGTCTATTTTCCCAAGAGGATTGATAAAGTATGTGGAGTCAATACAATTTTTAATGTGAAAACTATCAAAGTGGGATCCATTGATTGTCCTATATATGAGCCTAAAGAAGAATATCAAACTCTTGTGATTGGATCCATATCAATTCAATATAAGGTAACATGATTGATTTGAGGTTTATTTCTTCTTATGTCATATAAAATTTATTTGGTAGCAAGACTTGATCAACCTTGTTAACAAGTATATTTTATTGCATAAAAGAGCTAAACAACATTTCTTTCTTTCTTTCTCCCTCCACTTATTTTACTTCATTGTAGCACTTTTGTTTTGCAATATGCTTTAGTTGTTTAAGATTTTGGAAATCATTTTCTGCATGAGTAATCATTAATTTAATACCCGAAATGTGCATTTTTCGAAGTTCTCTAAAAATTACAAAAATTACACCGTTGGTCCTATTTTTCGACGAGGCACCTGGGAGCACCAGAGGATGACCTGTGGGGCACCAGGAGGTGCCACACCACAGGCCGGCACGGCCAAGGAGGTGGGCACGCCACCCTGTGGTGTGGGCCCCTCCTTGCCCCACTACATCATCTCTTCCTCCCAGCATCTTCTCTCTCCCAAAAAAACTCGTACCAAGTTCCTCTCACTCGTGTTTCTGCTCAAGAACTCGCGATTTTTCGATCTCCTTGCTCAGCCCAGATTTCTGCTTGAAATTTGGCACTTTTACTCCTTGGTATGTGACTCCTTTGATTGTCCAATTAGAATTTCATTTGGTTGAATATATCTTGAATATTTTGCTGCTGTAGATAACATGTTTAGTGAGCTTGCATGCTTGTTCTAAGAGGAAGAAACTAGTTTTAATGCATGTTTAGTACTCTAGCAAGTTCCTATAGTAGTTCCCTTCAATTATATACCTTGAAATCAAATTTTATAATGATTGATGAAAATTTCAGAAGGGGAAGATGAAGAAATTTAAATTTGGAGAATTGTTCAAGAAAGCAACAACCAGCACCGGTAGGCCCTCGAGGGCGTCTACTCAGATTAGGCGATCCTACAATGAGGATGTCATCGCGCCTAGCTTCGCGCCCGAGGAGGACAATGGGGCTCCTAATGCTTCATCCTTCCCATGTTATGATTTTCCGACAAATGCAGGGATATTGGATGATTTCTTCACCCTTGTCAACGGGGCAGGCTTAGCCACCTACGTGGGAGATGAAAGGGAACAATACTACGGGCTCACCAAAGTTTTCGTTGAGAGCTTCAAGTTCCACAACGCGCAATTTGAGCCGACAGTTGCATTCAAGATCTATGATATTCCTGTTACTATGGAATTGGAAGAATTTTGTCGTGCATTGGATATTGCCCTGTGTAGGTACAGCAAGGAGGATTGATGACAACCCCCGGGACCTGTTGGAGCTCTACCGAGGGATCACCGAGGATGATTGCCGCACCATCCAGCGAGGGAAGATAAGAAACATTCAACTCCCCGCTATTAAATATTTCGCATATTACATTGCTACTAGCATTTTGGGTAGAGAAAATACTAGCAATATCTCTAGCTACCATCTTGCTTTCTTGAATGCTGCACTTACTGGGAGAGACATCTTATCATCTTGGTTCTCTTATTGCTCGCCGCTTTGTCTAGCGGGGGCCTATTTTTGGAGGAACTATTGCCTTGCGCATTTTAACACATCTAGAGATTCCTCTTGATTCTAATGATGTGCCATTAACCCCTAGGAGACTAGATATTGCTGCTATGAAGAGCCATCATTTTGTTACTACCGACTCCACTATAGATAATATGGTCTATAGAATGTTGTTTGCTGATGGGAATGAGAAGGAAATTCCTCTTCCCCGGCCAGGTTTGTTCAATATTGACAGAGCAATCATGGTCGCTCACTAAGGAGGCGGTGGAGGAACATATGAAGATACAAGAATTCCACCAGCAACATGACTCCGAGAACGCCGAGCCCTCCTACGACTACACCGTCACATACCCCGACGTTTCCTCCCGCACATACCTGGAACCGGGTCGTTCTTCGTCGTACTACGGAGACACCACTTCATGGGGACCGTGGGAATGAACTCCACTTAGGCCAAAAGCCTAAGCTTGGGGGGAGGTATACCGGCATCACTCATTCTTTGCATATTATTGTTGCTGGATACTTGTACATACTTGCTTAGTCTCTTAGAGTGATTTTCTAATGAGGGGGAGATAATATTTGGGGAAGTGCTGATGCAGCCCGACCTTCGGTCTTCACCGCATCATGTGCTTCATCGCCAAGACGGCACGCTAAGGTGAATCTTCTCCTTTACGCGTGCCTCGAATCGCCTACTTGGAACGATATACTACTTCATACCCCGTCATATCTTGATGATAGGAACTCGACGACAAGTACGGGGAGAAGGAAGGATGGCACGGAGACCCGAGGACGCAAGGCCGATGTCACGGAAGCTTGGAAGAGAAGGAGGAAGAGGAGCTGGAAGCTCCAGGGCCGGCACTGCCGCCCTACACAGGCCGGCACTGCCGCCAGGGCCGGCACTGCCGCCCTCCCCACGCCGGCACTGCCGCCGTGGTCGTGACCACTACCAAACCTAACCCTAGGTTGCCACATGTATGGCTGTGCTTGTATCTTAGTTTCCCCAAACTACCCCTCCTTAGTGGTTCCCTATAAATAGACCTCCACCCCCACCTTCATGAGGGAGAGATGATGTTTAGATAAATTGGCTTATGCCTCTACTATCCCTTGTGGATTTGGGTAACCCCCACCTTAGGTTAATTCCTATTGTACCACCCGGGCTCCTTATCGAATCCTATTGTATCTCTTTGGTGACTTCTACCAATCTTAGTCTTTTGCTTGCACTTCCACCTATTTGGTCTTTTGCTTGCACTCGGCCGGCACTGCCGCCCTCCCCACGCCGGCACTGCCGCCGTGGTCGTGACCACTACCAAACCTAACCCTAGGTTGCCACATGTATGGCTGTGCTTGTATCTTAGTTTCCCCAAACTACCCCTCCTTAGTGGTTCCCTATAAATAGACCTCCACCCCCACCTTCATGAGGGAGAGATGATGTTTAGATAAATTGGCTTATGCCTCTACTATCCCTTGTGGATTTGGGTAACCCCACCTTAGGTTAATTCCTATTGTACCACCCGGGCTCCTTATCGAATCCTATTGTATCTCTTTGGTGACTTCTACCAATCTTAGTCTTTTGCTTGCACTTCTACCTATTTGGTCTTTTGCTTGCACTTCTATTGAGTTTGGTCTTTTCACCCTTCTAGATTCATAGGATCTTCGATTTGTCGATCTTGTTGCGGGACTTCTACCGAAAGGTCTTTTCCTGCAACTTCTATCGAGTTGGTGTTTCGGGCCAACGGGGATAACCGATTGTGTTGTGTGCGTGTGTTTGTATCGAGTTCTTCGCGTTCATCCACTTCCCCGCGAATCCCCCTCCGCAATCACACTCACCCGGGTCAAACCGTGAAGATTGGGCACACCCTCGGGCTTAGCCCGCATCATATGGTATCTGAGCAAAAAACAGAGTCGGAATTGGACGAAATTTGCACAGCACGTATATATGGCCGGTACTGCCGTTGTGGTATGGCCGGCACTGCCGGAGTGCGTCGGGCGGCACTGCCGGGCTCGGCGGCACTGCCGGGGCGTGCGGTGCGGCACTGCCGGGCTAGCTGATGCGTGCGATTGGATCTTGGAAATCGAGTGCGGGCAGGAATTGATGTTGAGCAGTGCTTTGGCACGTGCGTGTGGTGGTGGCCAGCGGCCTGAGCTGGTTGTTGCGCGCGGCTTGGAGCAGCTGAGATCGGGGGGACGGCCTGGTGGATGGATGTGGACGCGCGGGAGCAGGCGAGCTGAGCCAGGCAGGAGCGGATCGAGGCGGGGCGGGGGCAGCGGCCGAGCTGCTGCGGAGCGGGCGCGGATGGAGCAGGCGACGGCGAGCTGGAGATGGTCAACGCGGAGGCCGGCACTGCCGCTGTCGTCCGGCCGGTAGTGCCGGTCAGGATGAACTCGACGAACAGGAGCGGAAATTCGGGCAGAAATTCGTCGATTCGCGGAGAAATACAAGGATTTTGACCACGAAAATTGGAGGAGATGTAGATCAGCACTAGAGACAACAGATCTGCGGACCAAAACCACAAAAAACTCAACAAATCCAGAGATCCAAATTCGAGCTATTTTTTTTTTTTGGGGAAAATTTTTTTTTGGGGAATTTTTTGGGCGAAATTGGTGGAATTGGAGGGTCAAATCCGTGGCAACCTTTGCTCAGATACCATATGATGCGGGCTAAGCCCGAGGGTGTGCCCAATCTTCACGGTTTGACCCGGGTGAGTGTGATTGCGGAGGGGGATTCGCGGGGAAGTGGATGAACGCGAAGAACTCGATACAAACACACGCACACAACACAATCGGTTATCCCCGTTGGCCCGAAACACCAACTCGATAGAAGTTGCAGGAAAAGACCTTTCGGTAGAAGTCCCGCAACAAGATCGACAAATCGAAGATCCTATGAATCTAGAAGGGTGAAAAGACCAAACTCAATAGAAGTGCAAGCAAAAGACCAAATAGGTGGAAGTGCAAGCAAAAGACTAAGATTGGTAGAAGTCACCAAAGAGATACAATAGGATTCGATAAGGAGCCCGGGTGGTACAATAGGAATTAACCTAAGGTGGGGGTTACCCAAATCCACAAGGGATAGTAGAGGCATAAGCCAATTTATCTAAACATCATCTCTCCCTCATGAAGGTGGGGGTGGAGGTCTATTTATAGGGAACCACTAAGGAGGGGTAGTTTGGGGAAACTAAGATACAAGCACAGCCATACATGTGGCAACCTAGGGTTAGGTTTGGTAGTGGTCACGACCACGGCGGCAGTGCCGGCGTGGGGAGAGGCGGCGATGCCGGCCACTGGCGGCGAGTGCCGGCCTGTGTAGGGCGGCAGTGCCGGCCCTGGAGCTTCCAGCTCCTCTTCCTCCTTCTCTTCCAAGCTTCCGTGACATCGGCCTTGCGTCCTCGGGTCTCCGTGCCATCCTTCCTTCTCCCCGTACTTGTCGTCGAGTTCCTATCATCAAGATATGACGGGGTATGAAGTAGTATATCGTTCCAAGTAGGCGATTCGAGGCACGCGTAAAGGAGAAGATTCACCTTAGCGTGCCGTCTTGGCGATGAAGCACATGATGCGGTGAAGACCGAAGGTCGGGCTGCATCAAGTGCTGTCCAAAAACAGATTCTGTGCTGTAACCAAAAAAATTCGTACGCACAGCCAGAACGTTATTTTGAGTTTCCAATTTTTGAGCATGTTCCCCAGGTTGTTATCTAACTTTCATTAGTTGAACACTTTTTGGTCTGAGCAATGGAAGATTTTTGTTAATTTCGATTTCTGTACTGCTGTCAGGATTTGGCGGATTTCTGTCATCCTGCTTTTCTGTGTTTCTGTTAGTTTGCATTCTTTTGTTTTCGCTTTGTCTCTTTCCTAAAACACAAAAAGACCAAAAATATTTCTGTTGTTTCTCTTCACCATTTGTTTATTTGGTTCTTTGCTCTTAGTTTACTTTATTTGCTATCGTTGGTTTGTTATGAGAAAACCCAAAAAGATTTTGCTTTGTTTGCTTGTTTTCCTTCGTTCTTGTTTCCAATTCGAAAACACCAAAAATATTTGCTGTTCTTCTTTGGTTTGTAAAGTTCATCATGAGTTCAATGGTCTTCGGTGGCTGGAGTGTGGTTTTCATTTCATATTATCCAAGCTACACAAGTGAAAAGGCAATAATGACGATCTACGACAATCTGATTGTGGTGAGAGGCTGGTATGAACTCTATTTGCTTTCATTTTTGTACATATACTCATCCATATGAGCATGCTTAGTTGGTTCATGTGAGGTATATGTTATTTGAGAAAGTCTAGTAGTTCATGATCTCTCATGTTTAGCTCCAATTTATTAATATGAGTAACATGTCATGGATGTTTGCTTGCATTGTTTTATTCATAAGTAAGTATGGCATTGTGGTATCCTCCTCTGAATAATTCATTTATATCGACTTGGCACATGCTCACGCATGCATATGACTGAACAAAAAGTCAATTAAGCCTCGATGATTTATATTGCTTCAGAGTTATTGTATCACTTTTATGCCTTCGTTAATTTATTTTGCCGCAAGCATGATTATGACAGTTACTGCTCTCTTGATTTGTCGGCTCCCTAGTCTTTTGCTAGCCTTCACTTGTACTGAGCGGGAACGCCGCTCGTGCTTCCAAACACCTGAAAACCAAGTTGTTCCAAAGTGTCCACCATAAATACCTATGCATGGCATTTCAAACCATTCCAAGTAAATTCTCATGCGCTACCTTTAAAACTTTCAAAATACTTCTCAATTTGTGTAAATGTTTCATAGCTCATGAGGAAGTATGTGGTGTTTAGCTTTCAACCTTGTCATTTACTTTTGACGGATTCTCATATGGACTAGTGGCACATCCGCTTATCCAATAATTTTGCAAAAAGAGGCTGGCAAAGGGATTCCCGGTCCCGAATTAATTAACTTAAATAGACACTCCTCCATGGTTTGTGATTGTTGGACGGCACCCGAAGGATTCGGTTAGCCATAGCTTGTGTGAGCAAAGGTTGGGGGAGTGTCATCATCATAATAAAACTTAAATAAAAAGGCACTCCTTCATGGTATGTGATTGTTGGCGAGGCACCCGAGGATTCGGTTAGCCATGGTTTGTGAAAGAAAGGTTGGAAGGAGTGCCAACCAAAAATAAATAAAATGGGAGCCGCTCTTGTGAGTCCGGTTGATGAGGTAGTTAGTGTACCCATTACCATTCGTTGACAACAACAAACACCTCTCAAAATAATTTTACTCCTGCTTTACAAATGAAAAGCTCTAGCGCATGTTAATCCCTGCTTCCCTCTCGCGAAGGGTCAATCTTTTACTTTTATGTTGTGTCTCCATTCTTTCTTTGAGCACTATCTTGAGAGCACAACTGTCATTCTTAGTATAATATGCTTGTCTCAAAATATGATTGATCGTGGTATAACTTTGATGCTTTTATCTTTGACAATCACTACTTCTAGTCTTTCTATGAACTCCAGAGGTGCCTCGGCATTTATGTTTTGCCGATCAAATACGAGCAAGCGAGATACCACTTTATCATATTCTCTTATGAACATTGCAATCCTGCTTATATACATGATTCATGGTGCTTATTATTAATTGTTGGTACCTCTCCATGATTGACATAGCTGTTGGATGATCTTATTTGCATGTATCTCATTATGAACTGCTTAAGTATTAGCCATAGCATGAGAATATATACATCATATGAGCAAATGTGTTCGTGAAAGTTCTTTTATCGCTCAGTTGTTAACTGAATTGCTTGAGGACAAGCAATAAGCTAAGCTTGGGGTTGATACGTCCAAAACGTATCTACTTTCCCGAACACTTTTGCTATTGTTTTGCCTCTAATTTGTGTATTTTGGATACAACTAACACGGACTAACGATGTTTTCAGCAGAACTGCTCTGGTGTCTCGTTTTTGTGCAGAAATCCAACTTTCGGGAAAATCCTCGGAATTTATGCGAGAAGGCCCTATTTTACCGGAATATTGACGGAGCCAGAAGGGCAAGAGAGGTGGAGGCCCGAGGGCCCCACACCATAGGGCGGCGCGGCCCGGGGGGGCCGCGCGGCCATGTGGTGTGGCCCCCTCGGCTGGCCTTCGACGCCCCCTTCGGACTACTTATCGGGTTCGACCTAAAAACGCACGGAGAGAAGTCGAAGTCGCCAGAAACCCTCCAGAGAGCCGCCACATCGCGAAACTCCGTCGCGGGAGCCAGAAGTCTCCGTTACGGCACTCCGCCAGGACGGGGAATTGGAGGAGATCTTCACCGCCATCACCGCCAACGCCTCTCCATCGACCAACCATGTTTCCCCCATCCATGTGTGAGTAATTCCCCCGCTGTAGGCTAAAGGGGGTGGTAGGGATTGGATGAGATTGGTCATGTAATAGTCATAAGATTGTTAGGGCATAGTGCCTAGTATCCGTAGATGTCACTTTTATGATATTGTTGCAACTTGTTATGCTTAATGCTTGTCACTAGGGCCCGAGTGCCATGATCTCAGATCTGAACATGTTATTGATTCATGAAGATATTCGTTGTTTATGATCTTACCCGCAAGTTGTATACACATGTCGCTGTCCGGAACCAATGGCCCCGAAGTGACAGAAATCGGGACAACCGGAGGGAATGGTAGCGATGTGAGGATCACATGTGTTCACGGAGTGTTAATGCTTTGCTCCGGTACTCTATTAAAAGGAGTACCTTAATATCCCAGTAGTTTCCCTAGAGGCCCGGCTGCCACCGGCTGGTAGGATAGAAGATGTTGTGCAAGTTTCTCATTGCGAGCACGTACGACTAAATATGGAACACATGCCTATTGATTGATTAGTACTTGGATACCGTTTTATTATTATCTGCAAATGCCCTCGCTTTGATTGTTACATGAGTTTCTCTCATCCATGCAACGCCCGTTAAATCCGTCCCTGCGCCTACGGTATTTTAATCCTCGCTGTTTACTATAATCACTACTCGCTGTCTTTATTTCACCGTTGCCGTTATTTCACTATTTCCACTCGCCATAAAACTGTTACTATCGATAAACTCTTGCGAGCAAGTCTGTTTCCAGGTGCAGCTGAATTGACAACTCCGCTGTTAAGGCTTACAAGTATTCTTTGTCTCCCCTTGTGTCGAATCAATAAATTGGGTAATACTTCCCTCGAAGACTGTTGCGATCCCCTTTACTTGTGGGTCATCACCCAACACACCATTTCATGTTGTAGTGCACAAGTGAAAAACCGGGATGCCGCCTAGAGGGGGAGGGGTGAATAGGCGATTTCAAAAACTTCTATGATGGGGCTTGAACAAGTGCAGAATATACGTGCCAAGCACAAAACCTATAAAATAGGGTTTGCCTATTTGCACCAACAACCTATGCAAAGCAAGATAAGCAACAAGGTGATAGCAAGATATAGAACATCAAGAACGAATGCTATCACAAAGTAAAGTTCATAAGTAAAGGAGCTTGGGTTGAGAAGTAACCGACGAACGCGGAGACGACGATGTATTGCAAAGTTCACACCCTTGCGGGTGCTACTCTCCGTTGGAGCAGTGTGGAGGCACAAGGCACTCCAAATTCCACGATGGCGCATCGTATTTTCCTCGAGCCTTCTGACCAAAAGGGAAATCCTAGATCCACTAAGGGACCCTTGAGGGTGGTCACCAAACCCGTACAATCTTTGGGCGATCTCCCAAGTATCAAGCTTGAGGCAAACTCTACAACAGTTGGGGGCTCTCAAGAACACCGCCAGAAAGGCTACAAGAATACAAAGGCTAAAAGGTCACAAAAGGCTACATGGACACAAAGGCTACAACGCCACAAAAGGCTACAAGGTCACAAAGCTACAACGCCACAAAGGCTACAAAGCCACAAAGGCTACAACACCATCTAGGGTTCCAAGAACCCAAGAGGAAACACTCATGAACTCTCACTATACCAAATCTTCATATATAACTCAAACCGATGCACCTAATGCAAGGGCAAAAACACCACTAAGATTCTCAATTCCAAGAGAGGAAGATCTAGATCTAGTGAGTCCCCCCCCCCCCCCGACACACACACAAAGAGAGGGAGGATTGGTGGAGTAGTCAATAGCAGGGAAAAGGCAACCAGTCGGGTACCTCGCCAATGGTAAGGTCCCACTAGTCGCGTGCTGATACGTCTCCAACGTATCTATAATTTCTTATGTTCCATGCTAGTTTTATGACAATACCAACATGTTTTAGTCATACTTTATAATGTTTTTATGCATTTTCCGAGACTAACCTATTAACAAGATGCCGCAGTGCCAGTTCCTGTTTTCTGCTGTTTTTGTTTTCAGAAAAGTTAGTTTACGAATATTCTCGGAATTGGACGAAACAAAAACCCACGGTCCTATTTTCCACGGAGTCTTCCAGAACACCGAAGAGGAGTCGAGGAAGGGCAGCAGGGGGCCCACACCATATGGCGGCGCGGTGGGGCCCCTAGCCCCCGACGCTGCCCCTTCGCCTATTTATTCCTTCCGTCGTGAAAACCCTAGTACCGAGAGCCACAATACGAGAAAAGTTCTAGAGACGCCGCCTCCGTCAACCCTACCTCGGGGGGTTCAGAAGATCGCCTCCGGCACCCTGCCGGAGAGGGGAATCATCACCGGAGGGCTCTACATCACCATGCCCGCCTCCGGATTGATGCGTGAGTAGTTCATCCTTGGACTACGGGTCCATAGCAGTAGCTAGATGGTTGTATTCTCTTCTTGTGCTATCATGTTTAGATCTTGTGAGCTTCCTAACATGATCAAGATCATCTATTTGTAATGGTACATGTTGTGTTTGTTGGGATCCGATGAATATGGAATACTATGTCACGTTGATTATTGATCTATCATATATGTTATTTATGTTCTTGCATGCTCTCCGTTGCTAGTAGAGGCTCTGGCCAAGTTGATACTTGTGACTCCAAGAGGGAGTAT
Source organism: Lolium rigidum (assembly GCF_022539505.1). Lineage (NCBI taxonomy): Eukaryota > Viridiplantae > Streptophyta > Magnoliopsida > Poales > Poaceae > Lolium > Lolium rigidum. The sequence continues at coordinate 49,694,945 of NC_061509.1, forward strand.
TTATGCTAGATAGTGGGTTCATGTCTCCACTGAATCTGGGGGAGTGACAGCAACCCCTAAGGTTGTGGATGTGCTGTTACCACTAGGGATAAAACATCAATGCTTTGTCTAAGGATATTTGTATTGTTTACATTACGCACGATTACTTAATGCAATTGTCCGTTGTTTGCAACTTAATACTCTGGAAGGGGTGCGGATGCTAACCTGAAGGTGGACTTTTTAGGCATAGATGCATGCTGGATGGCGGTCTATGTTCTTTGTCGTAATGCCCTAAGTAAATCTCATAGTAGTCATCATGATATGTATGCTTCTCTATTTGTCAATTGCCCAACTGTAATTTATTCACCCAACATGCTATTTATCTTATTGGAGAGACACCACTAGTGAACTGTGGACCCCGGTCCATTTCTTTTACATCTGAAATACAACCTACTGCAATCATTGTTCTCTTTTGTTTTCTGCAAGGAAACATCATTCTCCACACCATACGTTTAATCATTTGTTTTCAGCAAGCCGGTGAGATTGACAACCTCACTGTTAAGTTGGGGCAAAGTAGTTTGATTGTGTTGTGCAGGTTCCACGTTGGCGCCGGAATCACTGGTGTTGCGCCGCACTACACTCCTTCACCAACAACCTTCACGTGGCCTTCATCTCCTACTGGTTCGATAAACTTGGTTTCTTACTGAGGGAAAACTCGATGCTGTACTCATCATACCTTCCTCTTGGGGTTCCCAACGGACGTGTGCTTTACCGTCACAAGCAGCTACTTTTCTGGCGCTGTTACACCCCATGGATTTCTAACTCCCTACACGTCAGCAGCTACTTTTCTGGCGCCGTTGCCGGGGAGATCAAGACACGCTGCAACGGGAGTCTCTCACATCCAATCTCTTTACTTTGTTTATTGTCTTGCTTTATTTTATTTTCTGTCTTGTTTGCTTTCTTTATATCAAAAACACACAAAAATTAGTTACTTGTTTTACTTTATTTAATTCGGTTTTCTTTATTATTGCTAAAATGGGTACTCCTGAGAATACTAAGTTGTGTGACTTCACTAGCACAAATAATAATGACTTTATATGCACTCCTATTGCTCCACCTGCTACTACAGCAGAATTTTATGAAATTAAACCTGCTTTACTAAATCTTGATATGAGAGAGCAATTTTCTGGTGTTAGTACTGATGATGCTGCTGCCCATCTTAATAATTTTGTTGAACTTTGTGAAATGCAAAAGTATAAGGATATAGGTGGGGATATTATAAAACTAAAATTGTTTCCTTTCTCCTTCAGAGGAAGAGCTAAAGATTGGTTGCTATCTTTTCCTAAAAATAATATTGATTCATGGACTAAATGTAAAGATGCTTTTATTGGAAAATATTATCCTCCTGCTAAAATTATATCTTTGAGAAGTAGCATTATGAATTTTAAGCAATTGGATAATGAACATGTTGCCCAAGCATGGGAGAGAATGAAATCTTTGGTAAAGAATTGCCCTACCCATGGACTAACTACTTGGATGATCATCCAAACCTTTTATGCAGGATTGAATTTTTCTTCAAGGAACCTATTGGATTCAGCTGCTGGAGGTACTTTTATGTCCATCACTTTGGGTGCTGCAACAAAGCTTTTTGATGATATGATGATCAACTATCTGAATGGCACACTGAAAGGACTCCTCAAGGTAAGAAGGTAAATTCTGTTGAAGAAACCTCTTCCTTGAGTGATAAGATTGATGTTATTATGTCTATGCTTGTTAATGGTAGGTCTCATGTTGATCCTAATAATGTTCCTTTAGCTTCATTGGTTGCTCAAGAAGAGCATGTTGATGTGAATTTCATTAAAAATAATAATTTCAACAACAATGTTTATAGGAATAATTTTGGTAACAACAACTATAGGCCATATCCTTCTAATAGTGGTAATTCTTATGGTAATTCTTATGGTAATTCTTACAACAATAGTAGGAGTCTATCCTCTGATCTTGAAGTCATGCTTAAATAATTTATTAGTACACAAACTGCTTTTAACAAATCCGTTGAGGAAAAGTTTAGTAAAATTGATGTTCTTACTTCTAAGGTTGATAGTCTTCCTCTTGATGTTGATCTTTTGAAACTGAAAGTTATGCCTAATGAAGTTAAAGATACTAAGTCATTTGCTAAAACAAATGCTATCCAAGTTTGAATTAATGACAATATTAGAATGATGGCTGAATTACATGCTAGGTGGGAAAGAGAAGAAAAACTTGCTAAAGAGAATAATATAGCTAAAGTTTGGACTATTACCACCACTAGTAATGTTGATGCTTCACATGTTGCTAAACCTCCTACTATCAATGGTAAAATAATTGGTGTTGGCAATGTTTCTACTTCTACTACAAAGTGTGCAAAACTGCCTGAAACTGCTGAAACTGTTTGTGATAAAAGTGCTGAAATTTTTCAGAGTGTTGGGGACAATGGTCCCATTGCTGTAGATCATAATGGTTTTGATTTTGATAATTCTCATATTTCTGAAGTTATTAATTTCTTGCAAAAACTTGCTAGAAGTCCTAATGCTAGTGCTATAAACTTAGCTTTTACAAAACATATTACAAATGCTCTCATTAAAGCTAGGGAAGAGAAATTAAAACTTGAAGCTTCTATCCCTAGGAAGTTGGAAGATGGTTGGGAGCCCATCATTAAAATGAAGGTCAATGATTTTGATTGTAATGCTTTATGTGATCTTGGTGCAAGTATTTATGTTATGCCTAAGAAACTTTCTGATATGCTTGACTTGCCACCTTTGGAATGTTGTTATTTGGATGTTAATCTTGCTGATAATTCTATAAAAAACCTTTGGGGAGAATTGATAATGTTCACATTACGGTTAACAATAACCTTGTCCCAGTTGATTTTGTTGTTTTAGATATTGAATGCAATGCATCTTGTCCTATTGTTTTGGGAAGACCCTTTCTTCGAACCGTTGGTGCTATTATTGACATGAAAGAAGGAAATATTAGATATCAATTCCCTCTTAAAAAAGGTATGGAACACTTCCCTAGAAAGAGAATGAAGATGTCTTTTGATTCTATTATTAGAACAAATTATGATGTTAATGCTTCTTCTCTTGATGTTACTTCATTTTCACTTTCTGCGCCTAGCTGAAAGGCGTTAAAGAAAAGCGCTTATGGGAGACAACCCATTATTTTATTTCTGCAATTTTTGTTTTATATTTGAGTCAAGGTTCTTGTTACTACTGTAGCAATACCTTTGTATCTTTATTTTCTTGTATTGTTGTGTCAAGTAAAGTCTCTAATAGAAAGTTGATACTAGATTTGGATTTCTGCGCAGAAACAGATTTTTAGCTGTCACGAATTTGCGTTTTCTCTCTGTAGAAGAATCTAAAAATTCTGAAAAAATTCATGCGTAATCCTCAGATATGTACGCAACTTTCATTAGTTTTGAACTTTTCCATCTGAGAAAGATAAGTTCCTCGAAAAAAATCGTCTTTACGGACTGTTCTGTTTTGACAGATTCTGCCTTTTATTTCGCATTGCCTCTTTTACTGTGTTTGAGTGGATTTCTTTGCTCCATTAAATTTCAGTAGCCTTGGGTAATGTCCAGAAGTGTTGGGAATGATTGTGTCCTTGCTGAACATGTGAATTTTTGATTATGCACTAACCCTCTAATGAGATTGCTTTGAGTTTGGTGTGGAGGAAGTTTTCAAGGATCAAGAGAGGAGGATGATATAATATGATCAAGAAGAGTGAAAAGTCTAAGCTTGGGGATGCCCCCATGGTTCATCCCTGCATATTTCAAGAAGACTCAAGCGTCTAAGCTTGGGGATGCCCAAGGCATCCCCTTCTTCATCAAAACTTATCAGGTCACCTCTAGTGAAACTATATTTTAATTCTATCACATCTTATGTGCTTTACTTGGAGCGTCTGTGTGTTTTTATTTTTGTTTATGTTTGAATAAATTCGGATCCTAGCAATCCTTGTGTTGGAGAGAGACACGCTCCGCTTTTTCATTTGAACACTTGTGTTCTTCGTTTTTCATATTCATGGCGAAAGCTGAAAGCCGCAGCACTTATACTTATTGTTATTTGGTTGGAAACAGAAAATGCCTCATATTGTCTTGAATAATTTGATACTTGGCAATTGTTTTGAGCTCTCAAGTAGATCATGTTTAAGCTCTTGCATCATGTAGTTTAAATCTATTAATGGAGAACTACCGTAGAGCTTGTTGAAATTTAGATTGCATGATTGGCCTCTCTAAGGTCTAGATATTTCCTGGTAAAAGTGTTTGAACAACAAGGAAGACAGTGTAGAGTCTTATAATACTTGCAATATGTTCTTGTGTAAGTTTTTGCTGTACCGGTTTATACTTGTGTTTGCTTCAAACAACCTTGCTAGCCAAAGCCTTGTACTGAGAGGGAATGCTTCTCGTGCATCCAAAAACCTTGAGCCAAAACCTATGCCATTTGTGTCCACCATAACTACCTATTATGTGGTATTTTTCTGCCATTCCAAAGTAAATTGCTTGCGTGCTACCTTTAAAAAATTCATTCCTTGTTTTTGCAATACATAGCTCATGGGAAAGTAGCCTAAAAAACTATTGTGCTAATGAATATGTCGCTTATGTATCTTAGTTATTATAATTTGCTTGTTGAGCGGTAACCATGTTTCTGGGGACGCCATCAACCTGTCACACCTTTGTTGAATATCATGTGAGTTGCTATGCATGTTCGTCTTGTCTGAAGTAAGGGAGATTTGCCATGAGTTGAAATGGTTTGAGTATGCATGTTGTTAGAGAAGAACATTGGGCCGCCAACCAAAGCCATGTATCATGGTGGAAGTTTCAGCTTGGACATTAATCCTCAGAATCTCTCATGAGAATATTATTGTTGTTGAATGCTTAAAGCATAAAAGAGGAGTCCATTATCTATTTTCTATGTTGTCCCGGTATGGATTTCCTCTAGTTGAGATCTATCAAAATCGAGAAATTAAATGCGATTGATCTCCTTGGACCTTTGTACAGGTTGCATAGAGGTACCCCTTTGTGACACTGCTTGGTTGAAACATATGTAATGCGATGATAATCCATGGAAATCCGAGCTAATTAGGACAAGGTGCGGGCACTATTAGTATTCTATGCATGAGGCTTGCAACTTATAGGAAGTTTTATACATAACCCATATGAATTATTACTACCGTTGACACAATTGTTTTCATGTTTTCAAAATAAAAAGCTCTAGCACACGAGTAATCCCTGCTTCCCTTTTCGAAGGGCCTTTCTTTTACTTTATGTTGAGTCAGTTTACCTACTTCTTTCTATCTTAGAAGCAAACACTTGTGTCAACTGTGTGCGTTGATTCTTACATGCTTACTTATTGCACTTATTATATTACTTTGTGTTGACAATTATCCATGAGATATACATGTTGAAAGTTGAAAGCAATTGCTGAAACTTAAATCTTCCTTTGTGTTGCTTCAAAACCTCTTATTAAGAATCTATTGCTTTATGAGTTAACTCTTATGCAAGACTTTTTGATACTTGTCTTGAAAGTACTATTCATGAAAAGTTTTTGCTATATGATTCAGTTGTTTAGTCATTATTTTTTGATAGCAAACTATGTACCATTGCTTTGAGTCACTTCATTCATCTCATATGCTTTACAATAGTTTTGATCAAGATTATGTTGGTAGCATGTCACTTCAGAAATTATTATTGTTATCGTTTACCTACTCGAGGGCGAGTAGGAACTAAGATTGGGGATGCTTGATACGTCTCCAACGTATCTATAATTTCTTATGTTCCATGCTAGTTTTATGACAATACCAACATGTTTTAGTCATACTTTATAATGTTTTTATGCATTTTCCGAGACTAACCTATTAACAACATGCCGCAGTGTCAGTTCCTGTTTTCTGCTGTTTTTGATTTCAGAAAAGTTAGTTTACGAATATTCTCGGAATTGGACGAAACAAAAGCCCACGGTCCTATTTTCCACGGAGTCTTCCAGAACACCGAAGAGGAGTCGAAGAAGGGCAGCAGGGGGCCCACACCATATGGCGGCGCGGTGGGGCCCCTGGCCACACCGACCTATGGGGAGGGAGCCCCCTGGCTCCCCCGACGCTGCCCCTTCGCCTATTTATTCCTTCCGTCGCGAAAACCCTAGTACTGAGAGCCACGATACGAGAAAAGTTCCAGAGACGCCGCCGTCGTCAACCCTACCTCGGGGGGTTCAGAAGATCGGCTCCGGCACCCTGCCGGAGAAGGGAATCATCACCGGAGGGCTCTACATCACCATGCCCGCCTCTGGATTGATGCGTGAGTAGTTCATCCTTGAACTACGGGTCCATAGCAGTAGCTAGATGGTTGTCTTCTCCTCTTGTGCTATCATGTTTAGATCTTGTGAGCTGCCTACCATGATCAAGATCATCTATTTGTAATGCTACATGTTGTGTTTGTTGGGATCCGATGAATATGGAATCCTATGTCAAGTTGATTATTGATCTATCATATATGTTATTTATGTTCTTGCATGCTCTCCGTTGCTAGTAGAGGCTCCGGCCAAGTTGATACTTGTGACTCCAAGAGGGAGTATTTATGCTAGATAGTGGGTTCATGTCTCCATTGAATCTGGGGAGTGACAGAACCCCTAAGGTTGTGGATGTGATGTTGCCACTAGGGATAAAACATCAATGCTTTGTCTAAGGATATTTGTATTGTTTACATTACGCACGTACTTAATGCAATTGTCTGTTGTTTGCAACTTAATACTGGAAGGGGTGCAGATGCTAACCTGAAGGTGGACTTTTTAGGCATAGATGCATGTTGGATGGCGGTCTATGTTCTTTGTCGTAATGCCCTAAGTAAATCTCATAGTAGTCATCATGATATGTATGCTTCTCTATTTGTCAATTGTCCAACTGTAATTTATTCACCCAACATGCTATTTATCTTATTGGAGAGACACCACTAGTGAACTGTGGACCCCGGTCCATTCTTTTACATCTGAAATACAACCTACTGCAATCATTGTTCTCTTTTGTTTTCTGCAAGAAAACATCATTCTCCACACCATACGTTTAATCATTTGTTTTCAGCAAGCCGGTGAGATTGACAACCTCACTGTTAAGTTGGGGCAAAGTAGTTTGATTGTGTTGTGCAGGTTTCACGTTGGCGTCGGAATCACTGGTGTTGCGCCGCACTACACTCCTTCACCAACAACCTTCACGTGGCCTTCATCTCCTACTGGTTCGATAAACTTGGTTTCTTACTGAGGGAAAACTCGTTGTTGTACTCATCATACCTTCCTCTTGGGGTTCCCAACGGACGTGTGCTTTACCGTCACAAGCAGCTACTTTTCTGGCGCTGTTACACCCCAGGAATTTCTAACTCCCTACACGCCAGCACGCGCGTACCCGAAACACGACTAGTATGTCAGGTACTAGTCACGTGCACACCCGACGCACTGCTAATAAGTTACTAGTCATGTGATCTCGTCCGGTCCGCTACCAGTATTTTTTGGCTATTTTAGAAAAAGCTAGGACCAGTGCCCAGCTGTCTAGGCGTTTTTTCACAGAACACCCTAAAAACGAAAACAAAGTAATCGAGTCCATGCTGCCTCTTTGTGGCGTTGGCGAGATCTGGTTGCCGGCACAGGGTATCAGAGGTGGTCGCCATTGTCTGAGGTAGCGGAGCAGGGCGTTAGAGGTGGTCGACGTCTTCTGAGAGGAGCAGGTCGCCGATGGTGGTCGAGCGGTGGTGGAGTAGTGCGTCAAAGGTGGTCGATGTCGTCTCAGAGGAGCAGGCCACCGACGGTGGCGGAGCAGGGCGTCAGAGGTGGTCGTCGGAGAGGAGGTCGTCGTTGTTTGTTGCCGGAGAGGAGGTGGTCACCGGAGCTGGTGGTCATCTTTGGGTAGAGAAGGAGGGAAAGAATGGGAAGAGGAGGAGGGAAAGAAGTGGAAGAGGAGGAAGGAAAGAATGGGAAGAGGGGGGAGGGATAAAGTGGAGAAGGTGGAGAGAGGGAAATTTTTTAAAAATTTTCATGGAAATCTAAAACTGGAAAAACTCCATTTTGATTTTTTATTTTTTGGGAATCTAAAAAATCGCTAAACACCTGGACGGAGTTGAAATCGGATATAAAATTTTATGTAGATAAATTCTCATATATTAAAGATTTTTATCGGACGTTGTATGCAACCAGAAAAGCAATTTTACCGAAACATGACGCCAGTTTGCATACTATATCAAAATTCATGTTTGTTAATTTTCCTTAAAACTAGATGACATAACACATGGCTATCTCAAAGGATTTTATTTTTTAAATTTTCTATAAATTTTTTTGATAACTGAAAAGGCGATAGTAGCCCAAAATAGGGCACGCTACCACTAAGTTGATAGTAGCAGCGTGCCCAAAATACGGCACGCGGCTAGTATTTTGCCTGATTCGCGCCTGTCAGCCTAATATATTGGCAGCGGGCGGACAAAGGCATACGCTATGGAGATAGCAGTCGCGTGCCCCCGTGGGCGCGCTGCGGGTACTTTCTGGACCCGAGTACAACCAGGTCTCACATAATATTCGCGTGCGTACCCTCCGCTACGCTGCCATTACACGCATACCAATCGCATGCGTATTTTTGGCACGCGATTACTAATATCGGTCACATGCGTTTAGACGTGTGCGCTACCAATGAGCGTTCCCCTATAGCATTTTCCCTACTAATGAGTAGATCTATATCTTCTCTCTCTTTTCCCTAAAAAAGATTCAAGAATTATTGGAGGAATCAAGAGGAAGAGGGAGCTCTTCAAGGTTACCAATAGAGAAGAGGGAACGGGGAAGAAAGAGCTAACTTGAGCTGGGAAGAAGGCCCCCTTTATAGAGGTCCTCAAATTCAATGAGAGAGAATGTAGGAGTAAACAGAATAGCGACAAGAATAGTAGTCAGGCCATCATGCTACTCTACGTACACCTATCGATAGGCTCATGTAGAGCAATAATGCTACTATATATACAGTTAATGAGACCTCAGTAATCAAATTCAACAGTGCATGTGAGCTACATATGTCTCCTGGGTGGCCAACCCATATAAGCCACACCAGGAAAGCCCAATCCCTCAGGCTCATTCTCTCAGCTCACGCTCACTCGCGAGCTCTCTTAGCTCTCAGTAGTTCTTCCTCCTCAGGACGAACCCGAGCTGCGCGCCCATGCCGGCTTCACCATGGTCGCCGCGTGAAGCCTCCGGCTTGTCCACCATTCTACCAGGTACCAGCTGCACCAACACCAGCGGCGGCCGCCTCGCCACCTCGAGCCGCTGCGCCCGCATAGCGCGCACCCTGCATCCACCTCCGGCTTCCGCTGGCTGCGCGCCCGCGTGCGCCTCCAACCATCGCGCACCCGCTCCGACGTCGACAGCGAGCGCCCCATGGCCAGCTGCGCCCATTCGCCGCGCCGGCCTCCACCGGCTCGTCGTGCGCGACCACGCCACCAGCAGCACCACCTCGCGCCCCGGCCGGCTGCGTCCAACCTCCGACCGCCGCTCATGCCGATGCTCGCTCCCGCAGCATCTCCGACTCCGGCTGCCCCGCCGCAACCAGCACTCACGGCATCTTCGCCGCTCACGTGCCCGGCTCCGCGCCCGTCCGGCTCATGCGCGCCCCGCGGCCGCTCAGCCGGCCACGCGTCCGCCTCCTCCGCGTGCCACTGTCTCCAGCTTCGCCCACGCTCCTTATGCGCCCACGCTCGATCGGGAGCACCCCTTGGCCGGCTCCTGCTGCTACTGTATGTGCATGGCCAGGTGCTAGCCAGCTTCAATCCTCCCAGGCGCACGAGCCAGCTACTCCCAGTACGTGGCCAGCTGACCAGTACCAAGGCTACGCACCATCCAGCTTCAAACCATTCAGAGACCGATCAGGACAATGCATGGACATGATGACCCAACATCCTATACCCCTGCCAGGAGTACGATCAGGACAGCTACAAGACTAGCAGGTAGGCCATCGTGCTGAGAGCGATTTTTCTAACGGAGCCGGTAACTACCGGTGAAGCATCCGCGGTTCGCTCGCCCCTCACGATTCGGGGTTGGGAGCGTCGTATTTTTTCTTTCTTGTTTAGTATCTTTTGCTGATTGTAGAGAACAGTTGTGGTATACGTATAATACGTGGTTGGCCCACTTAAATATCAAGGCACGGACCATCCCTGAATGGCTGAATCTTTCTCTCGTTTCTCTCTCTCTCAATCTAGATCGAGGAAAAACTCCGCCGCTGCAGCTGTGTGATGGCAAGATGGCGGCCAGAACAGGAAGCTCGAGTTGCCGGCCGGCGGCCAGAACCGGAAACTCGAGTTGGCGCGGCAAGGCGGCGTTCAGAACCGCGGTAAGGGTGCGCCTAGAACGGCGGCGCATGAGCGATGGCTCAAGCTTGTATCGCAGCGCCTCTGTTTGCGAGAGGCGAGGCTACGGAATTGCGGCCGGAACGACGGCGAGACTGCAGGCCTATGGCGTCCCGCATGAGGACCAACCGGAGGAAGACAAAGCTGCGTGCAGCCTAGGTTTGGGATTTGGTTTCTAGATCTAGGGATTATTTTGATGGATTTTGATGTGGATTCAAATATGGGCAATGATTTTGGCGATGGTTACTTCTTACCCAGCTGAACTCTACTCTTTCGTTTGCTCTAAGATTTCAAACGAATTTGTTTTCATTTGCAGAAAAAGACAAATTTGATTACGATATTTCTCTGTAAACTTGTGAAATATTTGTGGTGCACTGAAATGAATGTCAAATCAATTTGATACTGAAGTTTATGTACGATATCTTAAACTTAAAGAAACAAAAATGAAAAACTGTATGAAATGCTATGATCTATTTGTGCCATGTTTCATGTTTCATTCTCATTTGTGCCAAATCTCAAATAAATGAGAAAACTTGTTGATTTCTAACTGGTTTCTGCCTAAAAAATGTGATTGATTTCTAAAACATAATTGGACAATATTTTGTCAACGTAAACTTTAAAATAATTAAGCGCGGATGAACGGCGCAGAAGTCGAAGAGAGCGGCGATGGCTCTTCCGAGTAGTCCGTGTTCCATTCCGGTGGTTGGCGCGTCGTCGACGCGGTTGCCAATGCGATGGTTCCGCTTCCCGGCAACTGCACCGTCGCTACGTAGGCGGCGGTTGAGCGTCCTCGCCTCTGACGCGTCAGGCCCGCGCCTCCTCGCCTCTCATTTCGTTGTGTCGGCGTGCCCGGTGCGTCCCCTGTGTAGCGGGGACGGGGCTCGGGGCGCGCGGCTGAGAACGTTTTTTTTTGTCCGGCGCGCCCCAAATACCTTTGGGGGACGGTTTGGGGGACGCGACTGGACATGCTCTTATATTTAAATATGATATAAATAATATGTTGATGTGATACTCGCATCCACAATCAAAACAAAAAATTGAGGATATTTTGATTTTTTTGCTGAAATGGAGCTGAAACTAAGTTAGCGATTTATCAAATTGAAATGAAAATAACACAAAACAAATGGTAAAACTATACCATATTTGAAGATATTTTCTGTGATATTTTATGAAAAATATGAAACAAACTAAACCTATTTTTATAAAACAAATTACTGGAATATATGTGAACCATATTTGAAGATATTTTTTGAAATATCTAAAATGAACTAAACCAATTTTTATATAAAATAACTGGAATATGTGTGAACAAAACAAAATGAACTTCTTCTATATATATATATATTTATTTATTTAAAAGAATAACTAAAATCATGATTCAATAATTTACTGAAAACAAACTGAACTTCTTCTATATATATAATCTATATCTGGTTGGATTGGTTCGCATAGGTATGTTAGTTGTGTCAAATTTGGATCATAAAACAGATGTATCATTTCAATATGATATACAATAACCTGCTGAGTGTTGACCTGGGGCTGTACGAGAGCAATCCGATAAAGTTGTGGAGAGAGAGGAAAGGGAACATAGCCATGTGGGTGGGACCTACACATGCAGCAGAAAATCACAAAAGAACTATACGCAGGAATACTCGGACGTGGTAGATTGTACTGGGTCAGCTGGCTCTATGTGATTGGTTGGGGGAACTCCGGTAGTTACCGGCTCCGCTAGAAAACACTTTGCGCCATCGTGCTACTCTATGTACAACTATCGATAGATTTATGTAGAACAATAATGCTACTATGTAACCTCAGTTGTCAAATCCAATAGTACATGTGGGCTCCATATGTTCTCTGGGTGGCCAGCCCATATAAGGCACACCAGGAGGAGCCCTCAGGCTCATTCTCTCTCAACTCATGATCACTCACGAGCTCTCTCTTACTCTCAAAAAAAAAAAACTCACGAGCTCTCTCTCTCTCAGCTCTCAGTAGTTCTTTCTCCTCAGGAAAAACAGCTCAAGGAGTAACTCTATATAACTCATATATGCTCATATACATCAGACATGCAGGAGTAGGGGTTTTACCTCCACCACGAGGGTGTGATGTGTACCAATCCTGCATCTGGATACCGTCGACGTCTAAACAGGCCTCACCTCTCCTCTACTCAAGCCGCCCCTGACATGTGTCGTGATCAAAACCACGACACAAGCGGTGGTTCCGGTTGTGGTACCACTCGAGTACCGCAAGGGTTACTGCCATGTAAAACGAGAGTGCGGTATCCCAAGCGGTGCTACCGCTTCCAAAAAAGAGAGCGATAGTACTACTAGCATGGTTCCAGCTGACGTGTACACGTGTGTTGGAGGCGGTAGCGGTACTACCGCTCCCAATGCCGGTACGACCAGACAGAAAAACTGCAGAGACAACAAATCCAGAAATGCAACAACTCAAGTTTGGGAACTCCGATTAAGGCGAAACTAATTTTGATGGAAAGAGGATGACAAGACGACGCCAAAATCGAAAATGCAACAAGTGATATATGCGGAATCTGTTTTCGGTGAGCAAGAGCTTGTAATTAGAATGAACACAAGCTCTAAAACATCACATGGTTAAGACCCCAGAACAGCCAAGAAACATGATGCAAAGCATGCAAGGGTTTGAGCTCTCTCCGAACGATACGACCAAGTGACTCATTCGAGCAACCTCTTGATAGTACGGCCAACTATCCTACACACTCGGTCCCCAACAAAAAGAGACTGGTAAGAGCGAAAGCCTATCAAGAACAAACCTTGACCTTGCGTATTCCACTCGAGCTTGGCGATGACGATATTCGCCTCTTCAAGATAGAATGGATTTTCATATTGTGCTTGTTTGATGAATTCTTGCGGATTACTCTCCCATAAACCACCATGGGAGAGCTTATTATTCGGCATGTCTTCATGTATCCATGTCCACCGTTTGGATAGAAAGCTCCATATTCATGTCTCTTCTTCAATGCAGGCCTCCATCTTCATCCATCTTCTTTATTGCACTTCACTATGTTCATTCTTCATATTGTAGATGTCTTGAAGATGCACATGACATCTCACTCCGTCTTCTTCTTCTTCAAGACATACTTGTCACTTGATCTTCTTCACTTGCTTCTTCTTGCAACCTTGAAACCAACATATGGTTCAAGCATTGCCTATAGACAAAACCTATAAGAGAAACTCAATGCAACCATTAGTCCATAGCGATTTTCATCAATTACTAAAACCACACATGGGGACTCCATGTTCTTTCAACAAGTCGTTGGCATAACACTCGGGGAACATCTTTACATAAATATTACACCCAATAGAGTGGTACAACAAAATATCGCGGGTCCATTTTTTCTTTATTCATACCCACATCTACAACAATACAAAAGATTCGAGATCCTCCTCGTTCCAATGAGGATTCACGGAAAATAAAAATCCAAATCTACTAGCTTGAAACAAAAGGCACAACTATGTATTACAACATTTGAGCTCAATAACTTATTTAGTAGGACTATATCGTGCCCAGCTTGTCTAACTTATTCTATGGAATCTAAATCTTGGTCCCTGCCTCAATGTCTTCCACTCCATACACTATATCATAGTATGCTCCTTCAATGCCTCCTAATAGATCTAGTTCCTCGTAGTATACTTCTTCTCCTTGGGTTCCGGTGGTTAGTTGAGTCAAAGATTTGGTCTCAAGTGGCTTGCCATTTTAGCCATGTTGGTTTTTAAACTTGTTTTATGTCCTTATGTTCAATTTAGATAGTGACAAGTGGATTATGTGATATTTATTTATGGAATTTAAGCGGAACTTAATTCCACTGGCTTAAAGATTGTTGGCTTAACTTTGTGTGATAGAGATGATCTTGCTAGCTCACTCATGCTAGTTGAGATTTTATTTTTTTATTAAGAGTTTATATTCTTAACTCACCTTTCTAAAAGGGTCTAATGAATGTTAAATATGACTTTCTCAGGAGAGCCTGGTTAGTGATAGGTAATGGTCAGCATACTAGGTTTTGGGAGCTTACTTTGTTAGGGTATAAGCATCTCTGTGATCAGTATCCATCTCTCTATAATATAGTATATCATAAAATTGTTAAGGTGACAAATGTTATTTCCTCAGTCCCCTTAAACATGTGTGTTCAACTATCATGCAATGAGGAAAATTTTAGATGGAATTTGACCGTCTGGTTGTTATACTATAATCCATGTATCTTGATTTTCTTAATGGTCACACTTCTTATCTTAAGATGTATTTTTGAAAAATTAAGCCACCACTTAAGATTATAATTATATGTGGTTCCTTCGTAGGAAAGAGATTCTTATAAAGGATAACCTCAACAGAAGAAATTGGCAAGGATGCATTAGGTGTTGTATTTATGATCAAGAGGAGACAATACACCATCTTTTTCTAACTTGTCCTTTCACAAAAATTATTTAGAAGATTATTTATATAACTTTTAATATCCTAGCTCCAGCTAGTATTACAACATATTTGGGAATTTGTTAAATGGCGTAGTAAAAAAAGATAAAGATCCCATTAAAGTTGGTGTGTATGTTTTATTATGAGCCATAAAATGTTTGCAATGATTTTATCTTTAACAAAAGAATCTTTCCATCGTTTTTGCAGATTATACCTTTGGCTACGCATCGGATCTATATGTGGTAATATTTGCAGCCAGTGAATGAACACCAGGCTATCGATATTGGATGGGACCATTTGGCGATAGTAGCACGGGATGCTATGGATATTGGATGGAACCATTTGGCGATAGTAGCACGGGATTTTTACAGTCGGTGTGGTTGACGGTCTGAAGGGCAGCTAGCATGAAGATGTTAAGGCGCTGATGGATTTTTTTTAGGTGGCTTATTCATATGGAGACTTTAAGTGACCCATGAGCTGTAATAATTTGTACTCCCTCTGTGCCTAAAAAAGCTGCGCAGCTTTGTCAAAATACGGAGGTATATAGACACATTTTTGCTACAGATATGTCTGTATCTAGAAAAAACTGAGCAGCTTTTTTTTTTGGGGGGGGGGGGGGTGAAGGGAGTAATACTTTTGTAGCAATAAAGTAATAAAATTCCGCATGCACCGATTGATGCAAAGGCTCGGGCTTCTCCTTTCTCGATTTTTTTTGATGGATGCATAAATAGACAAAGACAATATGCATGGAAGCTCATCTACACCAAATTTTATTCAAAAACAAACCAACCAAAATAAGTTAGGTTGATGATCCTGTGAGGAACAATTTTATTAGAAGAGCTAAATAATTGGCAACTCAAACATGAAACTGCGAATAAAGTTGACCGATGCAACCAGATTCCTGATAAAAATATACCAGGATCGAACTAGAAAATCTAGGACAAGGCAGAATCAAATCAGATGACCCAGTAGATCATGTCGGAAGGGAGAACATACACCTCGGACCTGTGTTTTACCATGCGCAGGCCGCCATCTTCCTGGTCATCATCACCACATCTCTCCACCTCCACGCCAGTGAAGACCACGTACTGGTGGGGCGCCTTGGTGCTCTCGAAGATCCTCGAGATGCAGAACCTGGCCGATCCCAGATATATGAGGTATGAGTCCACAGGCGACCAACCCAAATCCTTGGGCGGAACAACGTGCTCCCAGGTGGCGCGCACCACCGGCCCCGGCTGTGCCTCGACGTCCACCGCGCACAGGAGGTTTGTGTTGTCACCCGGCTGCGCCTCGACGTCCTCCGAGTACAGGAGGTTCGTGGCGTCACAGGCCTCGCGACAGCGAGAGGTAGAGGTTAGACCAAACCAGAGCTTGTGCTCAGGGACATACTCGCCGCGGCCACTGAACGGCAGAGCCCAGTCCCCTATCTGGCTCCACAGCCCGCGGCTGGTGTCGAAGGAATAGGTGCCCATACCCTCCTTGGTGATCCAGATACTAGACCCTCCCCCTGCCACAGTGTAGGAGCGGATGATGCCGTGGCCAGGATCAAACTCTCTGAACTCGCAGGGTGTTGGAGGTAAAGGACGGCAGATAAAGCCCTCCTTTTGAGACACAAGCGCTTCCAAGTTGTGGTCGTGGGCGCACGGCACTGGGTCGCACGGCCAGCTGGCGATGGTGTTCATGGCGTACAAGTCTCTGCCGCCGCCGACGGTGAGGGAGATGGACCTGCACTTGCTGGTGGTGAAGGTGGGCATGGCGCGGACGTTGTTACCTACGGGGTCGTAGAGGAGGGAGCTGCCCGTCTGGTCCGTGGCCAGCACCTTGTCCCCGCCGAAGAGCATGAAGTCCATCCCGCCAACGCCTCGTGGCAACCAGGGAGGGCAGAAGCTAATGGCGGGAGGAGGCAGGTTGTTGGTGGACTGCGGCGGTGGCGGCGGCTCGGCTGAGGCCGGAGTAGGGAAGAATCGCAACATGTCGATGTTGCGTAGCGAGTATTCTTTTACGGGGGGGTTGTCTCTGAGCACGAGGTGCACGAACCGCCGGAACGAACTCATCGCCGGCCGATCGATCTGAGGGATTGCTGATCTGACTGTTTTGTTGCCAAAACTGGTTGCTTTATCGCCCTGTTGTGCTCTGCTTTGCACTATTCCTTAACCTTATTATTTGTAATGCCTTAGGCCTTGTTTACTTCTCAGGTTTTTTTGGGGTTGAGAGGGGAAATTACCGGTCCATAAGCAAATCCCGAAACTTTCCGAACGGGCCGTTTACTTCTCACGTATATTTCGGAAATTTCCCGCCCCAACCCCGAATATACCGATCCGCTAAGCCCTATCCTCAGGTATTCTCACACACGAGCCTACCCCCGTGTTTTTTGTCGTGGAGGCGACGGCGGGGACAGGAGGAGACGGCGGCTGGGAAAGAACAACTGAATCACAACGGCTCCGATGAGACCCTCCTCCGGCGACTGGTCCCCGGTCAGTCCTCGCGCGCCTCCTCTCCTTTTCCCCTCCTTCCTAGGGTTTCTTGGTGTACGCCATGGCCGGATGCACTCCATGGCCGGATGCACGCCATGGCCCTGCACGCCATGGGCCTGCACGCCATGACCTCGTCATGCTGCTGTTCGAGACCGCGCTGCTCACCTCCGGGTTCAGCCTCGCGGAGCCCAGCACCTTCGCTGCCAGGATCTGCCAGGATTTCTTCAGATTTGTGTGCGATCAGTGTCCTCGTGTTGATTTGAGTCCAGTCAGTCTTGTCTGCGTCTTTCACTTGGGGTCGTTAGTGTGTCCGGCGTGTGTGAACTAAAGGGAGTTTCTCTCTGTCTTGTCCAAATCTGAAGAAATGAATTGAGTTTCTGCCCTCTGATGTCATATTACTATTTGGACGGGTATTGTCATCAGCCGGATGCTCAAATCATCCTGCCCCCTTTGCGTGGATTGGTTCATGTTTGATAACCTCCCATGTTAATTTGCACAACTGTCTCAGAGACAATGGTATCTGATCCTTGGGCTACTGCATTTCCAAAAGAATTTTATCTACCCAATGCACTACAAGTTCCAGGGAAACGTACAAGAATGATACTCCTAGAACTGACTAGCAATCGATGTAGTACAATACTAGTATAGTTTGCTGGTTGTTATTGTTCGAGAAGATTGCATAACATAATTGCATGACACGGAGTTTATGTTAAAGACGGAGTTTTTAATTTACTGATTGTCCATTATCACGTCCTGGGGAAAATTGGGGATTGGGTGAGGGGGGGGGGGTGGGGTTGGGTTCACCCAATCCCCTCTCATCCCCAAACCCCTAGGGGTGGAAATACCATAGGAGTAAACAAGGCCTTATTGTTTGGAAAATGATCCATTCCCCCGGGGGATCACACTCCCGCAACCTCCGGACGCGTCTTCGTTGGATGGGTGAGGTTCGTATGTGATTTCAAGTTATTTCCTGTAGCATTGCTGCATCGCGTCGATGTTTCCCCTGGGCCCACTAGCCACCGCTTCCCCAAACGGTAAAAAGCCTATCTCCACACAATTTCTAGCGCGCTCTGCCATCCCGCGGCCGCTGCTCCTCCCTCACGCCTAGCGCCGCCACCACTCCTCTCTCAGCGTCCCACGCCGGCCGCCGCCGCTTCTCCCTCAACGTCGAGCGCCGCCGCCGCTCCTCTGGAATGGGTCACCCACCGTCGTCCGACCTCTCCCGCGCACCGCTCAGGAAGGCTGCTGCCATCAAACCAGCGAGCAAGGGGAAACCGCCGGAGGGAGAGACTCTGCCTCCGACCGCCATGGTCAACGGCGCTTCCTCTAGACACCTCCCCTGCCACGCACCGCCGTAGAGGCCGCCGCCATGGATCTGATGGTTCGTGGCTGGAGGCCGCAGCTGCGAGCGTCGCTGCGCCGTCGATCTGACCAACGCCGCCTCCCGTCTCACCGAGGCACCCCGCCGTGCAGCCTCCCCCTCCCGCCTCGCTGAGGCGCCTGCTGCGGAGCCGCCGTCGCCAGTCTCGCCGAGGCGCCCTGCCGCGCAGCTGCCGCCCATCTCATGGAGGCGCCCCACCGCGCCGCCGTGACAAGGAGAGATGCAACCACCATCTTGCCCGGAGATGGCGGCCTTTTCCTGGTCAACATCCTCCCTAGTACTTCTGCTTGTGATGGTTGGTGGTTTCGTCTTTTGCTGCGAGCTCAGGATTAGGTTGCTATGAGCAATAACCTCCGGTGCTACAAAGGAATGGTGGTGGTGCTACTGAATTATAAGATTATTTGTCGCGAATTTTTTGTTGTTGCTTTGATTATTTTTAATGCTACGACCACTTTGTAGTTTTGCTGTAGTAGTACAATATTTCGCTATAATATCTCCGGCGAGGTCTCCATCAATGTCTCCGTTCTGTGGATTTTGCAACGTAGGAATACTTTTCCTGCTACAACTTTTCCGTAGTTTTGTTTTGCTACAATTGCGCAATATATTTTCTAAGTGGTCTCCGACGAGGTCTCCGGCGAGGGTCTCCGGCAACATCTCTCTCGATGTCTCTAATGATGTCGACTTTTGCTACCATATCATTGTTTTGCTACCACATTTTTACAGTTATGCTACAAATGGAAAATACGTGCTACTGGGTCTCCGACGAGTTCTCCAGCAATATCCATTTTTGCTACAATTGTATAATTTTTTGCTACGTGCTCTCCGGCGAGGTCTTCGGTGAGTCTCCGGTGGTCTGTCCGGCGAGCTCATCCTCTTTCTTTTATTTTATGGGTGAACCGTTTTGAGCTACACTGAAGCAAAAAAAATAGGATTTTTTCTACCCGGCAGAAAAAAAATGTGTCGGGGATCAGGGGCTGGAAATCAAATCCCCTGGGCAAAACGTGACACGTTAACTACCCTCTGATATTACCATTTTACCCCTACTCATAAGGTACTCCCTGATATCTGATCGTGGTACTCCCTGGGACCTATATCGGAGCACAGATCAAAATTATACGTTAGATCGGAAGTAACGGACGGCTCATGTTCATTTGAGGGTATTGTAAAGATGCTCTGTTAAAGAACACTAGATTTTTGGTGATGGGAATGCTGTCTTTATGCAGCAACACGTCTT
Organism: Lolium rigidum; assembly: GCF_022539505.1. Taxonomy (NCBI): domain Eukaryota; kingdom Viridiplantae; phylum Streptophyta; class Magnoliopsida; order Poales; family Poaceae; genus Lolium; species Lolium rigidum. The sequence goes on from NC_061509.1 coordinate 49,714,846, forward strand.
CAAGCCTGCATCGGAGCAGCCTGGACAAGGAGAAGGCGAGCGACAAATACTTAAACCTGTCTCCATGGGTACACATTGCCATATCTTGTAAGACTATTTGTCGCGAATTTTTTGATGTTGCTTTGATTATTTTTATATGCTACGACCATTTTGTAGTTTTGCTATAGTAGTGCAATATTTTGCTATAATATCTCCGGTGAGGTCTCTATCAATGTCTCCGTTATGTGGATTTTGCAACGTAGGAATACTTTTCCTGCTACAACTTTTATGTGGTTTTGCTACAATTGCACAATATATTTTCTAAGTGGTATCCAGTGAGGGTCTCCGGCAACATCTCTCTTGATGTCTCTAACGATGTCGACTTTTGCTACAATAGCATATTTTTTGCTACAACATTTTTACAGTTATATGCTACAAATGGAAAATACTTTTGCTACTGGGGTCTCCAATGAGTTCTCCAGCGATGGCTCCAACGATATCCATTTTTGCTACAATAGTATAATTTTTTGCTACGCGCTCTTCGGCGAGTCTCTGGTGGTCTGTCCGACGAGTTCAACCTCTTTCTTTTATTTAGTGGGCGAACCGTTTTTTGCTACGCTGGAGCAAAAACAGGACTTTTTTTCTACCCGGCAGCAAAAAAAACATGTGTCAGCATGGGGATCAGGGGGCTGGGAAACCAAATCCCCCGAGCAAAACATGACACATTAAATACACTCTGATATTACCATTTTGCCCCTACTCATAAGGTACTCCCTGGGACCTATATCGGAGTACGGATCAAAATTATATGTTAGATCGAAAGTAATGGACGGCTCATGTTCATTTGAGGGTACTGTAAGAGCATCTCCACCGACGCTCCCAATAGCTCTATTGGGATTCTAGTGAGAGAAAGTGTCCGCACTAGCGCTCCCCAAAAAGCGCCGGCATGTTTTGGAGCCCCATAAAAGCGCCGGCACTCCCGAAAGGATCCCTATGTTAGAGCATCTCCACCGGTCCTCCCCAAAAAAGTGTCGGCATGCACGCCGGTAGCAGGCTATGGGGAGCACCGGCTACATGCACTTAGCATTTGGGGACCGCGTCTCACACCAATTAACCCAATAGAGGCGTCGGTACCATGCATGCACATGCTAGTGGAGACAAAAAAAAGTAGTAGAGAGGAGAATCTTTAGAGGACTGTGTCACATGCAAGTGGGGCACATGCAACTTTTCATCAGAAATTGGACACCGGTGCTCCCAATCGGCTCCCTTCGCAAAGGGATCCTTTCAGGAGTGCCGACGCTTTTATGGGGCTCCAAAACATGCCGGTGTTTTTGGGGAGCGCCAGTGTGGGCGTTTTCTCTCACTAGAATCCAAATAGGGCTATTGGGAGCTCTATTGGGAGCACCGGTGGAGATGCTCTTAAGGGCTTCGATTGGCAGCGCCTGCACAAAATGTCTGCTCAAAACATGCTAGCCGGCCGCCGTATGGGGGCACCGGTGTGGGAACTGCATCTCCAAATGAAGGATGCAGTGTCGGCTGCCCCACCAATACGGCAGTATCGGCGCCCCTGCCGGTGACTATTTTGGGACCGCCGGTGGAGATTCTCTAAAGGCGCTCTGTTAAACAACACTAGATTTTTGGCGATGGGAATCTGTCTTTATGTAGCAACACGTCTTCAAGCCTGCATCGGAGTAGCCTGGACAAGGAGAAGTCGAGTGACTGATACTTAAACCTGTCTCCATGGGTACTGTTGGGGTTTAGCAGGGCACCATCACATTGCCATATCTTGTAAGTGTGATTAATGAATCCGGTAAAGCCTTGGCATGGGACTTGGCCGGTCGGGCCTGAGCGGTAGTACCCTTAGCCTTAGAGCATCCCCATCCGTCTCCCCGACGAGGCCCCCCAGGACGCATTTTTTTCATCCGGATGGATGAAAACGGCCCAGTCGCGCCCCCGGTTCCTCATTTTCGTCCGGATTAGGCCTTTCATCCGTCCGGAGAGCCCAGGCCATCCCTGCCCCCTGGGGTGCGATCGGGCACTCCGGACGAGAGAAAAGAGGGGACGGGCCCGCTCTGTCAGCGAGAGAACAGAGGAACTCCACCACTTTGTCGACGCAAATCCCTCCTCCCCTCCCGTTTGCTCTATTGCCGCCAGCACCACCCCTCGCCAATCCGCCGGCCGGTTGCCTCACCTCCGTCGTTCCTCCACCCAGCAGCCTATATTCCGCCGCCCGTTGTGCCCTCTGCCTATTTTCCGCCGTCGGGCAGCTCTCTCGTGTTGCTCCTCGTCGACACACCCGGCAGGTGTTCGTCCAATTGCCTGGCCGGACATGGACTCCGACGAGGAGGAGTAGATGTTCGCCGAGCTTCTTGACGAAGAAACGTCAGCCGCCGCCCAAGACGAGGAGCACCTACTGATCCTAGCTTGCCTGTCCAGCTTGTACACCGAGTCGGTCATTGGTCGCCGTGGTGGGTCGGCACCAGGTGGCCGGAAGTGCAAGCCGAGGCAGCGAATGGAGGGCTACTGCATGCTCTACGCCGACTACTTCGCCAACGATCCATTGCACGGTGAGGCTGTTTTTAGGCGTCGTTTCAGGATGAGCCGGAAGCTCTTCCTGAAAATTGTGTATGCCCTTCGAGAGTACGACTCCTATTTCAGATGCAAGTTGGATTGCACCGGCATGGCAGGGTTTTCCGCCTTCCAAAAGTGCACGGTGGCTATGCGGACGCTGGCATATGGAGCTCCTGGTGATTCTACCGATGACCATCTTTGGATGGCGGAGTCCACCGCCCTTGATTGTTTCTACCGGTTCTGCAGGGCGGTGATAGCAATGTTCGGGGACATCTACTTGAGATCACCCACTGTCGAAGACACTGCTAAGATCCTCGCTGTCAATGAAGCTCGAGGATTTCCAGGGATGCTTGGAAGCATTGATTGCATGCATTGGAAATGGAAGAACTATCTGTTTGCCTGGTAGGGAATGTACAAGGGTCACAAAAAGGGCTGCACTTTGATACTTGAGGCAGTGGCTACTCATGATCTCTGGATTTGGCACTCCTTTGATATGCCGGGATCCAACAACAACATCAACGTCTTGCAGTGCTCGCTGGTCTTCTCCAAGCTTGTTGAGGGTCATGCTCCCCCGGTTAACTTTGTAATCAATGGCCAACAGTACAACAAGGGATACTATCTTGCAGGCGGTATCTATCCAAAGTGGGAAACATTTGTGAAGACTATCTCAAGCCCCGGCCTTCTGAAGGAGCAGAAGTTTGCCAAGGAACAAGAAGCTTGCCGAAAGAATGTCGAGCGTGCATTTGGTGTCCTCCAGCAGAGATTTGCTGTAGTCCGGTTCCCCGCTTTGACTTGGTCGAAAGATCAGATGTGGGAGGTGATGAACTGTTGTGTGTGCTTACACAACATGATTATCGAGGATGAGTGGAAGCATCCGGTTCCTTCGAGCGAGCTAGCTGCACCAACCATATGACAGAGAGGGTCCTCTTGCACAGCCTAACTACCAGGTGCCGGCATCGTGGGTTGCGTTCATCGCTATGCGTTAGGAGATTCGAGACTCCACAATGCATCAACAGCTGCAGGATGATCTGGTGGAGCACATATGGACGCTTCGAGGCAACACCAACTAGTTTCCATTTGATTTGTTTGAAAACTTGTCTTGTTTTGTTGAACTGTAAACGTTTATTTGTAATAATAAGCCAAATATTGGCAAAACTGGTCAAATTCGCCGAATTATGCACGAAATTTGGCATCCAGGGACGTTTTCCAATCCGGCGCTAAATAGCGCCAGATTTCAGTCCGGGGAGCCCAACGGCTGGAGATGCTCTTAGCTTTCCTCTTAGCTCGTGCCAGAGCCCTGGCTTTATCTCTAGTTTCTCCTGGGTTAGAATCAATCTGAACGTACCGTGGTTTCTTGAATATGAGGTGCCGAGCTGTTTCACCATAGACCAAGTATTTGTACCCATCCATAGTATCTGCTTTGCAGTCCTAGAGTAGTGGAGTTTGAAGTTCTCAAATTTTGTATTAGTCCGCATGTACCCAGAACTACTTCGGAGCTCTTGCCATGCCAGACGAAATTAAATGCCAAACCGCGCGACAGTAATCTGTAGAAGCCCCTCACCATCTACAGACACCAAAGAGACCAAAGAGGATAGACAAACATGGAACCACATGTTTTAGTCAAGAACGCCACGCCCAAAAGCTTGACCACATTCCTCCGTGACATAGTATGCCTAGCAGGTATGCCGAATAAGGTACCCGGGTTATCTGAATAAGGATAAGAAGCCCATGGAGTCGAAGATTGAGAAGCCCGGAGGCCCAGGAGAACTTCAGACAAAGAAAGTAGAGTTGTAATAGGAATATGATAGCAATATAGGAAATGCCCATAGGCCTCTCATACTTTGTAACTTGTACGATACGAAAAGTCTCAGCTCCGTCTCCTATATCAAGGGGAGTCGAGGGAGAAAGAAAGGATCTAATCTATTATCAATAGAACCACCATAATCTTTAGTCGAGCATCTTTTCGGTTAAAATCTTCGAGATCTACTTGCACTCTACTTTCCACAAAACCCTAAGTCTACAATCCGTAGGCATTGACAAGTTAATCCCTTGTCAATTGGTGTCATCTCTTGGAATTGGACGCGACAAGGTCCTGATCTCGATGGCACAGTCAACATCGTCAACAGCAACAAGCAACATCATGGAAGGAGGTAAACAAGCGCAACCCGATCTCGTCGATTTTGTTCCTCACGATCCTGCTCGTGTGCATGCATATGCCCATCTTGAGAACTCGACGGAGATGACGTTCAGGAGCTTTCGCTTTCTCGTCAGGAAGGAGGGATCACACAGTCTTTCGGCACCGAGTTTTTAGGGACCGTTTGCGGCCAAGTCCAACTTCTCGGGATCGCCGGAAACATCTGTTGAGACAGGCGATGAAGTATCGCAGCCATGTTGCATCAAGCCAGCCCATGGCGGGGCACTCGAGGATCTGTTCGACGACATGATGTTCGATCGTTCACGAGATCCGATCTGGACAGTGACTAGGAAGGCTACAACAGTTTTGACTCCATCAGCAACAACTCTACTTACAGCAGGGAGGTCCTCACCGATCGTTACGATGGTGTCACCGACCCTGAGTCTGATGAAAATTTCATGGTAGCAATACATCAAATCTACGCCATCACAGGAGAAAATCGTGAAGTTGACGAGGAATCTGAGGCTTTCGATGATCTGGGCAACCCCTACATCGATCCCGCGGATCTTACTCGAGGAACTAGCAGTAAATATATCGGGAGTACACCGCGAGAAAAAGTACGACAGCCACAAGAAGCATGGGATAGGGCTGCAAGGGCCATAAGCGGTGCGGAGCCAATGACTACGCGGGGCACACCAGAAGCTTTGCAAGCATATCAATATAAACTCGCGCGTGTCGGGCGCGAGCTAGAAAAGATGCGGCAAAAATTGGATGAAACAAAAACTACATCAGATGCATCTAGCGAACGTAGAAACAACTTGAGCCGGCACTAAGGGAGTTCGGCAAACAATGGAGAAGGCCATCGACGAAGAGCAAGGTCCAGATTGGAAAATATACCCGAAGGAGAACGGGAAAACCTGATCCAGAACCTCGACATGTCTTTTATGTCAATAGACACAAGAGGAAACATAATACCAAAAACTCCAGAGGCAGGATATTTGGCGGCACAAACTTTCATACTGGCATCCAAACCCCAGCCAGGAGATCCTCGTGCGTCATTGTACCAGATGGCCATGACAAGAGTCGATGTTATGGGGGCAGCACTAGCAGAAAGGGAAATAGCACCACAGCCCGAAAGTACTCCACGAATAAATAGTCCAAGGCAAAATAGTCCTCGAAGAACTGTGGCAGCAACGCGAGATGCGCGAGACGCTCCAAGAGAGAGTAACGCAAGGAACACCGTAACTCAAGCTCGAGTGGACAGGGCACGCGAGGAAAGAGATCGCGAAACCAGAGCACGTGAGCATCGACGTACACGAAAGGATAGTGACGAAGACCTGTGTAGGCTCCCTTGCTTTACCCGAAGGTTTCGCAAAACTCGAGTGTCGTCCAGCTTTAAGTTACCCGACAACTATAAATGGTTTGACGGGCTACAAGATCCAGAGGATTTCTGGTAGATTATCTGGAGACATTAAATCTGATGGGTGGAACAAGAGCAACAACTATGCAAAGCATCGAAGTTCACCTCAGCGGAGCCGCAAGATCGTGGATGAAGAAACTGCAAGAAGGATCCATCGATAGCTGGGAAACTTGCAAGGACCTGTTTGTGAGGAACTTCAGGTCAACGTGTAAAAAACCAGCGTCAATAGAGGAGCTAAGGACCTGCAAGTAAAAGTCGGATGAAACGATGAGAGCGTATATACAACGCTGGAGCATCATCAAAAATTTGGCTGAGCATGTGTCCGATGAAAGAGCAATAGATGCGTTCATCGCAGGAATCCGAAGGAGAGACCTAATCAAAGAATGTGGAAGATCCAACCCGAGAACAATAGCAGATCTCATGGAGATAGCGAATCGCTGGGCTGATGGAGAAGACGATGTCCACAATAAGAGGCAAAGGTCACCCGAAGAAGATCGTAACAGGAATAACAATCAAAATAGGCGACGTTATCGCAACTTCACGGACTATGATGGTCCCGGCCAAGTATCGGCCGGCTTCCGAGGAAATAGCGGAGGAAATAATCGTGATGATTATCACAGGAGCAATGATCAACGAAGTGATCACAGAGATGCACCAGGCTCCAGCAGGCAAAACAATCGACCCAGGTTTCCAAGGCCATACAGTGTGTCGCCCGAGGATTTGTTGAACGGGCCTTGCCAGATGCATTTTTACGTCGACAGCGACGGTAGAAGACAGTCAGGCCACCTCCAGAAGGACTGTCGGACTTTCCAAGCCTTGCAAAGGGTGACAGAGACCAAGCAAGCAGAGGCAATAAGAAGAGGGTACGTGCAAGGGCCAAGAAGTGAGGTACATGTACCACCACAGCCACCACCCGCAATTACGAGTGCAAATCAGCATCAGTTGCAAATAGCGGCAGCTTGATGTCTACGCACGCTTCTATTCCTGTAGACAGTGTTGGGCCTCCAAGAGCAGAGGTTTGTAGAACAGCAGCAAGTTTCCCTTAAGTGAATCACCCAAGGTTTGTCGAACTCGTGGAGGTAGAGGTCAAAGATATCCCTCTCAAGCAACCCTCGCAATTAAGATACAAGAAGTCTCTTGTGTCTCCAACACACCTAATACACTTGTCAGATGTATAGGTGCACTAGTTCGGCGAAGAGATAGTGAAATACAAGTAATATGGATGATTATAAGTAGTAATTGCAATCTGAAATAAAAATGACAGCAAGCGAACATGTAGCAGAACTTGTTGGAAACGGTGTTTCAATGCTTAGAAACAAGGCCTAGGGATCATACTTTCACTAGTGGACACTCTCAACAATGATCACATAATTGAATAAATAAATGATACTCTCAAACACTCTCTTGTTGGATAACAAACACCATTCATTGTGTAGGGCTGCAAAAGCACATCTCAAGCCGGAGTAAACAAGCTCCACAACGTCATAAAGGAATCACACACGATGCACACACAGTCACCATCACACCGCGGAGAGTGACTCCGGAGTTCATATTAAAGTAACCTCTAGAGTGCATAATAGGCAAGAGTAACATCTACATATTCAACTAGATTACAAAGCTCATGATCACATAAAGATCACACCATGGGAGAGAGAGAAATGAACCACATAGCTACCGGTAGAGCCCTCAGCCTCGGGGGAGAACTACTCCCTTCTCATCATGGGAGTCAGTAGCGGCGATGAAGATGGCGGTGGTGTCGATGGAGATGACTCCGGGGGCAATTCCCCGTCCCGGCGGCGTGCCGGAACAGAGATTCTATCCCCCGAAACTTGTCGTTGATGGCGACGGCGCTGCGGAACTCTTCTGGTATTTTGGCTGATTCTTTAGGGTTTTCGTATCTGGGGCAATATATAGGTGAAGGGGCAGCGTCGGGGGAGCCAGGGGGCTCCCTCCCCACATCTCGGCGCGGGGGGCCCCACTGCCGCGCCGCCATATGGTGTGGGCCCCCTGCTGCCCTTCCTCGACTCTTCTTCGGTCTTCTGGAACACTCCGTGGAAAATAGGGTCGTGGGCTTTTGTTTCGTCCAATTCCGAGAATATTTGTAAACTAACTTTTCTGAAATCAAAAACAGCAGAAAACATGAACCGGCACTGTGGCATCTTGTTAATAGGTTAGTCCCAGAAAATGCATAAAAACATTATAAAGTATGAATAAAACATGTAGGTATTGTCATAAAACTAGCATGGAACATAAGAAATTATAGATATGTTGGAGACGTATCAGGCCCCTTTGGTTATTGTTTCTTTGGAAACGCTAGTTGTTGTTTACTCCACTGATAACTTTTTATTGTGTTGTAACAGCCTTGGGAGCCTCCAATTCGATTGTGGATGCGAGCCCCAAGAACCTTGTAAAGGACCGGTTTCCACCTTGAGGAAATCCCTTAGTGGACAATTAAGTGAGCTAGGCCTTCGTGGCGTTGCTCACCGGAGAATAGGGTGAGGTCTTTGTGGTGTTGGTTAGGCCTTCGTGGCAACCACTCCCCTCCAACGTAGATGTACTTCCACTCAAAAGAAAGGAACTACGGGCATCATCCTTGTGTCTCTGTGTACTACACTCTTGGTTACCTCTATCCTTTATTGCTTTGTTATATCATGCTTAGTTGTATATCTTGTCATCTAGATAAATTCACATAGTTGCATATCTAGAGAATTTATTTTTGTCAAGCCTAAATTGAAAAGGAACTAAAAATTTGGTTGCACCTATTCACCTCCCCCTCTAGGTGCGGTATACGATCCTTTCGCTGCTTCGATTAGTCGTGCCCCTATGGGTTTTTCCCTACTAGTTTGCCCTAAAGAAAGTAATATGACTCCAAAAGTGATAGCTCTTTTCGTGAAGGGTTTTCAGAATAACAGTCGTATCCCAAGTCTGAGTTTTTCCTCCTTCTCAGTCACATATATAACGATGCCTCGCGAAGGTGTTTCCAGAACCGGGCACCAGCTTCGAAACACGCGAGTCCGATAGAAAATCACACATAATATGTAAAATAAGGATCACAAACATATTAAATACTAGACACACAAGAACGATACACTTAAGAACTAGACTCACACACGAACAAAACATTTAACGAACTAGACTCACAAAAAAACTAGACTCTAAATTAATAATACAAGGCACACATGAACTGAACACTCGTTCAACACACGATGAGGTAGACAGTAGATAGACACCCGAACTAGACACTGAAATTAGTACAGACATATACTAATCCAAGTCAATATATTCCTCATCGCTGTCGGTGACCTCTGAAGCGGAAGTTGAGATGATGTCCACCCATTGGTCGGAGTTTGGGTCGAGTGTTGATGACTCTCCTGCCTTCCTCTGCCTATTCGCCGCCCACGCCGCTCTCCTCTCCACCTGCTTGTCTTTCCAGTATGTGCGCATGTTTGCCACGTCTTCAGGATGATCTCTGCGCCACTGTGCCATGAACCATTTGTCCACCTTAGCGATGGCAAACCGCCGCTGCTCTTGACGGTGGCGCTGCGCATCCACCTGTGAGGCAAATATAATAAGATAAATATAACAACATATGGCAAATTTAGCCGCGCGGGCCACCTAGCTAGTTTAGGTTATACTCATGCAAATTTGCAGGTCACGACTCCGTTGATTTTATAGCTATGTATACATAGATTCTTTACCATCCACTGATCAACCCTTTGATAGAAAAGAATGTAGGCTTGGCCCTGAAGTACTTCATCTATATATACTTTTCTGACATTGGCATCGTCTGCGCAAAACCACACGCTGCTCTCGTGTCCAATGCTGCTTGCTCTGACATAACAATAATTGTGCCCTTCAAACAATTCTTTTCCCTCGTGTACAATAACAGCAACAAGACGGTAACTGCATTCGTCATCCCCTGCACATCTGAAAATCATAAATAATTATTGAACTCAGAAAAGTCAAAAAAAAATACGATGATCAGAAATAATCATATTGTAGTTCCTCTACGGCCTATTTATTCCGCAAGACTCTAAAAAAAGGCAAGAATAAGAAATTCACAGGATTACAATATCATGTCCATTTGAAAACTACAGGATTTGATTAGTTTGATTGCATCATAAAAAACAAAGGAGTCTCTCCAAGAGTTCCAGTGAATATGAAAATTTCTATTAAATGTGGTGCAAATAAATCATTAGGAAAATCCTTAAAACAGGAAATAGGTTCAATCGTACGAAGGAAACAACCAACATAGAGAAATTCTTATACGGATTCTTATCCACTAAAGTTCCTATGAAAACCATTTGAAATAAAGAGAGCCTTAACCATACCACATGGTATATTTGGTGAGCAATCTACAAAAACCAATATCGCAAAAAGAGAGCCTTAGAGCATCTCCACCGGCAGCCCCTAAATAGGCCCCGGCAGGGGCGTCGGCACCTCCGTTTGGGGGACACCGGCATAGCATCCTCTATTTGGGGACACTGCCCCCACACCGGCGGCCCCAAAACGGCGGCCCCGATAGATTTTGAAATTTAAATTCAAATTTGCAAAACGATATTCATACAAAGTTCGAATGAAATTTGTACAAATTTAACGCGATTTGAAACTAAAAAACTAGAAAAAACAACTGCGGCGCTGGGAGTCGAAGGCGCTGAAGTCCAGGTCGCCGCCGCTGGATGACCCGAAGGACCAGCTGTCGATGTCGTCGGCCTCCTCCTCGTCGGCCTTCTCCTCCTTTGGCGCCGGTAGCTCGGATGGTCCGGCGAGGTCGACGTAGTTGGCGTCGTGGTCCCTGGCGGACCACACCGCCGCCTGCCGTGGGTCGATCGCGATGTGACGATAGTCTTCGTCGACGGAGCGGCCGAGGATGTAGTTGAGGGCGGGGAACTCCTCCTCGATGCCGTTGCCACGGAGGGCCGCCTGCACCTCGGCCTCCTTCTCCCACCATTGATTCTTCGCCGGCGGAAGTGGTGGCGAGGCGTCTTCCTCCTTGACGCGGGAGCGGCGGCCCGACCCCGTCGTCCGACGAGCCAGAGCTGAGGGCGCGCGCCTCACGTCGTCGCGGATGACGTCGGCGCAGCCAAGCGCGTGCGCGCGACGACAGACGATCCGGTGTGTGAGGTTTCGGACGCCGCGGTCCGTTCCGGCGCCCTCTGCGTGGTAGGCGGCGATGCCATGTTCGCCGCCTGCGGGAAGTATAGCGGCTCCCGTTGCCCGCGGACGCGTGGAAGGAAGCCGTACTCGCGGAGAGTGTCGTCGACGGAGCGGCCGTACCACCAGGGACGGCGGCCAAAGTTGTTGAAGCGGCCGTCCGAGGGGTTGCCCGTCCGCGCGAGCTCGACGGCGCGCTCGTATTCAAAGCGCCCTGCCCATGATGGGCTGTCGACGGCATTCTCTGGCAGGCTCCTCTCCTCCGGCGTCATCTCGGCCCGCCGTTGCCTGGTGAGCGCCTGCGTCTGTGGTCCTGGCGGTGGCAGCGGCGGCACGGCGAAGCCGCCGTTGGAGACGTGCCAGCCGTGCGGCAACTTGTACTATACTGGCACGGGGATGTGGTGCTAGTACAGCACGTCGGCCTCGTCGAACGTCAGCTGCGTCGAGCGGAGCATGCCGCCGCCGCTGCCGCCGGCCTGGTCTTTGTGCGCCATCGCGTCGGCGGGGTGCGTGTGGGTGGTGGTTCGCGCGGAGGTTGAGGACGACGGCGGCTAGGGTTGAACGGCGGGGAAAAGAGAGAAGTGCGCGCCGGTGGGGTTTTATGGGAGGCGGCAGACGCTCATTGTAGGCGCGTGGGTAAGGTAGGTGGACGCCGCGTGGCCAGTCGCCGCCCTCGCCATTTTGGTTTTCGCGCGGGAGGCCATTGACGCCGATGACCAACCTCCCCGCGTCGTTTCCGATGCGAACCGCCGCGTCCCCTCGCTGACAAGGTGCCCCCACCCGCGAAAACCGTCGATCCGCGAGGGGCCGGCGCGCCCGATTCGCACCCTTGGCGAAGGGGCAGGCACGGGGTTGCCGGCGATTCTATTGAGCTCCAAATTTGGCCGGCGCCGTTTGGGGCGCGCTGGTGCAAGCCCATTTTCGCTCCCGGCCCCCAAATTACTATCGAGACCCCTATCGGGGCCGCAGGTGGAGATGCTCTTAACCATGATATGATGTCCACCGATCGTTATGTCAGACTCTATACGCTACTTTTGAAAAAGTACAGCTAGTAATATCGAACTGAATTTTGTGTTTTCTATGGAATGAGGATCATGACCCCTACATTCCCGGATGCACACGACCAAAATTTGATATGGAACTGAATAAGAGTGTAAATACCTGGGGTCCATGAACTTCTTAATATTCAGAACATCCTGAAAGCTCACATGTTTTTCCAACTTGTATGACCTACGACGGCTGACATACTTGAATCTCTTCAGCTGAATGGTTAGTATAGGTGGCGCCTTCATGATGCGGAAGTTTTCATGTGCAGCTTTGTATATCTTTTTTTCCTCTTTATGTTCAGTATGGCTCTGTTCCATTTGACTTGCATCTTCGCCTAGCATTGGTTGCTTCTCTTTGTGCTGATTTGGTGTGCTTGTTCGGTGCTCAGCTGGATGACTGGATGCCTCCACCGGCTGGTGTGATACATTTTCTGACTGTTTAGTTGGGTCTTCATGAACTGCAGTATCATTTGTGTCGGCAGGGGCATTTCCAGGAGCAGTAACAGCAGAACAGGTCGGACAGTACCAATCAACCTCCCCGGTGGCATATAAATCCAAACAGTCCTCTATTGATACATGCTCCTTTGGTGGTATCGCCAGACAGAGATCAAGGACATGCGTGGTAACTGACGTATGCCCACATTCTTTGCCGGAGACATGTTTAACAACCTGGCCACGGAAGAGCGACTCCACCATTGTAGGTTCCTCGTTCTCTAATCCATCTAGCAAGGATCCAAGCAAATTATTGCTGTCTTCCATTGCATCAATTTTAAAATCTCGATACCTTGAGCTCATAACATAGAAGAGATTTTCTGTCACCAGTGCGCCTCCTACATCATTACTGTTGGCGCCACCAGATACCTCTTGGAAGAGTTTCTTCAACTCCAAATGAAGCAATCCTGTAGGAGAATTCTGCTCTAATATCTTGATGCGCAGCTCACTGAGAGCAAGAAGGCCTTGCAACACTGCATTGAAGTAGCAGGTGCTCCCGAGATTCTGCATCCCTCTAATCAATTGGCTGTCTCCAGTCACAAAACTCGGTCCATCTGCCGCCACAATTCCTTGTTTGTCACCCATTTCCCCTCCACATGCTGCTTGCCGCAGATCTTGTGCAAGCTGAATGCTGTTATTTCCAGAGTTGTTATTCTGAGGTGCTACAGGGGCATTGTTCCTCGGCAAACCTTCTACTGGCCACAACATACTCTTGTCGATTCCACAATGCCATAGTAGTGCCCAGATGTGGGTTATGAACTCTCCTCCTGACTCGACACGGTCCTTGTGCGCGGCTGCGTTCCAACTGGGGGCAATGTGTATGAGTAAATCTGCCCATACCCCAGACAGAATCTCCCAACGACTTTCTTTTTTCTCGCACATGAGTTCTTTCGCCAGTTTTACACCTTGTTGTATTATATTCATATTCTCCTCTGAATAGCTGGTGTCTTGGTCAATCGTAACTACTTCGTCCATGAGTGTCTTGTAGATCTTCTCTAGTGAGTCACAGCCTTTCAGAATTCGACGAGCATCCTTCACAGTTTCTTGGAAGATGATGTTAGGCGCAAGATAGCTGTCTGGCACCAAATCTGGCGTTGAAACCAGCAGATATGCACAATACCTTGACAGGCTATTTGCAACTATGTATCTAGTCTTGACCTTTTCATCAAGGTTGTTTTCATCCACAAGATATGGTTGGGGAGCACAGCAGCAGCAGCGGCAGAAACTTGCCAAGTATAACAAGGTATGGAGCGGGAACCCTGGGTTGCCTAAGTTAATTTTTTCATCTTTTGCAAAACTGATCTCACATAGGCTGGTCGCAATATGCCACACCAGAATGATATGTGTGGATGTCGGTAGCCCAAAGCATGCCCATCTGTACCGTTCTCTTGATTCAGCAAAGAGTGATGGAATGACATCGAGCAGATGATCACGTGTGAGGTCCATAGAGCGCAGTGTTACCAGGACTGCAAGCTTAACAGATTCTGGAATATTGATGTCATCACTGAGTTTGGCCCCCTCGTCCTTCTTTGGAATCGCCCCTGTAGAGGCTTTATGCATCCAGTTCCAGGCTGTTGGACTATCATCATATGACTGAAAGAAGGCGAATTGGTCAAGGACTCCATGCCACTTTCTGCTAGCTATCTTAGATTTGCAAAATGAGCTTATGAATTTCTCCATATAGCAATTCCTGAATAAAACATTCTCATCCCACCGTACATATGCTGATGCAAGGAGTAATCTTGCCCAATCTGATAGATAATACGAAGCCATCTCCCAGATCTCCTTGAATGCCATGAAGAACATGAAGACCCACGTGATGACCATATCAATATTGACACCGTGTATAACATGAGAAACTTCATCTGGGGGAGTCTTGTAGATACGTCTGATGTCCACAGAGAGCCAGCATGCGACGGCGAAGATTGCAGCAGACATAATTAAACTCAAATTGAGCGAATCAAGCCCTCTCCAGAAGACCATAGGGTAGCGGGTATTGAAGTAGTCATTGAGAAATGACATCTCCAGCTCTATAACCCCAAATGCTCGGCTCACTTCTTCCTGTATGATTCTCAACAAGACAAGATTTTTGGTGATGGGAATGCTGTCCTTATGGAGCGACACGTCTTCAAGCCTGCATCGGAGCAGCCTGGACAAGGAGAAGGCGAGTGACAGATCCTTAAACTTGTCTCCATGGGTACTTTCGGGGTTTAGCAGGGCACCGTCACATTGCCATATCTTGTCAAGTGTGATTAGTGAGTCCGGTAAAGCTTTGGCATGGGACTTGGCCGGTCCTGTTTCTCTCTGGGCCTGATCGGCAGTACCCTTAGCCTTAGCTTGCCTCTTCGCTTCCCTCTTAGCTTTCCTCTTAGCTTGTGCCTGAGCCCTAGCCTTGTCCCTAGTTTCTCTTGGGTTAGAATCAATCTGTAGAACGTACCGTGGTTTCTGGAATACCAGGTGCCTACCTGTTTCCCCATAGACCAAGTATCTGTATCCTTCCATAGTATCTGCTTTGCAGTCCTGAAGTTTGAAGTTCTCAAATTTTGTATCAGTCCGCATGTACTCAGAAACTACTTCGGAGCTCTTGCCATGCCAGACAGAATTAAATGCCAAATTGCGCGACTGCAATCTGTAGAAGACCCTCGCCATCTGCAGACACCAAAGCGACCAAAGAGGATATACAAACATGGAACCACGTGTTTTAGTCAAGAATGCCACTCCCAGAAGCTTGACCACATTCCTCCATTCTGTAAAACGTCGCCCTTCTTTGTCTGGAATGCCATACCCAGTAATGAAGTCGCTGCTGTAACGGAAACTAACCAGGACTATGGCCCAAACCGGGAACAACTGATTCTTGAACGGTGCTGTTTGCATTGCCCCCATGAGGTACAACACTAGAGAGTCGGAGACACTGTCAACAATACTTAACATTGTTTTGATGCTGCTGCTATGGAAGTGGCCGCGAAATATGTCAAGGACGGACATCCCAAGAAATAGCACTGTCGAGACTACCACCAGGAATTCGATGCGCAACAAGATGTACGTGTCACCATGCGGCATGGTGAAAAAGGATTTGACTAAAGTGGTGTTCACCATCTCTTTCAGTATAATTTGAACTTCTTCTATGTGGAAGTATCACGTGTCGTTGATTTCTTTTGTTGCGTGCGGGCGAGCTGCAAATCAAAACATGTTCACAACATAGTACTAAATGAAAAAAGGCAGGAGAAACGAATCTCTGAATTTCAATCTACCGACCAAAACTATGTCAATTTTTTTAATTACTCCACAGAAATATTACTTCTTAGGCTCGCTAAGGCGATAATTATCAAGAGATGCACATCACTAACTTCTTTTAATGGGAATTTGCATCGCTCTATATTAACCTTGGTAGTTTTTGTTTGTGGTTTGACCGGCACAAACAACATTTGGTGAAGGGGGAAACATCCTTACGGGGAAACGGTCCATAGAAGATGAACGGAGTGATTTTTAAGATTAACTTTGAAAGGCTTATGCAAAGTCACATGCCTTTCTTCCTAAGACCTTGATAATGAAAGGTTTTTCTCAAGTACGACGCTTGGATCAATAATTTTGTCACTAGAGGCAATGTGGTCATTAAAGTCAATGACGGTGATGGTCATCACTTTCAAACGATAAAAGGACTAAATCGGATGACCCGTTAGCACCCATATTGTTCAACAATGCGTAAGATATGGTGACTGTCATGATTGAAGGCACAAAGTTAAACGGCCAAAATGATGGGGTAGTTGTGGGCTCTCTATCCAATACGCCAATGACACGATATTTTTAGTAGAACAATAGAAAAAAAAACCCAAAAATGGGAGGTCCTATACCACGCTTAGTGCATGTATGTTAGTGCTCTACCTGTGCCTTTCGTCGGATGGGCTGGCCCACGTCTAGCGTCGTCATCAGGTAAGCTCTGCTTGCGAGTGCTTCGGTTTTTCAAGTTTCTCCTGATTTTTAAGAGATTATAAAAATTGTTCAATTTTCAAAAAAATTAGATTAAAAATTGTTTTAATTTGAAAAAGATCAAATCAGTAAATGTTCAAACTTAAAAATTGTTCGGAATAAAAACATTCAGATTTTAAAATATTCACATTTCAAAAATATCATATTCGAAAAGTTCAGATTTTAAGGAAGTTCAGAAAAACAAACATCACCAAGTAAAGCCAATGAAAAATACCAACAAACCAAAACCGAAAAGGAAGCTGCATAAAACCCCAAGAAAAAACCCACTAATGGTCCGCCCAGCTCCCACGCTTGTGTGAGCATGCACGTCTAGCGGATAAATAAAATTCCCCAAAAAACAAAACTGATAGATAAGGCCTGCCGCTCAATGCTAATGGGCAGGATCCAACTGCAAGCATTGCATGGGCGGAGATGCCCGGGAGCTCCTCGGGTAAAACCTATACACCGACCAGGTCGGTGGCTACCGGCCACCGCACACCCCCTGGTCGGGTATGGGTCGGGCCCATTTCGGTCTGTTTAGGCTGTGTAGTTCGTTTTTGCTTTTTCTTTTTTCTTTTCTGGTTTCTTTTTCTGTTTTCTTTTCTTTTTTCTGTTTTCGGTTTTTGTTATATTTTTTCAGATTCGAAAATTTTAATTTTTAAAAATTGTTTAAATTGAGAAAATGTTTAAATTAAAAAATGTTTAAATTTGAAAATCGTTCAAATCTGAAAACCGTTCAAATTTGAAACCGTTCAAATATGAAAACCGTTCAAATTTAAATTTTTGAAAAATGTTCAAACTTTGAAACTGTTCAAATTTTAAAATTGTTTAAACTTTGAAATTGTTCAGTTAAAAATGTTCAATTTCAAAAAATGTTCAACTTTTAAAAATGTTCAAAATTCAAAATTGTTCAAATTTAAAACTGTTCAAATTCTAAATTTTGTTCAGTTTTGAAAATGTTCAAATTTTACGGAATATTCTATCTCAAAAAATAGTTTTGTGTTTCCAAAAAAATTGTTAGATTTTAAAAACGGAAATATAAACAGAAAAGATAAAACAGCAAAAAGGAAAGAAAAAGGAAAAAAAGCTTACCTGTTGGGATGGGCCGCGGCCCACTGAACCGCCCCGAGTTGCGGGGGTGTGCGGTGCGTTGCACCGACCGACCAGGTCGGTGTATAGCTGCTCCCAGCTCCTCGCCACCGACCTGGTCGGTGGGTGGAAGGCACCGCACACGGCACACCCCCACGATCCAGTCATTTAGTGGGCCGCGGCCCATTGCATCAGGTGAGTTTTTTTTCCTTTTTCTTCCTTCTTTTCTGTTTTTTCTTTTCTGTTTATATTTTCGTTTTTAAAATCTAACACTTTTAAAAACTTTTTCGAGAAAAAGTTTTTCATAAAATTTGAACAGTTTTGTCAAATTAAAATAGTTTTAAATTTGAACATTTTTGGATTTGAATATTTTCAAAATTCGAAATTTGAACAATTTTTTAACCCGGATAATTTTCAAAATTGAACGTTTTTTGAATATGAATAAATTTTGAATTTGAACGATTTTTCGATTTGAACGATTTTCATATTTGAACAATTTTCAAATTTTCAAATTTGAACGGTTTTCGAATTTGAACGGTTTTCAAATTTAAACAGTTTTCAAATTTGAACATTTTTTTAATTTAAACATCTCTCAATTTGAACAATTTTTAAAAATCAAAATTTTCGAATCTAAAAAATATATAAACAAAAGCGAAAACAGAAAAAATAAAAAAAAAGAAAACAGAAAAAACCAGAAAAGATAAAAAAAAGAAAAAACGAAGCTATACACCGACCTGGTCGGTGTATAGGTTTTGCGCGAGCCGCCGGGAGCTGCTTTACACCGACCTGGTCGGTGTATAACAGCCACCGACCACCCCCCCAGATCTATGTTGGGCCGGCCCATGATTCGCTGAGTCTGGTTTCCTGTGGATTCGGTGCGGACGGACCATGTTGGGCAGGCCCAAGTTTGTTTTTCTTTTTTCCTTTCTTATTTTTTCTCTGTTTTAAATCTGAACAGTTTTAAATTTGAACAAATTTTGAATTGAACGATTTTCGAATTTGAACAAATTTCAAAAATGGAACGAATTTTCGAATTTGAATAAATTTTGAAATTGAACAATTTTTGAATTTGAACAAATTTCAAAATTGAACGATTTTCAAATTTGCACAAATTTCGAATTTGAACACTTTTTGACTTTGAACATTTTTGAAATTTGAAATTTGAACGATTTTATATTTTGAATATTTTTTAAAAATAAATTTTTCAAAATGTGTACATTTTGCACGTTTTAACGGTTTTTAAATTTGAACATTTTTCATGTTTGAACAATTTTCAAGTTTGAACGATTTTTAAATTTGAACAGTTTTTAAATTTGAACAATTTTCATGTTTGAACGATTTTTAAATTTGAACGGTTTTTAGATTTTGAAAGTTTTTTATATTTGAACATTTTTTAATTTAATTTTTTAAAATATTTCAATTTTTCGAATCTGAAAAATAAAAGTTAAAAAAAAGGAAACAGAAAAAACGAAAACAGAAAACAGAAAAAAGAAAACAGGAAAAAAAAGAAACAGAAAATAAGAAATAAAAAAGAAAAGAAAAATTGGAAAAGGAGGCAGCCCGCACCTAACTGGGCCGGCCCGTACCGCGCGCGGGGTGTGCGGCGCGCGGTACGCGCCGACCTGGTCGGTGTATAGGGTTTGCCGAGATGCCCGGGAGGTGTTGTCGCAATCCCTATTCTCCGCTCAACGCGGGAGCGAGCGATTGCTCCGCTCAAAGCGGGATCAAGTTGGGCCGGCCCATTAGCGATGGAATTGGATTTCTTCGTTTTTTTTTCTCAGTTTTCTCATTTACAACTGGTTTTTCATTTGGTTCTGTTGGTTTTTTTCCTCCAGTTTTTTATTTTGCGATTGGTTTTTCTGAACTTTCGAAAATTTGATTTTTTTTAATTTGAACGTTTTTTAAGTTTCAACATTTTTAGATTTGATTTTAAAAAAAAATTGAACAATTTTTAAGTTTAAACAATTTTATTTCGAACACTTTTAGATATGAACATTTTTCGTGTTTGAACAATTTTCAGATATCATTTTTTCTTAAATTTGCAAACTTTTTAATTTAAATTTTTTTCAATTTGGAACTTTTTCATATTTGAATTTTTTTAGTTTGAACATTTCCAAAATTTGAAGAAGTTTAGATTTAAAAATTGTTTTGTTTTCAAAAACATCAATATTTTTAAAATTGTTCAGGTTAAAGAAATGTTCCTTTTGGAAAATCGTTAAAATTTGAAAATTGTGTAGTTTTTAAAATTGTTTAAATTCAAGAATTGTTCAAATTAGAAACTCTTTCAAATTTAAAAATGTTCAAATTCGTAAATCGTTCAAACTTAAAATTGTTCAAATTTGAAATTTTTCCGTTCACGACATATTTCCGTTCACGACATATTTCTGGTCACGACCTTTTTTCTGTTCCGTTCACGATATTTTTCTGTTCACAACTTTTTCTTTTTCACAATTTTTTTTGTTCTTCGCAAATGCTTTCATGGTATTTTTCTGGGCACCTTCCTTTTCTGTTCTACATAAGTTAGTTCACGGCTTTTTCTGTTTAGGAAATTTTTCTGTTCACAACCTTTTTTCAATTCATGATCTTTTTTTGTTCATGGATTCTTTTTTGTTCTTCGCAAATTTGTTTAGCGCATTTTTCTAGTCACGTCCCTTTTTGTGTTATTCATAAATTAGTTCATGGCTTGTTTTGTTCACGGCATTTTTCTGTTCATGGACTTTTTTCAGTTCACGAACTTTTTATTTCTTCTATTTTATTTTTGTTCTTTGCAAATTGGTTCATGGCCTTTAACTGATAAATTATTTTTTCATAAAAAATCGTTAGAATAAGATGAATGTTGTCATTAGAAATCGTTCACCCTAAATGAACAAATCGTTGCATAAATAATATGTTCACATATTCAAATATTGTTCACGTCGTTCATTCAAAATTTTGAAGATCAACACAGTTGTTCAGTTTCTGAACTTATGAACTTCAACACATAGTAGTACTGTTTTTTTTAGTTTGGTCCATTTCAAATATATGTGACGTGAAGATCTATTACAATGTTTCTTTGGGAAGATTTACTTCACGCGAGAGAAAAGAACGGCGAACCAGTCGAGTAAAAAAGCACGCGGAAAAAACTGAAGCGGACGAGAGAAAACAACGTGAAACGAAATAGCAAAGCAGGATTAACGATCGAACCAACACTGCGGACTCGCGTCCTCGCGGAAACCACTACTGGGCCGAGCCCATTTGCTAACGGGAGTATGCGGAGCTGATCGGAAGCTCCGCTTAAAGCGGAGAATAGGGGCACCCAGGTGTTGTCCGCCGACCAGGTCGGTGCGGACGGACCACCGCACACCCAGGCCAGGTTTGTTGGGCCGGCCCAGTTTGTTTTTCTTTTTTCCTTTCTTATTTTTTATTTCCATTTTTTCTCTGTTTTGAATCTGAACAGTTTCAAATTTGAACAAATTTAGAATTGAACAATTTGCAAACCTGAATATTTTCAATTTTGAAAAAATTTAAAAATTGAACAACTTTTGGAATTTGAACAAATTTTAAAATTGAACAGTTTTCGAATTTGAACAAATTTTGAATTTAAACAATTTTCGAATTTGCACAAAATTCGAATTTAAACATATTTCGATTTTAAACAATTTTCGAATTTGCACACTTTTCGAGCTCGAACATTTTTCAAATTTGAACAATTTTCATATTTGAACAAAAAGAAGAGAAAGAAAAAAAAATAAGAAAGAAACAGAAAAGAAAAAGGAAAAGAAATTAAAAAGAAAAAAAAGAAACAGAAAATAGAAATAGACAGCGAACTGTAACGCGGGGAGGTGTGCGGCGCACGGTAATGACCGACCTGGTCGGTGTATAGGAATTGCCGAGATGCCCCGACTGAGCAATGCCTACGAGGCTACTACAACCTCAAAAAAAAAAAAAAAGCAATGCTTTCTAGGCACTATGGCGAGACAAAGGAAATTAAACCATGCACTAGCATCCTAAAAAAAATGGAAAACTCTCCGTGAATCGGCTGTAGATATATAGCTAGTCTCGCCTCGTGTGTTGCTCTAATAAACACCGACCCACCGCTGCTGCACACATCTCTACTTCTCTACTACTACTTACTAGTAAGTTTGCAAACTAAAATTAAAAAAAATCAATAAATAAATAAATAGTGTTACCAGTTTTGAATTATATATTGAGCATGAATCCTAACCGTTGGACTGCAAAATCTAATGGCTGAGATACTGAGATAGTACCATAACTGTGAGATAAATGCCTGGTATTTAGTGATTTTTAAACTTATTTTCTAAGCAAGATGCATACATTAACACACACATTCCCAGTGATTTATGTTATCACATGCCTAAATATGATAATCTCTTGAATTTTCTTGTCAAACGAAATGTGTATAAATATTAATTCCACCATTTCAAGATGAATTATATGTGGGACCGTCGAAAGTCAATTTAAGTTTATCCGAGTATATAGAAAAACATATCAACGCCATCCGAAATATTTTTTCCAGTCTATCCAGTTTCCCGTCGCACAAACCCCAAATACCCAGTTCCGCGAAGCCTTTCGAGAGCGGGCCCCATCCTGACTTTCGCATTGGCACGAAGGAAACTTCAGACCCTACAACCTCTGAAGTCTACCAAAATTCGTAGGAGTCGCAGGAGTCGGGCAAAAAATCGTCAGAATTCGGCGTGGGTGGCGGGCGGAGTGGCTGTTGGGCGCGGGTGGCCGCGGGGCCTGGGCGGCCGAGCAGCCAGCGGGCGCGGGCGGGCGTGGGCGGCCGAGCGCGTGGCTAGTGCGGGGGCGACGCAGGCGGGCGTGGCCGACACGGGGGCGGGCAGGCGTGGCCGGCGTGGGGGCAGGCGGGGGCGAGCGGGCGTGGCCGGCGCGAACGCAGGGAATAAAAGCTTGAGGAAGAAGATGGAGAAAAAAAACTGATTGTGGGCCAGTATGAGAAATATGCTGTTTTGGGATTCCTTTTGCGGTGTCTGGATTGCGAGTCATTTTTTTAGCCTGCAAACACGTTTAGGGTGTCCTCAATCAACGTATTTAGGGTTTAAGGTTTGGGGTGTCTGCTAGAGATGCTCTAACACATTGTAAATTTTTCGGTCTTCGATTTTCGGTTACTGTTCTTTTCCCTCCCCCACCGCCCCTTGTTCTCTCCACCCATGCAATAATCTTGTTATTACTATGGCTTCTTTTCGTCTTGGATTTGCCGCTTCTGTGTACAGTTGAACCCATCGTTCGGTTCTGAAAAGTTCAGGCTGGCAATTTGCCCGCCGTAGGCCTGGCGAAGAAAACACTCATGCAACAAGCAAGCAATGACAGCAGGTGTTAAATTAACACCACAGGATATAAAACATTACTGCTACATGATCATCTCTTGAACCAGGTAATTTAGGCGCCTAAAGCATGGACGAGAAGAAGGCTTGAGCTTCTCGATATAGTGCATGAAATTCTTGATTTGTTTTTCATATTTTTCTAAGTAGATAAGAATTTGACAGAGAGAAATGATTCTGAGAATGAATGAAATTAGCAGAGGTGCACATACCCCAATGGGTCTGATGCTTAGACGGATGAACTTTGGGTTCTTCCTCTGACGAAGACCCTCCTAAAACTTGAGTCTTGACGAAGATCCTTAGGAATGGAAAGTGCAGTTTTCCATGTCGCGAAGCAAGATGTGCAATCTGCATGTTATGCCATCATGTAAAGCAAAAAATAAGGATCGACTGATTTAGGTTTGCTATGTACTAACAGAGTGCATCGATCCATGGAGGCGATACATTTTAGGAAACTAACAATAATAGAGTGCGGTGTATACCTGGATTCAGTAGTCCGATGTCCGGAGCAAAGGAACTGCAGATTAGTGATGCGAAGCCTGAAAATCGCTGAATCGCTTCGCTTTTACCGTAAGGATGGTGCCCAATCCAGCTAATATTGCCATATTATAATAAGCCTATCAGAACTCCACGAGCCTGCATTGGCATTGATCAAACTAGACGCGGTAAGTCGTTGGCAGAGACGCCCTTGGCTCGTTGTGCCGACTGGTGCGCTGAGCTATGACTTATGAGTGGTAAATGGACTGGGTCATTGGGCATCATCTTCACGGTACTCCTCAGTCAAGATTATAAGTTTGACCAATTTATTAAATTTAAAAAGTCTATAACTCAGTCTTATTCGAAAATGCTCAACTGAGCTCGAGTGCAGATGCGCTCTTTTTCTGAACCACACGTCCGCGGAAAGATTGGTGTGACCGGTCTGTATTCAACTCTGTAGGGCCCATCTCTGCGCGCGTAATCATGCCCACCGTGACGAAGGAACGTGACCATCACAACTTTCCTTGACGGACTGGACCGTACCAAAACGTCCTAGACGCATCTGCACCGATCACAAATGACAGACACCGCCTCCTGTGCATCCACATTTAAGGTGTGTTCAGATTGTGACCAAAATTGCCCGAACAAAGTTTTGGCTAGCCAATATTTTATTGAGATATTCCTTGCTCACAAGTTGATTAAGATTAGCTAAAAAAATATAGTGGAATTGGTAATGAACCATTGGCAAGCCAAAAAAAATTGTCGAAACAGGCTTTCGCCCCTCTATATTAATATAGCAACCACACCAATACAACATTTCGAAACAAAGAAAAATACTGGGGCAACAACAACAACATGCCCAAAAATATAAAGAAATGAAGTCAATGGCGAAGCGACGAGACGACGATGACCCGCAACCGTTGTGCCCTCTGTCTTGGCCCCACCACGCTCCAAGCACTCTAAAGCGCCTCGTGCCAAGCAGCCCCATCGAGAAGGGAAGCACCATCGACACGATGTTGCTGCCCAACCAGACTGATCCTAGGGATTCCCCCCGCACGAAGAGTACAGTGGATAGAGGATTCCCACGACCCCCTTCAGAAAGGAATGGTGCCATAGGACGACAGTCGGCAGGGGGCGGGGACGCCCCGTCGCTCTCAAGGGAGCGAGAGGTGAGGGGTAGTGATACAAATTGTGACAAAAGGAAGAAAGGAAAACCCGCAAGCCAATTTTTTTTGGCAACTATCCACAAAAAGGGAAACTCTAATCAACAACTATTTACTGGTGCACCACTTTTTTTTGTGACACGTCCATGTTTAAAAAAATGCAAGCTAAAATTATGGACATACATTGTGTTGTATCTTGTGTATCTGTAAAGTTTCATCGAAAAGTATGGCAATATGTGATCTACATAGAAAAATAAATGATGCGTAAATAGTACATGGCAATATTCACATATGTCTTATTTTTACACATGTCACATATGATCATATTTCGACACAAACATTTCCAGGTTCACAACACATAGCATAACCAACGTCCATAATTTGAGTTTAATTTTTTAGAAATTTGAAAGTATCACACAAAAAATGGGATGCATCCGCAACTAGCTGCGGAATATTCGCACTAAAAATACCTATCTTTTGGTCATACGCAAAAAAAAATGATAGAGTATGTTTTAGTAGGAATCCAAGCACAGGAAAAGCCCCAGTTGAACCTGGGTGCACGTGAACCCAGGATGAAAATGCATTTTTGAAATGTGAAAAAATTCTGAAATAAAAATATCGGGTTACGTATGCATGTTCCATGTGTGCGTAGAAAGTTTTCGCGGAGAAGCCACTTTTTTATTTCAGAATCTAAAAAAGACAAAATACGTCACATATATACTGCTATATAGCCCTGTAAAATTTCACTTTTTTGCCGAGGCAAAATAAAATGTTTTTTTAGAACGAAACTAAACTCATGTCCAGGGCACATGTTTGAGATCATCTTTGCAATCATTTTGTGTTTCGATTTTTGAAACATGTTTTGACATCACAAACCCACTTTTTAAAAAAGTGGATTCACATACACCCAGGTTCACAAAAGCCGGTCTCTCCAAGCACACACCCTTAATCTTGAAACCAAACTGAAGTCATGCGTCCCTCTTCCTTCTACCGTGTCCTTATCAGCATCTAGGCTCTAGCACCAGATCAGCAAGAGACTCTCCAATTGGAGACGTACATACATCGCAGGCCGGCGGCTGTCGATTCTTCAAGTGGCAGGAGACGTGCACCTATGCGGCATTCCTGGAAGGCTAGCAGCAGCACAAGGAGGCCTCAGCCAGCGCACAAGTTCTTCAGTCCTGATAGTTGGTTGTTGTCAGTACTTCTTAATTTCTGTACCACGGTCCATAACCAGGCGACGTTCTGTACCACAGGTCCAACACCACCTTAGGCTAACTGATGAAAACGGGAAGCAAACGACCGTCAAATACTGCCGCCTCTACATACGACGTCCGCGTGGTACATGGCGTTTTCTGCATCCCTTGTCTGACACAAAGCTCTGTAACGTCTGACATCCACATACCAAATGCACGGTCCATAAAACGAGCTCATCTGAGCACGAGTGCATGTTGCACAGTCGTAGGTATGAAAAGTGGCACAGTCGTAGGTCTGAAAAGTGCAGGCCGCTACTCACTCATACCACCAACCTCCACAGAAATGAACGGTCCACAAAACATGCTCATCTGAGCCTGGGATCAGATTAGCATTTTCGCTATATACATACTAAAATAGATGAATCTACAAAAAGCTAAAAGTTCTTATATGTATTAGTGCCGGGAAGGAGTAGACCTTATTATCTCAAAGGGAGGGAGTACATGGTATTCTAGAGATGGGCAGGCTTCACATCACCAATCTGCAGTCCTTCGCTCCAGACATCATACTACTGAATCTTGGTATACTTCGCACTCCAGGAATGGATAGCAGTAGTAGATAAGTACAGTTTTAAGTATTTGAGTATTTCCTTACATCATCGCAGTACTTGCAGATTGCAGTTCTTGTTGGAAGGTGCTGAACTGCAGTTTCGGTCTCTTGTAAGCAGCGGAGTTTGGGGGTAGGCGCGCGCCTTCAGACTTGCAAGTTTTATGTGGATCTTGGTCAAAGAAGAGGCTCGGACTTCATCCGCCTAAGCATCCTACTCACCAGGGTATGTACTAATGCTATGATTTCTTTCATTCTTGAGGATCATTTATGACATATTCCTGTGCACATCGAACTATAAATCTATAATTAGCTTTGATTTTACAACCATACGTACCGGTAATTTCAATCCACATGTACATGGTACTAGTCGTTTAGTTTCACAACATAAGTGAAGAGTAAGTTTTTTTTGTATGTTTGGATTAAGTAAAATCTACCAATTAAGAATGTGTAAGGTGTATTTAAAGGTGCTTCTATCGTGAAAAAATGACATGATCTCCCATTAACATATGTCATCAAATAAATACTAGCATAGAAATAAATGAAAACATCCACATACAATCAACACATCTTAAATTTGTGATGATTAATATAGGCGGTGTGTCCATACATCCAAACAACCATGTACCCAAGAAATCACTTGGCTAATAGCGCCCCATTCATGGGGTCCAGTACATATGGCCACACTTAAATTAGTAAGTACTAGCCCAAAAAATATAAGCCTTTTTCAGAAAGCTGCTAGAAACTAGAGCATCGCATAATGCCACGCCCGTTGAGATGCAAGCTATTACCCATGGCAATAGTGAGGTAATAAACAACTTAGCGTTTACCCTTAGTGAGGCAACCCAAGAAAGTACCAATGCTTTAACCTTTTTCTGCCGCTAGGCTAGTCACATCCCTCGGTTCACTCTGTCCAATTCACCCTATTTCATATGTCGACTCCATGCCGTAACTTGGTAAAAGTTAGAATAATTAAAAATATATAATATGTAACTATAAATACTCAGGCGAATAAGATTGCATTGTTAGATTAGATATTTAATTCATAAACCATCAACTATATAGATGATCATTATCATGCACGACAACTCATATGATCTTTGCACTGAAGTAGAGATAGAGAGAGATATACGTGGTGGCCATTACAAACTTTTATTCCGATGGAGGATTACTACCTCATCGTTGCAAAATTAGAAGGACGTACTTGGAGGCAGCTACTCTACAGATCGATGTAAAGAAGGTTGCTGAATTGTTGATTGGTGTGATCCATGTTCTTTGTCTGACATGCACTAGTACAGAGCTGCTCTATAGACAAGGGTCAACACTCAACACTCGACACCCTCATCGGCATTGGAGAAGAGATTAGTCGCTATAACCCTATCATTAATGTTAACTTGTTAAGGAATCATCGGCACCGAAGGAAATGTCTGTTTCCTTTGAGGCTCCTTGACGCCAAACGGATATTCATCAAATTTGTGCCATGGTTCGTAGAGGTGGTAGAGCCACCGCAAAGGGGCCTCCCGTTCCACCCCTTAAGTTAAGCCCTCAGACACATTAGGGTTTCTCGGGCGGTTCAAACGAACCTGCCAGCCATGTATCATCTCAGGCGGGTGATATTTCACCCATCAACATTTAACGCATATCATACGGGTTTTTCCCCTGAGCCCACATTGTATTGTTAGTGATGTATAGATTTACTGTATATTCCCATTGTGTGATGAGTTTCCCTGCATATTGTACCCCTGCACATGTACTGGCCTTTGGTCCACTGTGAATACTAGTTGTTCATTCACAACATGGTATCAGAGCTCTAGGTTTAGCTCTTTACACGCTGCAACTCCGTGCTCAATCCGCGCCGTTGTCCAGGGCTATGAGGCGCACGGCGGCCTCTAACTTGGACTCGACAGGTTGTCTACCGGTGCACCAGTTTGCTCCGTTCATGGTCGTTGCTGCAGCGTATGGAAGACCGCGACCTCTTTACGGAGGTGTGTACACAGTTGGAGGACACGGCGAAGGATTTTATTTCCCTACATGGGTGGCGGCATAGTCTCAGGATTGCTCCACCGATACCTTAGTATTTCAGGCTGCGTCCTGCGTTTTTCTTTTCGTTTGGTCAAATATGGAATTGTCTGCTTTTTGTGTTGCGGCTATGTGCATCTTAGCTATGCAGAGGCCGGGTGTAATACTTAAACCTGTTAAGTAATGAAATCGCCCTTTATCGGAAAAAAAAACTCCGTGCTCGATCCGCGCCGTCGCCGATGATCTTTCCGGCCACCGCTGCTCCACTTTCTTCTTCCTCTCCCGTTCTAGTTGGGATTGAAGTCTTTCCCCATTTTCGTCGGGTTTGAGCTCCAAATCGAGCTTCTCCTCCAAGATCGAATCTGGCCATCTCCGGCGGCCGGCCACGCTCAGGCTGCCGGCCACGTTCCGGCCGCCACCTCCTCCGGCCGGCACTGCCCAGGTTGACTTCCTCCAGGCCGTGGCTGCCTCGGGCCGGCACTGCCCAGGCCGATGCCACCTCGATCCGCCCGGACCGGCCCCGATCCGCCCGCAGCCGGCCCCGATCCGGCCGTCCTCGACCTGTCCGGCGCCAGCCCGGCCTCCTCCGACCTGCTCCGGCCCCTGGCCGGTCCGCCCCAACGCCGTCAGCCTCTGGTCGGCCTTCATCAGGCGCTGCTGTACGTGGCTAGCAGCGTGAATCTGTCTGGCTAGAGCCAGATCCAAAAAAAAGGGAGGTGAAGGAAGATGGCATCTTCTTCGTCTGGATATGTCAGTATTCATCGGTGCCCAGTGATCTTTGATGGTACCAACTATGGGGAGTTTGCTGCTTTTATGCGCATCCACATGCGCGGTCTTCGGTTGTGGGGTGTTCTTACCGGCGAGGTCCCTTGTCCGCCGCACCCCCCGCTCATGTGCCTCCTACACCACCGCCAGTGCCACATGCCCTTGCTGATGATGCTCCTCATGATGCTCAGGAGGCAGCCAAGTCTGCCGAGCTTGCTGCTGATGAGGCATACGAGCAGCAGGTACTTGCTTACTCAGAGGCTCTTGGTTCCCATTGGGATAGTCTGGCGGTCTTTACTCAGTGGTGTGATGAGGATGTCAGGGCTGCTGCTGTTTTTTCTCAGAGTGTTCAGTCACAATTTGCTTCTGAGTTTATGGGTCTCGCTACTGTTGGTGAGATGTGGTCTCACCTTCGTCAGCGCTACCAGCCTTCTGGGGATTCTCTGTATTTATCTGTCTTGCGTCAGGAGCATGATCTTCAGCAGGGTGACTCTACCGTTGATGAGTTCTACACTCAAAGTGCGACGATCTGGCGCCAGCTTGACTCCCTTCGCAGTGCTGTCTGTGGTACTTTCCAGTGTTGCCGGACAGTACATTCAGATATGGATTTTCAGAGGATCCATGAGTTCCTGTCTTGACTTCGTCCAGAGTTTGAGCCCCGTCGTGCTCAGTTGTTTGTTCGGGGCCGTGTTCCTATCTCCGAGGTGTTGACTGAGCTTCAGGCTAAGGAGACTCGTCTGGGTGGTTCTGGTCTACTTGGGACACCTTCTGTTCTTGCCGCTTGGGTTCCGGCTACTCCTGCACCGCCGCTTCCACCCACAGCAGCGTCTGTTACTACTGGAGGAGCTCGCCCTTCTCGCGGGGGAGGTCGTCCTCCTCCTCCTCGTTTCTGCACTCACTGTCGGAGGCCCGGTAACCTTGAGTCTGACTGCTATCAGAAGCAGCGAGGAGTGCTTGCTCGTGCTCCATCTTCACCGCCTGTCACCACTGGCTTCACTGAGCAGGATATTGCGAGGCTTCAGCGCCTTCTTGCCTCCTATGGCTCTGCTTTGATAGGCACTGCTGCCTCCGCGGCTGGTCCCTCTCCACAGTCAGGTACATCTTCGTGGGTTCTGGATTCTGGAGCTTCTTTTCACATGTCTCCTGACTCTTCTCTCTTTCTTCTCTTCGACCTCTTCCTCTTCCTGTTCGTGTTCTTACTGTCGATGGTACTTCTCTTCATGTTGCTAGTCGTGGCACTCTTTCCACTCTCTCCTTTTCCGTTCCTGATGTTTCTCATGTTCCCCGCCTTACCATGAACTTGTTTTCCGTTGCTCAACTCACTGATTCTGGTTGTCGGGTCATTCTTGATGTTGATTCTTGTTCTGTTCAGGACACTCACACTCGGGCACTGGTTGGGGCTGACCCTCGGTGTCGTGACTCCCAAGGACTTTGGGAGCTTGACTGGCTTCATGCTCCTTCTTCTACCACTTCATCAACTGCACCACGTGTGCTTGCTGCTTCCACTACCGCCTCCTTTCAGCAGTGGCATCATCATCTTGGTCATCTTTGTGGTTCTCGCTTGTCATCTTTACTTAGTCGAGATCTTCTGGGACCTGTCTCAGGAGATGTCTCGCTTCAGGGTTGTCAGGGCTGTAGGCTTGGTAAACAGAATCAGTTACCTTATCCTACTAGTGAGTCTGTATCTCAGCGTTCGTTTGATTTGGTCCATTCTGATGTATGGGGTCCGGCTCCCTTTGCTTCCAAGTGGGGCCATCGCTACTACGTTATTTTTATCGATGACTTCTCTCGTCACACTTGGATTTATTTTATGACTTCTTGCAGCGAGGTTCTCTCTATATATAAACGTTTTGCTGCCATGGTCCATACTCAGTTTTCCACGCCTATATGTGTCTTTCGGGTTGATTCTGCCGGTGAGTATATCTCCCAGCTGTTGCGTGGTTTTCTTGCTGAGCAGGGTACTCTTGCCCAGTTCTCCTGCCCTGGCGCCCATGCCCAAAATGGCGTGACTGAGCGCAAGCATCGCCACCTGCTTGAGACGGCTCGTGTGATGATGATCGCTGCCTCTCTTCCTCCTCACTTCTGGGTTGAGGATGTGTCTATTTCCACCTATCTCATCAACCTACAGCCCTCCACAGTCTTGCAGGGTGGTATTCCTCTTGAGCGTCTTACTGGTCACACTCCTGATTACTCGACCCTTCGTATTTTTTGTTGCGTTTGCTATGTTCTTCTTGCTCCACGCGAGCGCACCATGCTGACTGCTCAATCTGTTGAGTGTGTCTTCCTTGGCTACAGCTCTGAGCACAAGGGATATAAGTGTTGGGATCCTATTGGTCGTCGAATGCACATATCTCGGGATGTCACTTTTGATGAGTCCCGTTCTTTCTATCCGCATCCCTCCTCCTCTTCCTTCTCGGTGGATGATATCTCTTTTCTCATGTTCCGTGACTCACCTCCTCCTATGCCTCAGGTCCCTGCACCGCCGAGTCTCAAACCACCTTCTCCTCCTTCGCCCACCTGACCCCCTTCTCCTCCCTCACCACCTTCCCCAACCTCCACACCTTCCTCTCCCATGTCACCTTCCTTGCCTACGGTGGTTCCTCCCTACCCTTTTCACTACTCCCGTCGTCCACGTGGGGATGATGCTGCTCCTGCTGACATGCCCTCCACCTCTAGTGTGATGTCCTCTCCGTCCGAGCCGACTCATCATCTTCTTGCTCGTGCTCGTCCTCCTCCCGATCGCTATTCTCCCACTCACTATGGTCTTTCTGCTGTCCTTGAGCCGACCTCTTATCGGGATGCTCTTGCTCATCCCGAATGGCAGCTAGCGATGGTTGAGGAGATTGTTGCTCTCGAGCGTACTGGCACCTGGGATGTTGTCACTCCTCTTTCCTCTGTTCGTCCCATCACCTGCAAGTGGGTCTACAAGATTAAGACTCGCTCTCATGGTTCTCTTGAGCGCTACAAGGCTCGTCTTGTCGCTCGCGGCTTCTAGCAGGAGCACGGCCGTGACTATGATGAGACCTTTGCTCCAGTGGCTCACATGACCACTGTTCGTACTCTTCTTGTTGTTGCTTCTGTTCGTCACTGGTCTGTCTCTTAGCTTGAAGTGCAGAATGCTTTTCTTAATGGTGAGTTACGTGAGGAGGTATACATGCAGCCACCTCCTGGCTACTCTATTCCCGATGGCATGGTCTGCCATCTCCGACGCTCTCTCTATGGCCTTAAGCAAGCCCCTTGCGCCTGGTTTCAGCGTTTCGCTCTGTGGTGACCTCTGCTGGTTTTGTTCCTAGCGCACATGACACTGCGCTCTTTGTCCACACATCTTCTCGTGGTCGGACTCTTCTTCTTCTTTATGTTGATTACATGATCATCACAGGTGACGACCCTAAGTACATTGCCTTTGTCAAGGCCCGTCTTCGTGATCAATTTCTCATGACTGATCTTGGCCCTCTCCGCTACTTTCTTGGGCTTGAGGTTTACTCTACCTCCGATGGCTTCTATATCTCCCAGGAGAAGTATATTCAGGACCTTCTTACTCGTGCCGCTCTTGGTGATGAGCGCATTGTCGAGACTCCTATGGAGCTCAATGTCCGTCTCCGTGCCACTGATGGTGATCCTCTCCCGGACCCGACTCGCTATCGTCATTTGGTTGGGCGCCTTGTCTATCTTGTTGTCACCCGTCCCGGCATCTCCTATCCGGTCCACATTCTGAGTCAGTTCATGTCTGCTCCCACTAGTGTCCACTATAGTCATCTCCTTCGTGTCCTCCGCTATCTTCATGGCACTATCTCTCGTCGTCTTTTCTTTCCTCGCTCCAGCTCCTTACAGCTCCAGACCTACTCAGATGCTACCTGGGCTAGCAATCCAGAGGAACGCAAGTCTCTTTCTGCCTACTGTGTTTTTCTTGGTGGCTCTCTCATTGCTTGGAAGAGCAAGAAGCAGGTTGCAGTCTCTCGTTCAAGTGTCGAGGCTGAGTTGCGAGCGATGGTTCTCTTGACGGCTGAGGTGACTTGGTTACACTTGTTACTTGCGGACTTTGGTGTTTCTGCTGACGCCCCGACTCCTCTCTTATCGAACAACATTGGTGCCATCAGCATTGCACGTGACCCGGTGAAGCACGAGCTCACCAAACACATCGAGAAACCACCCCTGCGTCGCCCTCCCTAGGGCGGCTCGGGCGGACGCCCCAGATCCGCCGCCGTCGGCTCTCCTCCTCCAAGCCCTCCTCTCCGCCATCTGAGGAGGCCTCCAGGCGAAGCCTGGCTGGCGGACGGCGGCGGCGGGGCACCCTGTTCTTTCTCGCAGTAGTGCTATCGGTTGGGGAGGCCCGACCTCCTGCTGGGATGTGGCTGCTCCCGGGCGCTCCCCATGGCGGCTGGCGGTGTCCTCGCTCGGCTTGAGCCTCAACGGCGGGACTCCTCCCACCGGCTGGCTGCGGCGGCGCCAGGAGGTGCAGGCTTCGCCCTGCGGCTCGGCTCCGACGAGATGGGGCGGGGTGGAGGCCCCCCTCCAAGCCCTGGAAACGGTAGCTGCTTCACGGGGTGCTCTGCAGTTCGGGTTCCAGTGGGTGGTGCTCGACGGATCTCGTTGGATCTGGCATGTCGCGCTTGGCTGCCCCGGGGGCGGCTAGGTGATGCTTGGGGATGCGGCTGGCGGCGAGGGTGACCCTGACGGACGTTGATTCGGCTTCTTCGGCGGCATGGTCATGCCTGGTGGTGGCCGGTGGATCCTCTGCGCCTCTCGTTCTCGACGGCTCACGGTGGTGGCTTTCTTCGGGTTTGGGGAGGCGACAAACGTTTCGTCGCCGGGTCTGTGGTTGGCGGCGACCTCCTCTTCCACCGATGAGGTCGACCGGCGGGCGGCGTCGAGGGGGACTGTCGTTCTGCCTAATAAAGGTGGTTGTCCTAGGGTTTCTCTCGCGCCAAGTGAAGATCAATCGGAAGCTTCTTCCCACCGGGCTGGCTGGATTGTCGTGTTCCGGAAGGTCCTGCCGGCGAAATTCATTGTGCGATCAAATGCCTGAAGATTGCTGGATTGGGAGCTTTCGGTCGTGCGCACCCATGTTTTTTATCTGACCGTTTGGTTTCAGAGGGAGCGCTTCGAAGCTCTGCTGGCTGCTAATATCATGGAGTTCGTTTTCTTTCCATGGTGCTGGCGGAGAAAGTCATAAAAGCCGAGATCGATGGAAGAGCAATGGTGGTCGGATCTTGGTGGTGAGATGGAACTGGCTTGGAGCTTCGTGACTTCAAAAAGCGACTTGTATGTTCAGAGTTCTATCTTTCAGGATGAAAATCCAAGGTCTGTCCTTAATTGGTTGTGTCTGGCAATGTTCTTGTTGAAGGCATTGTTTTGAAAGGGAGGATTTTCTTCAGGGTGAAAACCTAAGATTTATGATCGGGCGATGACAGCGTTTGTGCACTATTTCCTTCTTGGAGGCGTCGCTTATGGAGAAGTTGATCTTCTGGTGTTGTCTTAGTGGTGTCGGTGTTGCTGTTTCAAGTTCTCGATCGGTGTAGCGGGACTTTTCTCTTTTTGTATTTCTTCTTTTTTTTTTTTGGCTGTGTGCATCCTTTATGCCATTATGGCATGATGTTGTTGCAGAGGCTGGGTGTAATTGGTATCTCCGCGATATTAATATATGCTCTTTATCGGAAAAAAAAAGTGCGTCATACTGTGCAGGAGCAGGTTATGGCTCTTCATTATGTGCCTTCCGAGCTACAGCTTGTTGACTTCTTCACGAAGGTCATGGGTTCTTTCTCTCCAAACTCAGTGTTGTTGATCCACCATGAGTTTAAGGGAGGGGGGGGGGTGTTAGTGATGTATAGTTCCCTTTACTGTATATTCCCACTGTGTGAGGGGTTTCCCTGCATATTGCCTTCGGCCCACTGTGAATACTAGTTGCTCATTGACAACACGTATGAGGTTTTCATTTAACCAGTTGGATATGTGCTCCATGTGAGCTTTGTTTGCGTTGTGCCCAAATAACCATGTACGATGTATCGCCTTCATCCCCGACCAATACGGCAATACTAACACACGGTGAAACCGTCGTGAATGATTGATTTTTAGCGCTGTGGAGCTCTAGTTTCTGGTTGGGCTAGCTCGATGGGTTTATACGAATTAGCAGTTTTTGATCCCTCTGCTCATGTTCTGGATCAAATGTGGAGACAAGATATGTTCCTCATTCCCTTCATGACTCGTTTAGGAATAATGGATTTGTGGGGTGGTTGGAGTATTTCATGAGGAACTGTAACCACCCTGAGTGTCATGATTTGTTCCTTGTCCCAACTACTCATAGCAGATCCAAAGATCCAGCGTAAAATTTCAATCGGTTAACTAAGCTTCCCATCAACTAGCTTCCCTTCAATTAGATAGATCGGCAAGCCAGCCGAACTCTTGAATTAACGGAACCTCATGTCCTCTAGTCTATGGCAGGCATCACTAGCCAATGTCCGTAAGGCAGGAATTATTTTAAAGCCTTGTTTTTCCTTGGCGTTTACTTGTTATGGCCTGAGATGATAAGCTAGGATCTAGTAATGCCGGGAACAACCTTGAGGAGTATCGACGGCAGAGTCTATTGATCCTCCACAATCCGGTAATGGTCCACTGTACTAGTGTGTATTAGTGAAGTGTTGGTATGAATTCCAAACGGTGAGCACATCTCACCAAAAGGGGCTATTACCTTGCACTTCCCTTGAGAAAACTGCGGATCATACATCAGACTGTATTTTCGTTATTCTAAAAGGCCATGAGCTACTATGAAATATACGCCCCAACATGTCCATATATAATCTTTTGTTTTCTGAGGATAATCCAGGTCAATGCCTTGCAGCTTGCGAAACGCCTGGACTGTCGGGATTACATTATTTCCAGAGGCTGACAATTGCCTGTGGACGTATAGGAGTACTGAGCTTGGCTGAAACTCTGAAAGTAGCAGCCTGTACTCGAAATTGGTGCGAGAAGGTGAGAGCATCCAGTGCTAGCTCCACGCCAAGGGCAAAGATGGCGAAGTCGTTTGTAGTGATAGCTGCAAAAGCAATCTTCTTCCCCATGAAAAGGCTTTTTAAGCTCGACAATGCCACCCAAGGGGCCAGCGTGGAGCTGTGGGTGGTGATGACGACTTTTCTGCTGGTTGTGAGGTTCCTTATCGATTTCTCCGGACCATCCTACTCCAAAGCATTTACGTTCGCCACGGTTCAGATCATCGAGCTCCTGAACTATAACATGGTGCACTACACCCTGGGGCTCATGCAGCTCTCAGCAGCAAGGGTGAACGACTACTTCCAGGTGTGGGCAGTGCTTATGGTCACTCTTCAATACAGCGTTAAGATTGGTCGCCCATATGGCAGGTCCAAGCGGATTCCACTGCTCGACCTCATGTCCTCCTTCTGGGCAGGCAATCTCCTCCGTGTGCAAACTGTCTACCGCCTGAAGATTCCACTCTGGTTCATTTGGGCAATCAATGCAGCCCGCATCATCGCATATTTCCTCTTGCTACATACTACATGTGCTCGTACTTGCTTCCCCGTGGGGTTATTGACAGGATTGACAAGAGACGCCGTGCTTTCTTCTGGACTGGGAAGGATACCTGCTCTGGTGCTCGTTGTCTCATCGCTTGGGACAAGGCGGTGTTGCCTGTGCAGGAGGGAGGTTTCGGCATCAAGGATCTCCACCGACAAAACAGGTGCTTGCTGCTTAATTTCATTCATGCCCTCCATACACCTAACCCCTTGCCTTGGAAGCGTTGGTTCTTCTCTGTTACAGGTCGCGACTTGGGGGAAACTTCCAAATCCCCCTCTTTCCTGGAGCGGATTGTCGACGAATGTCTCCCCCTTTACAGAGGCATTACTCGTGTCGAGGTTGCTGATGGGCGCACCACGTCCTTCTGGCTGGACAAATGGCAACCGGGGCCACCTCTCGCCGTCCGCTTCCCCGCGCTCTTCTCCCACAGCACCCGTCGCCATGCCACGGTGGCTACCGTGGCCGCCGACGGTCTGGACCTGCAGGCCCGGCTATCTTCTACCGCGGAAGGCGAGCTCTTGGAGGTCCTGAGCATCATCAGCGCCTCGCCTCCTCGCTCCGGCCACGACAGACGCTTCATCGACTCTCCTTCGTCACCTCGGTTCAGCTCGCGTGAGGCCTACATTATGCTGTCTCCGGCGCGCCCCAGGGATCAGTCCGCCTGCGTGGCTTGGTCTCTCCGACTTCCCCGGAAGTTGAAGATCTTTACCTACTTGGCGGACATCGACCGGTTGAGCACTAGGGCGAACCTCTTCCACAAGAGCTGCGCCCCCTCCGCTCTTTGTGCCTCCTGCCCGGATATTGAGACCGGGAGGCACCTCTTCTTCGACTGCCTCGTCGCCGCTGAGGTTTGGTCTCGGTTGGATGTCCCTATCCCGACCGAGAGTTTTTCTGTTTGGGCCATCCGAGGCCCCGCGGACTTCTCACCCGATTCTTGGCACATGGGAGTTGCGGCTCTACTGTGGTCCATCTGGAAGGCTCGTAACAGCCTGGTGTTCAGAGATGAGCGCTCCCCTGCTCGTCTCATTCTTCTTCGGGCCGGTGAAGAGCTGTCCCTTTGGCGGTGGCGACTCTCGGTTCGTGATCGTGCCGACATTGATGCTCTTCGTAGTTTCTTTATGACTAGAGCTAGATAGAGGCGTGTGTCTTCTCCCCTCCCCCCGCTGTACCTCTCACATCTTTGTACATTTGACTGGCTTCTTGGCCTCTTCGAGATATATACAACCGGTGGGGCGCCTTGCCCCCCCGTCATCCTCGAAAAAAAAACCAAAGACCGGGAGAACACGAGGCTGGTTTGCGACTACATGGTGTACGAGCACACTCTCTCTGCAACCACCAGCACTGACAGCATGGTCGGGTACAGGTACTTTGTGCTTGGGGAAGATCAACAAGAGAAGGTACTTGATCTCGAGAAATTCAGGGTGAAGTTGGACATGGAGCACACTAAACTTATTACCCTGGATAAGGTATGGGGCCTTCATGACAGCGGGTTGCTGGGCAACACGTCTGACCCGGACAACAAATTGAAGGACGTATGCCTTTCATTTGCCCTGTACAAGCTGCTACGCCGTCGGTTCTACAACCTCCCAATACATGAGGCCGAGCATGACAAGACAAGGAAGCTCGTCTTTGAGGGTCTCTTGGACGAGAAGGATAACTACGAGAGGGTGTTTCGCGTCACAGGGGTCGAGTTGTCCTTCCTCCATGACTTGTATCACAGTAAGCACGCACAGCTGTTCGCCAGTGGATTTCCGTTCCCTAGTCTGGTGCTCTCTCTTGGCTTGGTTGCGGCTACCGGATACATTGCATATCCTGTCACCCAGATACGTCACAGTATTGACCCAGCAGACCTCCAAAGAAATGGAATTACTCGTGGATTGTTTATCAGTTATATTATTGTTGGTCTTATCATTGTCAAAGAGGTGGCGGAAATCATCATGTTTTTTTTTCGAAATGGGGTAATTCCCCGGCTTCTGCATCATGATGATGCACACGGCCTTTTATTAGAAATCCAGAGTAACAAAGTTTACAAATCATGCATCATCGAGGATCGATACAAGAATCAACCATCGAAAAAGTAACATACTATGACTACGAATCAACATAGCCTTCTAGTATGCCGCCAACCAGCCTGGCACAAGATATCCTGAGCGACCATCAGGAGCCGTGTGCAGCCAGAAACCATGGCATCCCGCTGTCCCTCCGGAGAAAGCAGAGCCCACAGCTGGACCCAATGGGAAACCATATGAATAACCCGCAGGAAATGAAAAGAAGGTTTATTATTAAAAATTATGTCATTTCTGCTCCTCCAAATAGCCCAACATAAAGCAGAAACCCCAATCCGGATATACGCTTTAGATTGTCTATTTACTCCTTTTAACCAGTTACCAAACATATTGGTAATATTGGTGGGAGGTGGAAGATCATAGGTAAAGTTAAGCTGTACGCCATAACAGTTTAGCTAAAGGGCATTCAATAAAAAGGTGTTGGATGGTCTCCTGTTCCCCACAGAAAACACATTTTGTACACCCATTCCAATGACGTTTAGCTAGGTTGTCCTTGGTTAACAACACCTTGTTACTCAAGAACCACATAAAAATCTTAATCTTCAGCGGAATTTTAACTTTCCATAGATATTTTTTTAGAAAAGGGGTATGATCACACATAAGATCTTCATACATCGATTTAACAGAAAACAAACCATTTGGTGTTAAATCCCATATGAAACGATCTTCCTCTTGAGTCAACTGTACTGCCATTAGTTTCCTACAAAGCTGTAACCACAGGTTCCATTTATTACCAGTCAATATTCTTCTAAAAGTAATATTCAGGGGTGTCTGACCTAACACTTGTGCAACTGTGACATTCTTATGATGGGCAATATTGTATAAGGACGAGTATTGTTGAGCCAATGGAGTCTTGCCTAACCAGATGTCTTCCCAGAAACGGGTCTGCAATCCATTACCCACTTTGAAAAAACCCCTAGAAAAAAACTCCTGTTTGACCTCCATAAGACCCTTCCAGAAGGGAGAGTCTGTCGGTTTCACTTGAACTCCCGCTAACGTCTTCTGTCTGAGGTATTTGTTATGTAGCAACTCTTGCCACACCCCATCCTCATTGAGTAGTTTAAAAAGCCATTTACTCAATAAACATTTGTTTTTTATCTCAAGAACTTCAATACCTAATCCCCCTTGATCCTTGGGTCTACAAACAATGTTCCATTTTGTAAGCCGGTATTTTCTCTTATTTTCATCGGACTGCCAAAAGAATCTAGATCTATAGAAGTCCAAACGTTTCCTTACCCCAACAGGTATTTGTAGGAAAGACAACATAAACATCGGTAAACTAGTTAACACTGAATTAATAAGCACTAACCTATCACCATAGGATAGCAACTTCCCTTTCCAGCATCCTAATTTACTCTCAAACCTTGTTTCTACCGGATACCAATCTGCATTTCTGAGTTTTTTGTAGTGGATTGGGATACCTAAGTATCTAAAAGGAAGTTGTCCAGCATCACATCCAAAGATCTGCTTATACTGGGCTTCCTCCTCTTTTGCCTTTCCAAAACAAAAAATCTCACTTTTATGAAAATTAATCTTGAGGCCAGACAGTTCTTCAAAAAGACACAGGATGAGCTTCATATTGACAGCTTTATTGAGGTCATGTTCCAAAAAAAGGATAGTATCATCAGCATATTGTAATATAGAGAGACCACCCTCAACTAAATGAGGAATTAATCCTCCTACTTGTCCATCTTCTTTAGCTCTTTCAATTAAGATCGCCAGCATATCCACTACAATATTAAAGAGCATTGGAGACAGAGGATCCCCTTGCCTTAGGCCTTTCTTCGTTTGGAAATAATGACCAATATCATCATTTACCTTCACCCCAACACTACCCCCTTGCACAAATTGTTGCACAATCCTCCTCCATACTGGGGCAAAACCTTTCATCCTTAATGTTTGTTGTAAAAAAGTCCATTTCACCTTATCGTATGCTTTCTCAAAATCAATTTTAAATAACACCCCATCCAACTTCTTATTATGCAACTCATGAATCGTTTCATGTAATATAACTACCCCCTCCAAAATATTTCTACCAGGCATAAAGGCTGATTGAGTTGGCTTAATCACCCTCGGAGCAATCCCCGATATGCGATTAGTCCCAACTTTTGTAAATATCTTGAAGCAGACATTAAGTAAACAAATAGGTCTGTATTGTTGAATCTGAACTGCGTTCTCTTTTTTGGGTAGTAATGTGATAACTCCGAAGTTCAATTTATAAAGGGGCAAGTCCCCATTAGTAAACTGTGCAAACAGAGCCATTAGATCACCTTTTATTACTTCCCAGAATTTTTGATAGAATTCAGCAGGAAAACCGTCCGGTCCTGGAGCTTTATTCAACTCCATTTGTGAGATAGCTTGAAAAACCTCCTCTTCAGTAAAAGGGGCCGTCAAGATCTCATTTTCAATAGAAGAAATCTGTGTGATATCATTAATCTCACCCTCAACTAGCGAAATGCTTGTAGGTGACGGTTCACCAAAAAGCTTTTTATAGAATTCAGTAATATATACTTTTAGATTATCTTCCCCAACAATAGTTCCCTCTTGCTGTTCCAGTTGAAAGATTTTCTTCTTTCGGTGTTTACCATTTGCTATTAGGTGAAAGTATCTCGTATTATTACCCCCTTCCTGAATATGTTTGACCTTCGCTCGCTGAGCCCATTTAGACTCCTCGTCTCTTCTCAATTTATTCAGACTAGCATGTGCCTTATTTAATTCATCCCTTTCATTGGTGTTCAAAATATTTGTTTCCGCTTTCAAATCCAGTTGATCAATAATGTTCAACAATCTCTCTTTCTCTTTCTTGTATTTTCCACTCTGATTTTTTGCCCATCCCTTCAGAAATCTCCTTATGTGTCTTAACTTATTCAACCAAATCTCCATCGGACTAGTTCCCCTTAAAACTGAGTTCCACTCCTTTGCTACCATATCAAAAAAACCCTCTTGACGCAACCAATGTAGTTCAAAAGAGAATTTTGCTTGATTACCCAGGCGGAAATCATCATGTATGTGTTCTCACAGTGGACAAAGGTCCACCTGATCTGCATGCACATCAAGTGCCCAGGATTTGGACGCTGTTGGCTGGTGGTGAAGGCAATGAGATGCATGTTCAGAGTAATCAGGAAGGGCAAGTGGAAACACCAGATCCGTCAGTACAACCTTCTCATTTCATCTCGTCCAATGAAGGTTAACATGGCCTGGTTTTTTCCTACAAGCATCAACCTGGAGAAAGAGGTAAAGAAGGCGATACTGGAGTCATTTAAGGGCCTGGATAAGAATCCACAAAGGTTGGGGGAGTATTTTTCAAACGCCTTCGGGCCAAAAGGAGACGTTAAGCAGCAGCTGGAATGGGCCATTATTGACCTGGAAGCCGACACCCACAGGATACTGGTCTGGCATATCGCGACCTGCCTCTGCGAAATCAAACTCTCTGGTGATGATGTTGCCAAAAAGCTGAAGACTTTCTGGTTGAAACCGAGGCCGTTTGTACACAGATCAACAGCCCACAAAGATGTGTGGGAGCACTACATGACTGCTTCCAGCTTATCGAACTACTGTGGGTATCTACTTCTCAAGAAACTATTGCCTGACAACGGCCTCGTTGTTCAAAGGGTCTTTCGCGCGGTACGTCGTGAAACCAACCGTGCAACAGCCAGAATGCTGACCTTGTTTGATATATTCGAGAGTCTTATGGAGAAAGCAGGAGTGAATAAAGAGGCAAATGAAGTAGATCCTGGGAAAGAACCCGTAACCATGGGAGACGACTCCATTATCACTGAGCAAGTTGCTGGGCAAGAGGACGATGGAGAACAGTACACTGCCGATGCCATAGTCAACGAGGAAGATCCTGAGAATGGGATGGAGGGTGATGATGACGATGAAGACCCGGACACCATCATCAAGATGGGCACGAGGCTCGCGAAGCAGCTGATGGACATGTACGAAACAGACGAGGTAGGTCTCTGGGACGATTTGGCCAAGTTCTGGACGGGATTCATCCTCCACTTGGCTGCGAACACCGGTGCAAGGAAGCACAAGATGCATCTGGCAGGGGGCGGAGAGCTCATAACACACCTGTGGGCTTTGATGTCTCATGCCGGCATTCTTGGCGGCATCCACGGAGAGCATCTCTTAGACCCCGTGAACCTTGCCAGCATCAACGCTGCTAACAGAGACATGACTGACCCGACTAGGTACCCAACCTTTGTTGAGAAAACCGAGGGACTGGGAGAATGATTTGTTGGCCGATATTCGTTCTGGTGGTAGATGTAATTTGCAGAGTGTCCGTCGAATGGTGGCTTAGAGGACGACGTACGTATTTGTTGTTGTAATTGGTTCGATGTGGTAATTGCCGCTTGGTTGTTCCTATCTGTTTGGTGGCCATGTTGCAAAACGGCCAGCTGTCTCTCAAGCCATGTATATTTTGAGGTGATCTTGCGCCGGGTTTGGCACTTGATCTGTTGGGTTTGGCCTGTGTAGTCTAGTCGGTTTGATACGGTTGCTTTTCGGTGAGAGGGGACTGATACGGTTGCGCTTTTCGGTGAGAGGGGACTTGGTGTCGCTCTGTAGCTTTCAATTTCTCCTTCTGAACTAATGTCACTTGTTCGCCGTAGCCCCTTTAGGTTTCAATTTCTCGACCTCCTACCATCTGGCATGCCAAGAACTGTGCGGCGGACTCCAACCACGTGTCTGCTGACGACCATGTCAGTCTTCAGCAGCAGGTGCCGCGACTGCCACCCACGGCAACAAGCATCACAAATAACGTTCCGCCCAATTCTCCGGATCCTCTGAGTAGACACATACCTGAAGCATGCTCTCTCTTATTCAAGGATCATCAACAGGCTTGATAAGCTGTGTTCCTTCATAGTCGAAGAAACCTGCAAAGAAGAGGGTGGCCTAATTGTGGCACTTGCCCTCTTTGCAAAAGAAACGAGGAATATATTGATCACCTCCTTGTCCATTATCGATACACTCAAAGATTATGGGGTCTCCTCAAGGGGTGGCTCGGCCTATACTTCATCGACCTCCACCGATGGCATGCGAAGTCACTCCACGAGAAATGGCTTGTCATGCGCATCCACTCCAAACCGAAAAGCCATTGCATTTGTTTTCCTTCTCATTTCTAGGGAAGTTTGGAACGAAAGAAACGCTAGAGAGTTTGGGAATAAGCATGTACTGCCAACAGTGATACTCAGCAATATTAACAGGGAGCTAAAAATATGGGTAACCGTGGGTGCCAAGCGTGTGAGTGATTTGATGACGCGAGAGTAGACCGGCTTGTAAAATTTGGTTACTATCTTGTAAAACTCTTGCTTAATTAATAGAATGAGGCAATTTTGTCTCCATTTTCAAAAAAAAAAAACTGCCAGTCCCTATCTCATCTTCTGACTTGGAAGCGTTGAACAGCAAAAGCCACCATCAACTCGGGGATAGCCAGCCAACCGAGCAGTGCTGAGACCCTTACTTGACCAGAACGCCCCAGCGAGTACCACCATCAAGTTCCTAT
This sequence comes from Lolium rigidum, assembly GCF_022539505.1. NCBI lineage: Eukaryota > Viridiplantae > Streptophyta > Magnoliopsida > Poales > Poaceae > Lolium > Lolium rigidum. The sequence goes on from NC_061509.1 coordinate 49,759,356, forward strand.
CTCCCTTGATATATTGTAATCGCCATCATCTGGTTCTGGTTGTATTTGAGTTCACAACATCAAGGTAGAAGAATGTACCGGAGCAACAATGTGACTCGAGCAAGAATCCAACTGGAGGCCGACACCCACAGGATACTCATCAGGCATATCGCAACCTACCTCTGCGAAATCAATCTCTCCGGTGATGCCGCCAAAAAGCTTTGCACTTTCTGGTTGAAACCGAGGCCATTTGTCAGCAGATCAAGAGCCTCCAAAGATGTGTGGGGGCACTACATGACTGCCTCCAGCTTATCAAACTACTGCAGGTACCTGCTCCTCAACGCACTATTGCCTGACACCGGCCTCGTTGTCGGTGGGGTCTTTTTCGCCGTACGTTGGGAAACCAACTGTGCAACACCCAAATTCGGGTCCTTGTTTCATATATTCCACAGTCTTATGAATAAAGCAATAGTGAATGAAAAGGCTACTGAAGAATGCCCGGGGAAGAGCCCGTAGCCATGGGAGATGACACCTATGGTAAATCAAACAAATTTTGGTTCATATAAATTTTCGTAGAATTAAAGCAGGACTAACATTGCAATCCTATGTTTTTCCTATCCTACGAATCAAACAGACCCTAATTTGCAGAGCATCCGGCGATTGGTGGTTGCAAGGACTACGATTCGTTGTTGTATTTGATTTGATGTCATAATTCCGACTTGGTTGTCCGTCCATTGATTGCTTGGTGGCCATGTTGCAAAACGGACGTCTATCCCTCTCAAGCCGTGTATAATTTGAAGTGATTGCCCTGGGTTTGGCACTGGTAGCGTAGCCTAGTACTCAAGTCAGTTTGATACGGTTGCTCTTCGGTCAACTACGCCGCTTTCCGTTTCTCGTTTTGAACTAATTTCGATTGTTTCCTAGTACTTCCCGCTACCAATCACCAGCATACTCGACCTCGTACCATCTCGCATGCCACGAGTAGTGTGTAGCTGGCACCAACCAGTGCCGGAGAAAGACACACGCAAACGACTGCTGGTAAGCAAAGCCATCTTATTCAAGGGTCTCGCGATGGGCTTCCTAGCGTGTGTTGGACAGGGCAGACAGTAAGGTTGGACATAAAAGGAGTAAGGTTGGACATAAAGCTCGAAGCTCGGTGAGCTAAACAAACACTCTTCTGCTCGAGTCGTTTAGCTCAGTTCGTTATAGTACCAAACATAACCAAACATCAATTTTAGCTTGATATCATTAATGAGCTAAACAAGCAAGCCAACGGGCCTCACGGGCAGCTCGTTAAATATGTCCTATCTAGCTTACCCTCTTGAAACATGAAAACTGTATGTGCATAGTTTGTTTTGCTAGCCAAATTCTAATGCTTAACTAATATGTTTGCCAAATACATGACATCATGTACCATACTGTTGATTGGATACATCATTATGCATGTATACTTAACTTGTTAGCCACTTTTTATTATAACAATCTTAACGACCAGGTCATAAGCGCTCACGAGCACATAACAAACAGAGCCAACAATGATTTTATCTCGTTAATCTTAACAAGCTTAACTTTCTACTACCTCAGTTCTTGTTTAATTGACGCAGAGTATAGACTAGCTAGTAGAGCATTTCTGCATGTCCCGCGTCAATTAAATGCGAATGGAGGGAGTAGGCCTTAACGATCACAAGCTTAACGAGCTGCTCCACCTCTACTCGGTAGGCCCAAAGAAAACCTGTCAATAGCTATGTAAGGATGCAGGCAGACGTCCTGTACATAAACCACGCTAGAGGGGCAGCACAAGCTGAACTTATCGCTGAAAAAAAATGGTACAACTAACCTGACCGAGGGCTGATCAGGTGCTCCACATCCCTTCTATATCCCCTTCTGACTTGGAATCAACGATATGAGAACTCTCTCAGGCGTTGAACAGCACAAGCCACCATCAACTCGGGAATAGCCATTCCAGCCAACCGCTCGGTGCTGAGACCCTACCTCGATAAGCAAGTACCAACAAGTTCCCATGTCACCTAGGTAGGACGGAGAAAAGCATGTTCACTTGATATACTGTAATCATCATCATCATATGGTTGTGTTCCAGTTCATAACACTAGTGCACTTTTTTTTTTCCAAGCGACCCACCCTCAGGGGATCGATTTTCATTATCAGGAGATAACGAAAAAACAGCAGTAGTTCACTACAACCAAACAGGAAATAAAAAGCAAGAGGGGGGGCGCCGCCTAATGCTAGCGTTTAAGAGGTTATTACAGGGACCAGACGAAAGGAAACAAACATGCAGCTGCTATCTAGATCAAACCCATCATCAGCAAAAGCGATAAGGAAGAGCCCAAACATCAGCAATAGGTTCTCCATGTCATCAGATCACTTCCAGGCAGCAGGGGGGTTTTTCTTCAGTTTCCCGCAGCATCATCGGTCTCCATGTCATCCTCTCCTCGTTCATCTGAGGTGGCATCCATGATCATCAGAGTTCCTCGACCAGTCCTTCCTCCAGTAGATGAAGACGCAGCAGTAGCGGCAGTAGCTAGCCGAAGAAGGTTGTCAGCTCCAGATTTGATGTTCTTCTCGTCAGCAGCATTGTGGAGACCTGCCCAGTGTTTCATAAACACAACAGATAAACTAATTAATTCACTGGGAGATTTGATTAGTTTCTTGTCAAAACAAGCTCTATTTCGAAACTTCCAAATCGACCAACATATCGCAGCCAAACCAGCTATCTGAACATTTCTACTAGCAGGGACCAAGCTGGGAAACCACCGAAAGAATTGAGTGAAACTGCCAGGTCTGTCAATTGCTCCCACAGCTTTTGCCACAGTACTCCAGACATACTTTGCTGCAACACATTTAAAGAACAGGTGAGATATACTTTCATTCTAATGACAAAACTGACATGAAGCATCTCCACTCCAGTTCCTTTTCAGCAGATTGTCTTTTGAGGCAATTGCATTGTGCCAAATTAACCACAACCAGATTTTTATTTTCAAAGGAATCTTGCTCTTCCACAGGTGTTTGAAAGATCTGTCTACCCCACTCCCACAGAGATGATTATACATGGATTTTACAGAGAAAATCCCATCCTTAGTCCATTTCCAAACAGGTTTATCTTTTGATTGAGATAGAGAGATCTGCCTTACAATTCTCAACAAACCATGGACTTGAACAGCAAGATTTGGAGACAGATATCTTCTGAAGGAGAAATTCCACCCAAGGGTTGCTGCAGCAGCAACTGTGATATCTTGCTCATTACAGATATGAAAGATCTCAGGGAAGGAATTTTTCAGAGGGACTTTGTCACACCAAGCATCATGCCAGAAACTAGTCAATTTTCCATCCCCTACTTTCATTCTCCTACCAGATAAATACAGACTTTTTATTTTTTGCATATCAGTCCACAAGGGTGAGTCACCTGGCCTGTTTCTAGAGTAGAAGATCCCAGATCCTCTAAGGTATTTTTTGCACATAAAATCATTCCAGGGGCTGTTGGATGATTCAATTTTCCACCACCACTTGCACATGAGGCTGATGTTGAATTTTGTTAGATCTTTCAAACCCAGACCCCCTTTTTTCTTTGGCTTACAAATCCATCTCCATTTGACAAAATGATATTTCCTTTTGTCTGCACTTCCAGCCCAGAAAAAGGATCTAATGGGCTTATCCATTTCCTCAATAGTTGTCTTATGTAACAACCTCATGGACATTTGATAAACACCTGTACTGGACAGACATGCATCAATTTTTATCACTCTTCCACCAATGGACATGTTATTACCAACCCAGGCACTCATTTTTTTCCTTGTCTTATCCCCAAGGAAACCCATTTTAGCAACAGTAGGTCTTCTGGCACAAATGGGAGTGCCCAGATATTTTATTGGCCAGGTACCACTTTGACAATTGAATAGCTCTGAATAAATTTGAATCTTGCTATCATCATGGGAAACCATCATAACTTCACTTTTTTCAAAGTTTATTTTCAAACCAGACATGGCTTCAAAAATGTAGAGCAATAACTTGAGGTTTCTAGCTTGTTCCGGGTCATCTTGGATCAAGAGAATGGTATCATCTGCATACTGAAGCATAGCTACTCCTCTAGTGACAATATTATCAGCCAATCCAGTCAAAAGTCTATTCTGCTGTGCCACAGAGATCATCTTAGCAAGACTATTAGCTGCCATGTTGAAGAGGAATGGAGCAAAAGGATCCCCCTGTCTGACTCCTTTATGACTGCCAAAATATGGACCAACCTTATCATTAACCTTCACACTGAGAGTTCTTTCTGCTACTGCTTTTTTTTATCCAGATCAACCAATTTTCACTGAATCCCTTCTGTCTACAGCAATCAAACAGGAAATCCCAGTTGACTTTGTCATATGCTTTTTCAAAGTCAATCTTCAGTACAACCCCCTGTTGTTTTCTGAATTTTGCCTCCCTTAACACTTCTTGCAGCAAAGCCACCCCATCAGTGATAAATCTTCCTTTTATAAAGGTTGTCTGACAAGGATGAATCACCTTGTTCATGATTGGAATTGCTCTAATAGTCAAAACCTTTGTGAAAATCTTGAAAAGGACTTGCAATAAACAAATTGGTCTGTATTTTTGAATCTTGTCTGCATCAGGTCCTTTTGGTACAAGAGTTATAATACCATAGTTAATTTTCCTCAAATCAACAGCATGTCTGTGGAAATCATTGAACACAGCCATCAAATCCATCTTAATGATCTCCCAACACTCTTTGTAAAACTCAGCAGGGATGCCATCAGGTCCAGCTGCCTTGTTATTTTCCATCTGGTCAATAGCACTTTTTATTTCTTCCTCACTGAATATTTTATCCATTACCTCTCTTTCCTCATTACTGATAGTATCCTCATCAGACCAGATGTGATCTTCCAATCTGATACCAGAATCAGTCACTGGGCCGAAAAGGTTTTTATAGAAAGTTGTTGCATGTTTAAGCAAATCAGTTTGTTCCATGAATAACACTATCACCATCAGTCATGGAGAAGATTGTTCTTTTTCTCTTGCAACCATTAGAAATTCTATGAAAAAAGGAAGTGTTACAGTCACCCTGAAGGAGCCATTTTTCTCTGGATCTCTGTTGCCAGTACTTTTCTTCTTTATCTAGTATATTCAGCAACTCTTGTTGTAACTGGGTTCTTCTTCTAATCTGCGTGGCAGACAAAGCTTGTTCTTCTTCCAGTCTTTCAATTTCTTCTAGCTCACTGTTAATCTCTTTTTTTCTTTTGATGTCTCTCCCTTTCAGATTTGCTCCCCATCCTTTCAGCTCCTTCTTGACATTCTTCAGTTTCTGTTGTATTTTTTCCATACTGTCAAGAGCTTTGACAGGGATCTGCCAAGCCCTGGATACTCTACTCATGAAGTCATCCTCTTTCAGCCAAGCTTTTTCAAATTTAAAATCTCTAACAACTTTATCTTTCTGTTCCATAGTGTCAAGGATCAAGGGGTTGTGATCTGACATCTCTCTGACAAGCTTATGAACTGTGGTGAGGGGGAATAAGGTTTCCCAAGCATCATTCATCAAAAACATGTCAAGTTTTTCCAGAGTGGGGTCTTGTTGATTGTTAGACCAAGTATATTGACCCCCTGACAAATAGAGCTCTCTCAACCCATGACAATTAATAATGGCATTAAACATATCAGTCCATCTGTTTCTCCTCATGATTTTATTCTTTTCTGAAGGGAATCTGATGATGTTAAAATCTCCCCCAATGAGCAGAGGCAGCTCTTGATCACTACACACATTCCCCAATTCAATCAGAAAATCTTCTTTGTCATCCAGTTGAGCAGCTCCATATACAATAATCAAATTCCACTTCATCTGTATTTTTTTATCTAGGAGGGTAACTTTGATATAAAATCTGCCAACCTCAGTCTTACATATCTCAAACCTGGATGACCTAAAGCCACCCAGAATCCCACCACTTCTGCCATTAGAAGGAATCCATCTCCATTCAAACTCATTCAACTGGTCAAATCTCCTGAAGAAAGCAGGAGAGTAATCTGTCTTTATTGTTTCTTGTAGACCAATGAAATCAATCCCTTGATTTATGAGAAAATCTGCCAGAAACACATTCATACCTTTCTTGCCAACTCCCCTGCAGTTTAGAGTAGCACCTATCATAGATACTTGGAATTTTTTCTCCTACTCCTGGTTCCAGTCACAATGCCACACAAAGGGTGGTCATTGTGAACTTTCACCGAGGCAGCACTTGATTTTGTTAGTGCTCCTCTCAAGGTAACACCTGATTTTGCTGGTGTCCCTCTACCTTTCTTCCTCTCTGCTGATCTTCTTTGTTTTCTTGTTCTTTTTGATACCACAGGGGTGTAGTCATCCATATCATCCTCCATATCTTCACTGAAGCCCAACAGTAAAATTGTATCTGACTCATTGCCTACTGTTGTCTTTTTTTCCTGCATTTCTTTGATGGAATGTCTGGCAACCTCTAGATCTTTGAGGTAATGTACTTTTTCAAGAGGTAAAGAACAATGACTCACTCCCATTTCAAGAGCTCTAGCAACTATATCATCATCATCTAAGACAGAAAAGGAATTGGAAGTGTTTAAAGAAGTACCTGATAGATCCTTCTTCTGAGCAGCTGCTGTAGCTTTATCAGCAATTTTGGTAGATGTGCCTCCTTGATTGTTCATTCTGGAACTCCTCCTAGCAGGTGCTTCAGGGATCATATCCTGATGTTCCTCTTCATCTTCAATGGGGTTTTCCACCTGGGAGACTGGATCTTCTTGAGTGTATTCCACTTCAGGCTGGGAACCATCAACAGGAATGACCACAGCATGGCGTTCATGCCTGGGAGAAGGGGCAGCTAGAGCAAGGATGCCACTACCTGGTTCAATGAAAGGCATATCAGTTGCTTGGTTAGATTCATCACTTTCAGTGTCATCTCCATAATCCACCTGTTCATCATCAAGAGGTTCATTCTCTGCAACATTTTCCACTATGGGAGGTAAGAAGTGGCCAAACTGTTTCCTTAGATGAAAAGATTTATCACTGTTAGAGGAGGCAAGTTCACCAAGAAACTTTTGGAAAGAAGGATCCTTCTGTTGAGCAAGGAAGAAATCATCAGTGAGAGGTTGTTCACTGGCAAGAGCATTCACCACTTCATTTTGTAGCTCAGTCAGAACTGTCTGAGTGTTGCTCTGATCACCACATCTTTCTTCAGAAGAACAATCATCTCTAGCTTTCCTCTTTCCTTTTTCTGCTTCAGAGAATTGTCTACCCTGAGGAGCAATATGAATCTGCCTCTGAGAGCCAGCAGGAGGGCATGTGCCAACAACTGGAGGAGCAGATTGGGACCCTGTCTCAGAATCAGTAACAGTAGTAGTTCTCTGCCTTTTTGGAGTCCCTTGGTTACTACCTTCATTTGTATTTATCTCATTGACACCAGTCCTGTTGCCAGAGGGAGGAGTTGGTTCAAAAAGTTCTCTAGTATATTGGAATTCATAGAATTCCTTCATTATCTCACCAATCCTGGAACTGGGTACTAAGGAGAGGTCCTGACAACCAATTTTTACCCTCACATATGAAAAATTCCTCAGATAGTTCTTGTCCAGACCCAAAGGTTTTCCTACTAAGCTTCCAGCATAATAGGCAGTTGATTTGCTTCTGTATCTCATTGGGATTCCTTTAATTCTAAACCAAGCTTCCTGCATCACACTTATTGGTTCAATGTCCCCAGACCATTTCTCAATATTGATGATTGCTTCAGGGACAGTTCTCATGAATAGCTTCCCAAAATGAGATAGCTCTTCAATAGCTTTGGCAGAAGGGAATCTTGTTCTGAATTCAGTGGGAGACACCACCTTTGCAAAGAACCTCCAGTTAATCTTCATGGAGGCAGCCCAGACATCAAATTCATGCTCAATATCTCTACAAGACACCTCTCCTTTTTCCACAGTAATGTGCGCATAGTTCATCTGATCAAGAGGGGGGATTCCAGTTCTGTAGCAGGGATGGAATAGAAACCAGATCCAAACTCTTCACTACCATAGTATGTAGCTACATATTCCCAAGGTTCACGTTCCTGGCAAACCTCTAACAGATGATTCAGACCACATCTACTACAAACAGTGGGAATGGAAACAGGTCGTTGTTGCCTTGCAAGTGTTGCATTTGTAGCCGTCACCAGAGGTGGTACAGAGGACCCCGCTGGATCAGGAGCAGAGGACAAGGAGATAGATCTAGCAGTACCTCGCTGCAGCTGTTGATTCTCTTGAGCAGATAGCATTTGCGACGTATTTGCAGAAACTATAGCATCGATCTGAGGATTGTTAGAAGTATTGCGACTTACATCGGGGGATCTGCTGCGAGAGGAGGGATTGATGGAAACACCAGGCTGCATCTCTGATCTATGAGCCCATCTATCTCTGGAACGAGCTTCATCTTCAAGGCGCTGCTTCTCAGCAAGGGCTCGCTCACGAGCAAGACGCTCGGTGTTGCGAGTCACTTCGCGGAGACGATCCTCATCAAGACGACGACGAGTCTCAGCACGTCGACGCTCTTCTTCTCGGAGTCTCTCTTGATCTGCATGGCGTCAATCTTCTTCTCGGCGTCGATCATCCTCACGGCGCTAGATCTCTTCACGGCGTCTTTCTTCCTCCCATCGCCTCTGTTCATCACGCCGATCCGCTTCAGATCCAACACGGGGTCGATAGCCAAAATACCCGTGTGGAGGAGAACGGCCTCGAGGTGGGGATCTGCGAGGCGGCGATCTCCGAGGACCTCCGTATCTACGATCCATGGCAGGAGGGGAAGACACAACAGCAGCGTAGGATCTGTGATCACCAGATCTGATACCTTGCCAAACTGTGGGAGGATTTGGTGGTGGAGAACGGCGGTTGGCGATTTGGGGGTTAGGGTTTGGGACGAAAACCACTCTCGCTCTGTCTGTCGATCTAGGGTTGAAGCGGATCGGAGACGGATCGAACTGCGGAATATTCACACGCCCCCCCCCCCCGATAAATCTCGCAATCGATGAACAGTATTGGGCTGCAGCCCATTATCCAAAGTCACCACGGATCGATGCGGGGAGCCAGAGCTGGGCTGTGATCCAACGCAGACCACAGAACACGCACGCACAGAGGGCGGCGCAGGCTGAAGATCTCGCCCACGAATCAAACTTTGCTGCGGCCCAATCAAGATCTTGATATCCTCGAAGCGAAAACTCGCGCCAAATTTGATTTGATCTACCAAATCCAAACTCCACGATCTGACCGTCTCTCCCAAGTTGCTTTTTAGCAGAACTCTATCCAGATCTGCGCTAATGTAACCTCTTCGATGAATCAAAAATCCCTCCTGCGTGAGCATGGTGAACGAACCATACCAAGACGGAGGGTCTGCGGGGGATGAGCGTAGGCTATGGGGACGCACACCGGAGGGAGGGGGGTCGCCATCGGAGGTGGAGGCGGCGGCGTCAAGATCGGCGGTGAGGTCGACGGCAAGGTCGGTGGTGAGATCGCGGGGACCGCGGGACGCAGGGGCCATCTCTATCGTTTGGGGTTCCGCTGTTTTAACACTAGTGCACATGAAGTCTCACTCTCAGTCAACCAAGTACAATGTTGGTGAACGTATAATCATACACCGCAGGGACTAACAAGAATATGACCACGAGTTTTTGACAGCAAATGCTTAATCCAATACACATGGTCTCAGCTAGAAGAATGACAACAAAACAGTGGGAACAATGGGAACAGCGGTCATTACTTGGCTTGCAGTGCCGACTCTTGCAAACGTTCTCTACCTATCTTTAAGCTCTTGCTCAAACGTACGCAGTTTCTCCCTGATAGGAGAAAGGAATGATTTCACGTCCTTGCCGATCCGTGACTTGTCGTCCCATTCAAGGCTATCAGTAAACCTTACTTCTGCCTGAAAATACAAAGTTCTTTTCTGTGACACCGTTGCACATTTTAAAACAATTGCATAATGGTACTATACCATGCTGTACAGAATAGTAGCTATACCTCTAGGTCATCAAGCTCACCAAATGAAAACTCAGGGATGTCTATATGCCCCGTGACCTTCTTCTGCTCTTCCTTGATTATCCATTCACCTAGTTATCGTTACCATGACTGAGTTAGTAAAGGAAGTAGAAATAAATGAACAGTATCATTGCTGACACGATATCCTCTTTACCTTTAAATCTCAAGCTCAGTTCATAATTATACCCTACCCTCTTCTTATTGCGGACTGTTACTAGATACGCCTGTTAAACCAAGTATTTACCAGCATTACTCAGCAAAAAAAATGCTATTAATCTATAAAAAGAGTATGTAGGGACAATATGAATACAAACAGCTTTGTTGAACATTATACTTACATCGCCTGAGCATTTGGACACTTCATCAATGGATGCCTTCCCTGTGGAGAAGTCCAATGAACCCAAAGAACCCAGCAAGTCCTATAGTACATACCAGGCACCAAGTGTCAGAGAAATTTTAGTGTGACAACATCAATATTCTTCATTCATACCAGTATTTTACCAACAGTTAGCTAATAAACAACTGCACCTTTATCCTACAACTAGCCCATGAATTGAGGTTCTTTTCCTCCCATGTTCCAGCCTGCAAAGCACGAACACATCAGAAAATTGCAAACTGATTCATCAGTGTAACCATCTCAAAGGATGATTGCACCGAAAAACAGGCAGCTACAAACAATAAGCTTATAATACCTACAAACAATAAACTTGTGATAGCTACAACAAAGCCAAGCTAACAGTACTAAAACTGCACAATCCACATATGGTATGAGCCAGCTTGACTTGAGTAATCTATCAGCTATGACTAAGAACTCTAATCGTTCCTGAAACTGTTCCTGAAATACTTGATACCACTTTAGAGCATCTCTAATCGTTCCCATACAAACCTATAAGAGCATCTCCACCGGCGCCCCTCAAATAGTCGCCGGCAGAGGCGCCGGCACCTCCGTATGGGGGACGCCGGCACTGCATCCTCTATTTGGGGGAGCTGTTCCCACACCAGCGCCCCCAAACCGGCAGCCCTAATAGATGTTTTGAATTAAAATCACAAATAAAAGCATAGAAAATTGAATAAAGAGAAGAAACATTCCATTCCACAAACTAATACATAATTGGGAACGTGGTTTACACGAAGATATAGTTTGAAACATGGTACATAGTTTGCAAAAAAAATTGCAAAAAAATGTGTGCCGATATTCGCTGCGAAGAAACAACACTCAGTCGTCGAGGGCGATGTCACCGTGGTAGTGGCGGCGGCAGCGCGTCTCGTCGAACAGCTTGACGCTCATGTCCCATCGCCAAGGTAGGAGAACATGAGCATGAAGCCGGCTTCGAGGTGGTGGTAGCGCACAAACTTCTCCCAACCGATGTGGAGGTACATCTTGCGGGGCGCGTCGTAGATCATGTCCACGATCCACCAGCAGCAGACGCATGCAGCCTCCCGCAGATGCAGCGAGCCCAGCTCGTTGCCGGCGACGAAGTCAACGAACGTGTCCGGCAGCCTCTGGATGACGTGCGGGTCGCCCTTGAGGACACGTCGGCCTCGCCACTCCCCGCTGGTGTCAACTTTTGGGATGTGTGGCTGACAGGCGACTCCCACGCCCAAAATTTTCAGCCTCGCGAGGCGCCGGCACGCCCAATTCGCGCCCTTGGCGAAGGGGCTGGCACGGGGTTGCCGGCGATTCTATTGGGCTCGAAAACTAGCCAGCGCCGATTAGGGCGCGCCGGTGCGAGCCCATTTTCGCTCCCGGCCCCCAAATCGCTATCGGGGCCGCTATGTGGGGGCGCCGGTGGAAATGCTCTAACTCCCCCAAAAGAAACTACTTTCTTAGGGAGTTGACACCATCTAGCCGTTTCCCTATACCTAATTAACTCCCACAAATACTTGGGTATGCCCCCAAACCTACCCTATCCCCTCCTAACCCGAGTAATTTTTTGCAGGCTAAATTTCAGCCGTCAACAATTGCAGCCCGCCGTCACGGAACCCATCCCCGAAAACACACGACCCGGCGCACCCCGCCAAGCTCATCCTCACCTCTCACTGTTGGCCGCATCCGCCACCTTCCTTGCTCCCGAGTGGTTGCCACCTCCGATAAAACCGAGCCAAGATCGCGCCCCCCATCGGCCACCATGTGGTTTCCCTTACCCGCCTGTCTGAGGAGCAGGAGGCCGCCGAAGACACGCGCAACAGCTTTCGGCCTCCTTCTCGACCGGTCCAACCAAGTCAAGTTGTTGCGGGCTTCGTTCATCCACAAATTGCTCCACATTTTGTCCGGAAAGATAATGAGGCTCATATATGAGTTCTTCGACAACTCGTCTTCAGGGGAAGATGATGATGATTTGGAAATGGTGGTGGCTTTTATCATTTGAGAGGGAGAGGGCTAAAAGATATGCAGTTGTCAGCCAGGCCATCATCGCATTTATCACAATAAGGTGAAGCAAGAGGATTCCCTAGGATGCTTGGATATATTGCATGTATGCATTGTACATGGAAGAATTGCCGTGCGGCTAGTGGCATGGGCAGTTTTGTCAAGACAATTGCATGCCCAGAGAGCAATAAGAGATCTCACATTAGTGTGTCAAGAAGCTACAATAAAAGAGAAAAAAATAAATTTTGAGAGAGCTTTAGCGGTGTTGTAAAGCTCGCTTTGCTATTTTCCTTGACCTTTTGAGTTTTGGGACCAAATGGTACCGTGTGGTAAATCATGACATGTATTATCAACTTGCAAAAGATGATCATAGAGGATGAAAGAGATGAATCAAAGAACATGGACTTTGACTCTACAATAAAGCACATGTCACGCCACAACATCAAGCAAACAGAATCCAGATATTCCCCCAAGCGCATCAACGGATCAAGAACCGGCAAGAACATGACCATATCCAAGATTATCTTGTGGAGCACTTGCAGTGTGGTCGCTCCTTGGGCAATAGTTTATCATGCTTTTACCAAGTTCTCTTTGTATTATTTCCTTCATTTAGAGCCTGTGTTGTGTTTGATTTTTTAATTAAAATATTAAATTTGAAATGTTCTTGAAAGTGTGTGCGTTAGAAATGTCAAGGTTTGAATTAGTATGTTGGCCAGACGTAGTTTATGTATTCAAAAGGATGGGAGATATACCAAAAGAAATTTCATTCGGAGTAAAGTTTAGGAGAAAAACTAGGTTCAAGCCTCCCAAACACCTCAAAATATTGGGAGTGAGTTTAAGGAGGTGGTTCAGGGAGTTACTAAGTTATAGGGGAAGGGCTATAGATGCTCTTATGTGTACTCCACATCTTAGTTGAATCAAGAAAATAATTGATTATTACAAGTATACAAGAGAAGTAGTAACAGTATAGTCCTAGTAGTTCAAAACTAGGTAAAAAAAAATCCCGTTATATGTTTAATATTTTATTTATTTATGCACCTTAAAATTTTAGTACGATCTCCAAGCTTCAGTCGAGTGGCAGTTATGCCTAGAGCAGAGTACAACCAAATTATGTGCTATTAATTTATTCGTCGTTGCAAACCTTGGAATTACACCCAAAAAAATTCTAGATCAAGTCTTCACAGAAAAGCTGTTACACTCATTCCACCTAGATAAAAGAGTGTGAAGCAGTAATATGTATGTGTTGCAATGTGCAGCAGCAAACAAATTTCCTGCATATTGGATGAATGAACCCGGCAATCCACTGGCAACAAACAGAGCCAACACGCGCTAGCCTAGCAAAGGCAATAGAAATACAGTACAAATTTTCCAACACTAAGCCGACGAAGTTGACTCATAGCCATCGAATGGGATTTGCGACTGAACATCATCAAACGTAACATTGACATACTAGAGATCAGATCACAACTCACCTTAAATTCATTCCCCCAATAACAAAACCACCGTAAAATCGTTCCCCTAATAACGCGTATCTCCTACAAGATTCGACACAGGGACAAAGAGTAAGGGTGTAGGCTGACCTGATTCCAGACGGAGCCGAGGGCCTGTGGCGCGTTCCCATTGCCTGTGCCGTTGGCGGCGGCCGCGGCGGCGGCGTCGAGCTTGCGGGGGACCGGGAGCGGCGCGGCGTCGCCGGTGGCCTCCCGCACCCAGTACCTGTACGACGACTTCTGCTCCGTCGCCGCCACGGGTGCTGTCTCCGTCACCGTCTCCGTCGCCGCCGCCGCCGTCTCGTCCATCACTGGATCGACCCTCGCTCGCTACAGATCTCTCGGCGACGGTTCCCGGAGGATCGAGAGGCTTCTTCCCCGGGAGGAGAGAGGATCGCCGGAATTTGTGGCCGTAGCAAATCGCTCGCGTATGGGGGCGCACCAATTTTGACTCTTTTATTCTCCCCGAGGAGTGTGCGCACGTCAGCACGTGCTCCTTCCGTATGCCTCGGGAAGCTTCTGGATTCATTCAGGTCTCTCGTTTCCACGCTAACTGTCTACTCGTGTGGGCCCCGGTGTCAGAGATAGAGAGATCAATGGGGTACCCAAACAGGGAAATAGATTAGGTGTTCTCAGAAAGAAAACGAACGAATTAGGTCCATCAGGGTCGTCTTTCCTCTCTCTAGTCACGCAAGGAGTGTGACCCTCCCTTAAGCGTCTCTCTCCTGGCAGTCGCCGCTTCGAAGAAACTCATTCCGTCTCCACCTTCATCTTCATCATAGATCGGTTTCCCCTTCTTCAGTTAGCCTCGCTGGTATTAGGAGGGGTGGGGAACCCGATGTATGCGTGGAGTTTTTAATAAATATGGTTATCAATAAATTAGATTAGGGTTTGGTAGCCGTCTTCTTGTTGATCTTCGCTACATTGAAGATGGCATCGTCTACAATAAGTGTTCTTCAGTCCTTCGTTCGCCAGATCGATTTTGGGTCTTTTTTCCTGGTTGCCGCGAGGAGGATTACTCCAGCTACGTTAATCAGGCTGTTCGGTTATTTTTCCCTGATATACCGGTGGTGGTACTCTTGCCGATGTTGATTGACTACTTCAATGGTTGCGCGCGTGCACGTAGCCTTAGGATTGCGGCTCAAATTAGAACAATGGAAGAACCTTCGTTGGTATTTTCAGATCTATGGTTTGGTATCTGTGTTTGGCTGCCTACGCTAACTGTCTACTACTGCGGGCCCTGGTGGTGTCAGAGATAGAGAGATCAAAGGGGTTCCCAAACAGGAAAATGAATTAGGTGTTATAGTAAAGAAAAAGAACGAATTAGGTTCAGCAGGACATATAGTGCGCACACCCAAAAAAAGATCGACATGTGTCTGAATTGCATGGTTCCAAATGCGTGATAAAAAACGATCAACCTATGGTTATATGGTCAGATGACGAGGGAGCGGCATCTTAGCACTTTATAAAAGACATGATAATCTTTTAGTGAAAGGCGGCGTCTTCCATCGATTGATTTCGCTAATTTTAAGATTCGTCGAACCAGTTTCTTATTTTACTCTCTTGAATGTGCTTATAAAGTTATGTGCACGAGCGAGTGTATCTATATTTTTGAGTGTCTGCGTCTGTGCTATGTTCCGCAAAAAAAACACATATATACAAACACATATATACTGTTTTTTTACTATGTTCCTCACACTCCATGAACCAAAGATGCCCTTAACTGCATTTCTCTCATTACAGGAGCTCGTATTTTACTGAACCATTTAGCAGGGTCCGTGTGATTTTAGGGTTAGAAATGTCGCAAGGATCTAACAATAAATTCAGTCCCAAGTACCGAGAAACTATATCATACGGAGTGAGAAGCAAACTTTAGGCATGCTGATTCACCCGTTGGAACGGGAGCAGGGAAAGATCATTCTTACCAACTTGTTGCAACTACCAAAATTGCACACACGACTAGATTTGAGTCTCTGAATTTGCTTACAGCATCTCCTCAAGCGCATGCTCCTCAAGACAATGTCAAAATTGATGATGAAACTGAACTCCCAACATACACACTCACGGACTAGCGCAACAACAATAGCAAGCAAATGAAGTTACAAACCAACCGCTTATGAGTTACAGCATGTAAAGTCCCACATCCAAGTTCCAAGATGAGCCTCTTGATTCATCCAGGTAGTTGGATGCGCCGAAAAAACTAGAATACCTTTTCTTCGCTCTCAAAAACCTAAACAAAAAATAGAATGGTCTGATTTTTCAGCTCATAGACCAACCCAATATGACCGGCCGCTGCTGTTATGAATTGGGGATGGAGACGGCGCCATCAGAGCCCACTCGTACCACACCTGCAAAAGCAGAGAAGATGAGACTCCAATTACAGGATTCATACATCTGAGAATAGACAACAGTGGAGGCCACACTACCTTAGTGGCACCACAGCATCGCCAGAAGTGCACTTCTATGGGTGACTCCGACGGTACGTAGATGGGCTTCCTCAGTGGGAAGAAGATCGGGAACCTGGAAATGCTCATCATATGTCAAAATCAAGAACGATGATGACAGGGCTTGGAAAGGATTGTTGACAGCTTCTAAAATCAGGTTGCCAGCTGCCACTTACCAGCTAAACATGTTTGGTGTACATGTGTTTGGCTCAATCCCGAGATGGACATCTTTATACAGTACAGCATCAAAATATCCAGCAAATCCTGCCAAAATTAGGGGACGTGTAAATATAGAGCTGACACAAATAGCATCTACGAATAAAAAACCCAATGGCAAGTATAGCTGCATACCATGTACAAGGCATGACCCCGTATCTTGTGGTAGTTCAAACTGCAACTTGGTATACCTTTGGTTGGTAGTTTTAGGTGAGAAATTTGGGTGTGTGAAAGAAAAAACCTACACATGTGAGGTGAGCATTAAATGTCGTGATGAAAAAGCTCTCAGGGAAAGGCAATATATCACATAATGTGTAGGATCACATAATCAATGAAGGACACTGAGCACAAGTGTGGTCTCTCACCTCTTGTGGAGGCGCAAGTCTTGCCACTCGGTGTAGCTTGACAACATATGCAGTTTCAAAATGTGCTATATCTTTGTGCTGTTTGATCTGCACAAACCAAGCCACTTCAAGCTCTATTGAAATTTTACAAATATTATGAAAATAGCATAAATTCTTACATCATTGTGTAGTTTGGATGCTGTTACTGGTTGGATAAAACTTGTGTATCTGGAACACATGAAAAAACCACGATGCTGAGGATTGAAAAAATGCAGGGAAGTTGGACCATATAAGAATACAGAAAGGAAAAAGGCCAGTACGAGGAAGGAATAGAAATCCCATCGGGCTTCAAGAATCTCTGGGCACCATCTAGACACTCAGGAGATAATTCGTTATCACCAAAGGATCCAAGCAACTCACTGACCTGTTTCATAATTGCATGTAAGACACACTGTGACAACTTGCTAAAAGATTTGAAATGTCACTTTCCAACAAAGTATCAGCATACCAAAATATCAGCTTTTTCAGGAGCATCCCAGCACCGCATGTCACTAGAGATTATAGTAACCATGCTTTCCCACCCTTCCAATTTGATCAAACTCTGTATCAGTTCCAGAAAATTAATCAGATCATCTCTATCTAGGCAGGAAGGCAATAACAGACAACCAACAGAAAAGTAGTTTTAAAATGATTGCATCAATGATCACTGAACTAACAAGCTTCCACACTGTCTAATGGAACAGTTCGAGAACTGAGAATCGAAAATATCCTTTGAACAACTTACATGCAGGGTAATAACAGCGTTAGGATTTTTCTCCACGGCATATACTTTTAACTTGCGACCAGTCTCTTCTGCAGCCTGCATTTAATATGAAAGCATACTCAGACTCCGAGATAATATAAACAGGAAAATAAAAACTTCTACATAGATTACAGATACTCCCTCCGGTTCAAAATAATTAATTTAGGCAATTATTTGAACTGGAGTGAGTACATTATTTAAACACCAGAAAAATTATCAAGGATTGTCGTAAGTTAATAAGTATCAGGAGAAAAGGACCTCACCTGCAATGATGCTCTTACTAAAGGCCCTCGGCCTGCTCCAACAACCATCAAAACCTTTGTGGAATGGTGAATGAAATTAGATTGGTAAGTTCTAAAAGAACATCAAAAATTAAAACTGTACATTTAAGGGAGTGGTGCAGGAAATAGATTCAGTACTAGAGTTACATTTTGTAGACAATGAGAAGGCACAGAAGAGCTGTTAAAATGATTTCTAATGGTCCCTAGTCTATAAATGTTCTGGCATAACAATGGATTGGCTACAGTTACTGTAGAATATGCAATGCAGAAACAGAATCATGTATATACCGACTCTCAACAAAAACAATTGACTATGAGAATAACCATTTACATGTGAAGTGATTCTGTATCAGTTCATCTCTTAAAATAACTGCACCATCATGCATCTTCCTGGGAGCACTGGCTACAACCATTTTGTATATAGAGAAGAGAAACAGGTTCTAGGCCCAATCTTACCGTCTTAGTTGTGGGGATTTCATCGTCTGAAACCTTATCAACCAAAGCCTTGGCGATGGCTCTTTGATACTGTTAATATGATGTAAAACAAGAAATTATCAATAAGAGTACTAGTGTGAAGAGTAATATTAGACTGGACAGGCAAAAAATAGAATTCCAAACTCCTAGTTAATATAAAGAGGTATGGTTTTTCATCTTCCATTTCTTAACAAAAGCAGGTTCAATAGCCATTAAGCTTAATTGTTAAACAATGTGTGATAAGTGAAGCTTGTATACATAAACCTCAAAAAGGTTGGTCTTGTGCCAGTTTTAGTAACTAGTGAACAGAATAGTTGGCTAGTGCCAGTACTTTCTGGGACTACTAACAGTAACTGGTAGAAGAACCATGATGCAATCAATAGTTTGGAAGAAAAAAATAAAACAAAATCGGAAAGTTCAATTCAAAAGCTAACTTTGTTCTCACAATATGTTAACAAAAACTGTTCACACAGAGTGAAAACAACATTGCTTCTTCAAAATGTATAGCATTAAAAGATAGACAGAAACCTGTGTATATTTCACAGTGTCTTTCTCGAAAGTCTCATAAGTTTGAGCTTCCAAATTATCCATAAGAGGCTGCCAAACAAAAAAGAGAAAAGTTATGAGAAAGTGAATGGTACATTGTAATTGAGGAAAACAAGAGCCATATGTCCCATAACTTTGCAAGGAAGCATAATTGCAGGTGATCAGAGCAGTTCAACAAGAAGTGAGGCAGTCATTACCTGGAGAGGAGATTGCAGGAAATCCCTGTAGTTGATCTGGAATAAGGCATTCAACATAATATCAACAAAGATGTCAGTAAACAAGATAAATCACGTGTCATGGAAGAGAAACATTTCGCTAGAGTGGATACCTCGAAGCGTTCCTGTTCAGGAAGTGGATCCATCCTCTGATAGAGGTAGGCGATGTAGTCTAGGTACGGGCTCAATGCATGCCGAGTGGGGGTATCTGGAGCAAAAATTTAAGTATGAAGAAGTGATATTGTAAAGAAAAATCAAGAAGTGGCAAATTTCCCATATTAAAAAGGAGAATATTGAATTTGATCTCTCAAATTTTATTTGTGAAGTTAACTTTCTAAATTACGACAGTTAATGTAAATGTACGTGTCAGAAACATTCTTTAGATAACCATGTGTATTTAAAGACCAGCTGAACTAACAATTCTAAAAGTTTGTGGGAGCTACCTTCAGTGTGGTTTTCATCAACTCCGAGCACTCCTTCAGATGCTTGGGAAACATTATGGTTTGATCTCCCAGAAATAATAGCCTAAACAACAAATAAAAATTCAGGGCCTCAGGAAGAACACTACACGGTATACAAAAATTACCTCTGAAGCTTAAAACCATATTTGCAAAAGGAGGGCAAGTTGTGTGCTGTGTCATTAATTCAGAAGGCTCTGCTGCTTTGGGGAAAAAAAGGTTGATATAAGGAAGCATAGTAAAGAACTCACCTGAACTGAATGGTTAAAAAATCCAGTAAGCAGAGTCTGATGGCGCTTTGACAAGCAAGGGTAGCCTCTTGCATTTGTTAGAAAAGCCTGCAAATAAAATATTCAATTAGTGATGCAAACACGCAGGGCATATAGTAATACCTGAAGAAAAGGACATGAAATAATAAAGCTGTATGATTACATCCGTTTGAAGAATTGCAGCCCTTACAGGCTCCCCAAACCACCGCCCTAGGGAATTCATTGATGGCAGTGAGCTCCTGACAAGTGAATAGCCAACATTTGTAAGGAATACCAAAACTATGACATTATAGATGGAATTTCAGTGATATCTTTGCTTGGAAGAGAATGTTTGGTGTAACAATGCAAGATCACCACTTACAAGATATCCAGTGCTACATACAGTTGACTGCTATGCTCACATAATAGTCTGAACGAATTCCACCATTCCCACGAATCTACTATGTCACTCTGCAATTTAAGAGAACACGTAGAAAGAGAGTTATGTGGCGCGTGTAAATATATACTGTTAATTCTTGAATAGGCACGACCTTTAAGAACACTAAAATTCCAGACCAATCTGGGTGGACGAAAAGTGTACCGTGGGATTATTATTATTTACTTGGGCTTCATCCATGGGTTCAGACTTCTCCAGAGGTATCCTAAGCCACAGCTTAATAAAGAAAAGGTGCAGATAAAAGTTAGATGTTAAAAAAAAATTATAGAGTGCATACAACACCGGGAAGATGAAATCTGAGACAGAGGAAGGTACCTGCATATTGGTCAGGCCTTGCAAAATATTATTTACAACTCTAGCATAATTGGCACAGGACGATCTCCTGGGAGGAGGAAGAACGCATGCCTGCAAGGAAATGCGTCAAGATTCACCTCTTTGTATGATGAATAAATTATGTTACTGCAGCTACCAATTTACAGTGCTCAGGTTATGTGCTGCATCTCCTAGCTAATGAGGTATACAACCAATTGATTAAAATTAGTATGATATATGCATTATGAGCAATGTGATTAGAATTAGACTACATGAGCAATGTGATGGCAAATATACCTGCAAGGAGAGATGGGAGGCCCACGCAATCTCCTGCTTGAGGGTGAGCTCCGAGTCCAAGCGGAGCTGCTCATCCTCCGAGTCCAAATCAATCCACTCGCTGATCTTCCCGACGATGTGGCTGCTCCACTGGGACGGGCTGAGGACGAGGTCCGAGGCCGCCACCGGCAGGACGGCGCCGGGCGTGGGCCGGTACTCGGGATCGACCTGAACAGAGCGGGGCGAGTAAGCCTCCGTTTCAGAGGGGGGGCAGAAGACGAGGTGGAGCGCTTACGAGCGGGGCGAGGAGGAAGTCGAAGGCGGAGGAGAGGGAGTGGGAGAGGACGGCGGGGAGGCCGTCGCCGGCGGGGAAGTCGAGCACCTCCACCCCGCAGTAGCGGGAGTCGCTCTTGTCCCCGGCGCGCTGCCCCAGCGGCATGTTCGATGATACGAGCTGCCGGTGGCTGACGCCGCCGCCGCCGGAGGAGGGGAGGTTAGAGGGAGGGTTTCGGCGGCTAGGGTTTAGGGTTTTGGTCGGCGGAGGAGAGGAACGCACCTCGCTTTGGCGGCTATCTCTGCCTTCACTCTGCTTCGGGGTGACTTAGGCTGACATGTGGGGATACATAACATAATTAATTTTTCGTATGGAAAAAAATTTCGCATGAAATGGGAACATATCATGATTTTTTAGTCGCCGAGTCAAGTCAAGTCGCCGAGGCTGAGACTCGTGACTTGGTGACTTGACTCAGCGACTAGGGCTTGTATAGTCACCCTAAGTCGCCATGGCAGTAGAAATGGCACTACACCACGTATTTCTCTCATTTGCATTGCCCACTGATAGCATATGAGTAAACTTGGCCTGTTATCTATCCCAGCCAGGCCAGCCAGGCCCAGCACGGCCCAACTAACCACTTAGACCCTCACTCTCGCTTGCTAAACCTAGCAGCCACCACGTGAAGTCATGAATCCTCCTAGCGCCGCCAGCCAGCAGCCACCACGCAGCCTCGCTCGAGCCTCTCCCCTCGTACCCTCTCCTTCCTCTGCGCCGCCGGCGGCGACCGGCGGCGGACGGAGGCAGCCAGCCTCGCAGCCTGGCCGCGCGACCCTCTCCTTCCTCCTACCGCCGCCGGCCTTGCAACCTCCTGAGCTCTGCACTTTCTCCCCCTTTCTCTCTGAAATCCGGTGGCGGCTCGAGCCTCTCCTCCTGAGCCGCTGTATAGTCGCAGGAAGTTGCCGTTGAGCCAGTGACGTGGCGCGACTTGCTCCGTGAGTCAAGTCGCCTGCGCGACCCAGCCACGCCACGACGACTCGGCGATTAGTCGGTGATTAGTCGCCGATTAGTCGGCGACTCAAAAACCATGGAACATATAGTCACCTATTTCCTCTTATCCAAATTTATTAAGTCCACTTTATCTAGATAGGCATGTATGTACTCTACAAACTTAACTAGAATACATGTGAATCTAAATAAAGCTGAATCAACTAATATGAAAGGAGGGAGTACATGAAATCGCTCCAAAATACGAACTCTTTCTCTCGAGAAAAGTATGAGTTGTACGAAGACAAGTAAAGGTGATGCAACAAGATGAGGAATTAGATCTAGCAATAAGATGCAACAAAGAAAAGCGGTAAAAAGCTACAGAGACAAAATATTCTTACGGATTGTCCTGACTGGTCGACAACCATCTTACCAAAAGCAGCTCCTTTAATACAACTTTACTTGAATTATAAAACAAACCAATCAGTAATTAATTGGATAAACTAGCAAAGAATAAAAAGATGGCTCGAAATTTTCTTTCGAGAAAGCAAAAAAAAAAATCTTACTCCCTCCATCTATAAAATGATGTCGAAGATTTGTGTGAATTCGAACAAATCTATACACTAAATAGTGTCTAGATATATCGAAATTTAGATAAACTTGTGGCATCCTTTTATGGAAGGACGACAATATCATTATGCAATGTCATTTACAAAAGTGTGATCGTCGACACCTTTGAGATTGACTTGACTTGGTCTTCCTCTATAACATGTTTTACTTTTTATCTTTTCTTCCAATCTCTAGATGCGGGAAGATCCGGTTAAGAAAAGCTATCTAGAAAGGTGTTATTGATTGATGCTCAACTAAGCTCAACTTCGTTTCCTCTCAAATATTTTCACAAAAATGAGAGAGTGAGAATTCTTTAAAAATGGAACATATCTCAAATTTAGAATTTTCTCAAAGTCATGACCCTGGCGAGGTTAGGGCATGTGCAATGGTTGATAAGACCCGTCTTATGTTAACACGCCACTTAATTTAGATATGTCGGTAAAACATAATGTACTAAATTTGTGGTGACATAAATTATGCTAGGAGATCAACTCTTAATTAAGAGATGACACACCTTTTTTCAACTTTCTTTTTCTTCCAACTCAACGTTTATCTCTTTTTTCAACTTTCTCTTTTTCCAACTAAACGTTTATCCTACATAGCACCTGCTAAGATATCGCCATTGTACATGCTCTTATATACACATGTGTCAAAAATGAGTTGTTGATACGAAAGTCATTAGTCGGTACCAACGCTAGTACTACTAGTAGTTCAGCCACAACGCAAATTATTTGAAACAAAACATTTCTTGTGGTTAATTAAGGAGTGAACCCTTTTAGAACACACATGTTATTATTTCTCAAAGAAGAATGGAAAATGACACAAATTTGTCGAAGAAGAATTTTAAAAAATGCACCAGCCGGGAATCGAACCCGGGTCTGTACCGTGGCAGGGTACTATTCTACCACTAGACCACTGGTGCTTGGATGGCAAATAATTTCTAAAATGGTATAGGTACTTTGATGTGAATCTTTCGTAGGGAAAAAATGTCAGTGCAGTTATATAACTCGTCAACCAATCTTTATACACACATGCTACTTCGATAGACATGCATCATTATAGTCCATATCTAAAGTTGAAATCTGGGAAGCTCAGTTTCATTAGAGATGATGAACTGCCAAATCAGAAAGAGAAATTCAGAGAACAAACCAAGTAAGCTGAACTTCAACGGTGAAATAGCTTGTGTGCAACCATGAGAAATTCGTGTGGCAAAAGCAGGTTTCGGTTGCAAATATGTATTCACGACAAAGCAAGGTGCAAGATTGTTCGATTTTGTTGCATTGCATCGAATCATTCAGAATCAGAACATTTGTTCGTATGCATCCTCTCAGACAAGGGTACAAAGATTCAGCTGCACAAGGAAATAACATGCTCCATATACACCTGTGTTTCGGAATTTGTTTTTGCAGAGATGACTAGGTGAAGTAGCTAGATCACTTGGTCGTCGTCGTCCAGCGAGTACAACGCCTCCGGCCGGCCGTCCTCCAGCGCGCGCACCCTCCTCCGTATCCTTCGCAGCGCGCCCTCCACGGCGATGTCCACCGCGTCCATGCCCATCTCCTCGCTGCCGTGCCGCCGGTAAACCACCCTGGGTGCCAGCTCCAGCAACCGTTCCCGCATCCTCGCCACCTCCTCCTCCGGCACGGCCGCCAGGGTCTCCAGGATCTGCACTCCGCCCAGCACCACCGCGTCCTTGGGTATGGTGACCGAGAACTCGTCGTACGTCCCGGGGGGCAGGTGCCAGCCGTACTGCGTCCTGGCCGACGCGTTCTCGAAGAACACCGGCACGCACCCGGCGACGATCGCGTCGAACGTCGACCGCCGCGTCGGCGTGTCCCCCGGCGGCTGGAGGCAGAACCTGGCCTTGAGCATGGGCCGCATGTAGCGGATCGGGTCGAGCGCGCACGCGCCGGAGCAGTCGACAAGGTTGCAGACGTCGAGGGTGCGGTTGGCGCACTCGGCGAGGATGGAGCCGCGGATGTTGGGCCGCGACGGCTTGGACACGGTGCCGGCGTAGAGCATGAGCGTCGGGCGGCGGGAGCGGCGCGCGCGGGCGATCCAGGCGCGGAGACGCGGGAGGGAGGACGGGTGGAAGGACGTCGGGTGCGGCACGGCGTGCTCCTGCCACGGCCACGCGCGGGACTCGAGGGTGAGGAAGGTGAAGTTGTCGAACTCCGGGCGGCGGAGCAGGGAGGTGCTGCCCCAGAGCCTCGGGTCGGTGTCCGGCGGCTGCGAGTAGTCCCAGGCGGGGCCGGCGAGGACGAGGAAGTGGTCGTGCCCGTGGCGGCGCGCGAGGACGCGCGGGCGGTCGCCGGCCAGGAACTGCGCGAGGGGCACGCCGTGGACGCCGGAGAAGTTGAGCATGGCGGGCTCGAGGACGAAGGGGAGCGCGTCCAGCGCGGCGTAGTAGGGGAGGAAGACCGCGTCGGCGCGGGCGGGGTCGTCGACGAGGCAGCGGTGATCAAGGAGGCGGCGGTGGAAGAAGGGCTCGAGGAGGCGCGCGTCGGTGCGGTACCATGACCGGGTGCGGTTGTGGGTGCGCGGGCCGAGGCCGTGGTTGGCGAGCGAGGAGCAGGAGGGGGTGGCGGAGGGGTGGTCGGCCAGCGGGAAGGCGGTGTCGCAGTGCCGGAGGAGGTCCGTGTTGAAGCGGGCTGGGAGCTGGCGGATGTGGATGCGGCGGCCGGCGCACGCGTCCGGGACCGGCGTGGCCGCTGAGGCGGAGGCGATGATGAGGAGGAGGAAGAGGAGACGGCGCGACATTGTTGGATCGATCCCGTTCTTCTCTATCTCCTCTCTCTAGGAAGAGCAGATCGAACGTGCTAAAATAACTGCCAAACAAACCGTTGCATAGAATAACAGTTCTTTTTTTTTTCACTGCGCAGTTTGACTTCTGAAATTGTGAAATCCGTACGTGATAGTTTTGCCTTTTTGGAAAACATTTTCGAAAATTTTGCGAAAATTCAGTTGGTCGGTGCCCTCGTTATTCCTACTACTCCGTACATCATAACCGTATCAGTCAAACAATTGTTGGATGCATGCAGCGTATGACAAAGGAAAGCAGATCTGGACCCGAAATATGGCGCGCACGGTAACATTCTTTGACTCTTTCATGTGGCAGATCGAAGATACTCATGTGTGCACGTAGTTTAAGATACTCCATTAATTTACCTATAAAATATAAATTGTATGTATAAAATAACTATATCATTAGATTCGTATTTAAAAAGGTTTTCCAATGATGCATATAATTTATATTTTATTGATTAAAATAATGGTTAAAATAGTTTTCTTAAACTATGTGCACGCTAATTAAAGTGACCCGGAGGAAGTCGCTATGCTATATTACCTCCATCCCAAAAGCTTAAGGCTTTTTTTTTTAAGTTAAACTAAGTAAAATTTAACCAAAATTTTCGAACAATCTATCAACAAATATAACATTTTGTAGATCGAAAAGTGTCTTTGGCTCTTGGGCACGAGTGCTCCTGCTTAAAAAAATAGAAAATCATGCATATTTGTTTCAAAAAATCTAAAAATAAATCTGAACATAGTAAATGATGCAACCTCCAAGCCTGTAAAATTTTAATATGAAATTCTTCGCAAAAAAGACAAAATCTTTTGAGATTTGGAGATTTAAAATATGCATACCTAGATGCACACGTTGTAATTTTTGTGTTGAACAGAATATTTTGTACTTGAAATTTAATTTGCATATTTATGGGATAATTCATTGGCTACACCATAATTTTTTTCTAATTGTTTTGAAACACGTAAGTGTGATTTCTTTTTAAACGGCAGGAGCACTGGTGCCCAGGAGCCAAAAATCTCTATCCTTTGTAGATACCACACGAAAATATATTTCATTATCTATTTAATTATATTAATTTTGTATTTTGCATGTTAATGATTTTTGGTAAAATCTTAGTCAAACTTAGCATAGTTTGACTTTCTAAAAATAATATAAGCCTTAACATTTGGGATTAAGGTAGTAGAGGCAATTCCGCTTCAAGTAGGAGAAATCAACTTTCTGCGTCCTCTCTGTTTTAACACTGTTTTTAGTGATTTCTTTAGTAGTAGCTCGGAAATTTGTTGTCATATTGGAGCCACCACTTGGTATGTCGTACGCAGGGTCAATGAGAGGCAACAAATACGTATGATCATGGTTAGGCATACCCGCACTAAATGAAGGTGGAGATGATGTTTCTGGTGGAAGAAGCAAAATTTCGGCACGAAGTCTTTGACCTGCGTTGGGATGAATAGAAGCAAAAGGAAATATGTTTTCATCAAAAATTACATCACAACAAATATACATGCCCGGTGGAGACGTCGAGCCATTTTACACTTGTGTGAAGCGGACTATAACCGAGAAAAACACGCCGTTTGGAATGGAAAATAAGTTTGCATTTGTTGTAGGAGCGGAGAGCCGGAGACTTGGCCAGCATGCACAACCGAAAATACGAAGAGAGGTGTAATTGGGTGTAATATTAACGAGTTTTCGGATGGTTTGGCAAGGTTGAGAACTTTTTTTAGGGAGAAGGTTGATGAGAAATGTCGCGGTGAGGAAAGCTTCATTCCAAAATTTAAGCTGCATAGATGCATTGGCAAGCAAGGAGAGACCAACTTAACCATATGACCACGTTTACGCTATGCAGAGCCATTTTGTTGGTGGGCATGAGAGCATGAAACGTGGTGAGTGATGCTTATTTTTTTGAAAGAAAGAGTTAAGTTTCTCATATTCGACACCTCAATAAAGTTTGCGTAGTGAAAATTTTGCGACTAAATTTGCGCTCAACATATTGTTGGAAATTAAGGAAGAATTTGTAAACATCGGAACCTTTCTTAAGCAGATAAATACATGTGAACTTGCTAAAACCATCAATAAAGATTACATAGTACGAATGTTTTGCCAAGCGAAGTGGGAGCCGGTCCCCGTACATCAGAGAAAATTTGTTCCGAAGGAACATCAGAAAGAGTAGTAGAAGTGGGATATGGCAATTTGTGGCTTTTAGCTTGTTGACATGGATCACAAACATATTGATTTATTTCATGAGAATTAGGTAGATTATGATGATGAAGGATTTATCGAACAATAAACGAACAAGGGTGGCCTAGTAAATGATGCCACGTGGATGAAAAAGTCTTGAGTGTGACGAAGGCGTGCTTGGAGGACTCGGTGGAGATATGCATGAGAGGATACAAGCCACCGTGGCATTGACTTTTAAAAATGATTTGCTTTGTGGCCTCAAAACTTTTATCAAGAAAGAGAATGGATGAAATTCAACAAAAGCATCATTATAAAGAGCGATTTTACGAGTGGACAACAAAATTTTGGAATCTCTAGGCACACAAAAATATTACGAATATGAATAATAAGTTTTATGCCATGCTATAAATGTATTAAGCGGAAACATTAATGCACGAGTGATTACACCCAAGTGCAGGGATCACCGAAGTACAATTCGATAAACCCAGGAGGAGCTGAAGGTAAACTATCTATTTTCTAAAGCCATATAACCCACTTATATGGCCTTCTATGCAAATCTAGGAGATATGGTGTGTGTGCGTAGAGGTTTTTACTAGAAACTATACATGCTGAAATTAAAATGCAAAAAGTAAAATACAAAACAAGTAAAGTGCAATAAAGTTAAATGCAATGAAGTGAAGTGAAGTGGAGTAACTCAAGAGAGCAAGTGTTTAGGAAAATTGCTATTTTATTTGTGTGGCTATCACGATTAATAAAACTCATTTTAGTCTTTTTGTGTTTCTTCTAGAGAGGAGCCATAGATAGGTGTAGCCATATACATGTCCAAGTACACCCCTAGTGATTGATCCTAAGGCCATTGGAATGTGCAAACAAAGGATTTATTAAAACATGAATCTAAGAATGTCCAACCACCGTTGTAAGTTTAAAGGTCCCCATAATTGGACCCCCGTTAACATGCATCTAAGAATCGGGACAAGGTTTTTGTCGCTTCCGCTATCCCTCACCCTGTCAACATGCAACGGTGATGATCTTATGCATCCCATTGACATATGTGTGCACTCATACATCAATACATATTAGACCATCATAGAAGATGACAAATACTTGTAAGCAACCAACAACAAACTATATAACAATTGTCATGAACAATTCACTACTCAAACATCAACATATATATATATAATGTGATCATGAGAAAATAATATATTGAATCATACATCATGTTTGCCAAGAGATTGCAAAGGGGATGATGAAGAGTTGCTGTATATGTTGATGAAGATGATGAAGATGATGAAGATGGTGCTAATGTCCTCACCGGAGGGGGGTGGAGTCCGCCGGAGGTGATTCCGGCAGAGTTTCCCCCCTCCGATCTCCGCCGGCAGCGGCGTGCTGACTCTGTTTCTGTGTTTTTGATCTACGCTGCCGTAGCCTCGATGAAACCCCCCGGGGTCATATATATAGTAGTTTTTAAGGCAAAACAAGTCGGTTCGCGAAAAGATGAGGCGAAACGAACGCTCGAGGGCCGAAAGAGGCCTGGTGGCACGACCTCCGCCGCCATCTCTCTTTCCCAGCACTGTTGACTTCCTAGTGGCCCACTTTATCTCATTTTGTTCGTCTCAAAAATTCCGAAGCGTGGCCCCTGACCTTGCATTCTTTGGAGTCCCATAGCTCTTGAAAAGTCAAAAACTCTAAAAAGTGGCGTTTCCTGCCAAACAGAAATAGAACCGGAGGAGGGGGATTGTTTAGAAAATCCCCTAAAACATCATAAAACATGAGGATAACATTATATAAGATGCAAATATGTTGTAATATGTTGCAATAAAGTGTAAAGTTCATGTATGCATTTTACATGCATCAACGTGTGGTATGTAAATAAAGCTTTGTCCCTAGTAAAATAGCCCATTGATTAATAACATGATCAAGGTTCCCTGATCATGGACAACAACGATTAATAATGGAGTCATGTTGTTGGATGAATTAGGTGATGAACTCACACCCATATAAGGTATTGCAATGTGATCATGTCACAAAGTTCGGAATTGCAATACTAAGATGAAATGTTGTGACCTAATCTTTAGACCATTCGATTATATTTAATCACTATCACCGGCGGCTGCTTAGACATCATCAATTGCTACTCCATAACACGGTGAGTTGAGGCGTATGTGTCAATAGCGGGACTTGTACATCGGCGTGACAGAGAAATACCATGGGCCCACTCGGTGATATTATATCAACATCGTTTGCAAGCTTGTGACTAGGTCATGAGGATATGATATCATAGGAACGATTTGAATATGTTTGTCGGTAACGAGATCGAACAAGGTATACATGATACCGAAGATCAAGTCACTAGTACCGAACTGCTACATAGAGCCGGTTTTGGTCCATAGTCCTAAGGCGGTTTTGCTATTGGGCTCAAAGCCTTGGTCTCTACCAGCGTGTCACCCTGAGACGGTTCTTGTTCCGCCTCAAAAAATAGCACTAACGATCCTAGACAGCAGAGAAAGCTTGATTGGAGCTAAGAACTATTTATAAAGGATCCCTTCCACTCTTGTGTGGAAAGATCTTTCTTCGTTCAGTCCAGTCTGATTTAAAACGTGTCGTCTACTATTATAGGGGCTGTCGTTAGGGTCACTCCTTCTTATGCCGGGAGATGGCAGTTATCTATATTTAAAAATAATAAATAATATGGGTGTGATTGTCATCACAATCGAGTGATCGAGTAGGTTCATCTCTATTCGAGATAGACCCCATAAGCATGGCCATTCCCTTCCCCTAGTAGCAAAAACCCATTAGAGGTTTGATTCTCAAAAGAAAACAGACCAGAAACTCGAAACTATTCCTACTCGCCAGGTGGCTTTATCAATTTTCGTTTCAAAATAGGCAAAAAAAGGGTGTCAAAAGTAGAAGTATCATATCTTCTTAAGGAGCCCAACTCTAGCTAGATAATAAGAGGATTAGGTTTTGGCAGGATGCGAGGTGCCAACTTATTAAGCACGAGAGTCGTAAGATCCCGGTTATAGAAGAAGAGTAGGCCAATCCCAATCTTAGGCTGCAACAAACAAGGAAATCGCAATCCAAAATCCCTATATACGATAGATTCCGGGCACCTTGCTACATGACACTTGTCTCGCATTGCATTACTGACTGCTTCGTCTTCTGATTTCTTTGCTTTGATGATGCCCTTCTCCCAAAGAGAGTTCTTCAGCTGAAGAGTGCTTTGGCACCGGCACCCTAGAACAGAGTCGACTATGAAATTATTTATATAGGATTTTTTTAGAAAGCCCAAGGGTTAAGACGAAGGAAGGTATTGTTCTAGTTCTACCGACCTATTCTCATCAAAGAGAGGGTGGATGTAATGTTTTGCAACAGGAAGCGGAAGAAAGTAGATTTATGGCAGGTGCAACGCGTCCAACCTAATAATACGATGGCAAGCGAGGGTCACATTTCTTGAGTATCGGGCTGATTAACATAATAGAAATGAAAGTCCCTAACAAAGCTGTACAACGGCATCTTCCCGATTAGCCGGTGTCTTCTCTTGGTTAAATCGAATACTTTCTTATCCTGGCAAGTAGGAATTAATATTTTGGAGTTTCTTTTTTTTGAGAATCAAACCCTTTCTGCTTCCTATATTTTCCCGGATTCAACTAATAAGAAGCACCCTCTTGCGAGAGAAAGTCCGATCTACAGAACCGCAAAATAGATGTCATTTTCTGTTTTCTTAGCTAATGTAAGACCTTCATCCGGCAGAAAAAAGCCAAAGGGAGTTCAAGGTGCGTCCTAAAATAAAGTAAAAGGTTGTGTGCGCTTTGTGCGAGATCATCGACCTTTTATTGGCCTTGAGTAACAAAAACATTGGTGAGAAGCCAATGCCCTAAAAACCTAAGGTTTCCTCCGCAAGGTTCGGCCACGAGAGGGTGATTCGGGGCCTAAGATCAGGCCGAAAGGCCTGTCTATTTATGTTGGGGAATCTGTTAGCTCCCATGGGTTTCATCCTTGGATAAGTCTGTTATCAAGAGGCAGACAGCATAACCATTCTTCAAAGGTAATATGAATTGGCTCTTTCTCTTGGCCATGCAAAAGAGTGAACTATTCCTATGTACAATCCACTTAAGAATGTGTCACAACTTAAATAGGAGCTTCTTGCCCGGGTCAGGTCGTACATCACCCAAAGGTAGTGCCTCGCGGATAGAGAGGGGAATCACTTCAACACCTGATTTGTAACCAAGAAAGATGCACTTAACAGCTCTAGGCTCTAATTTTCCATTATCAACATGAGCATAGGAAATACAACATAATATCGCATGAATGAAGAAAGGCAATGCCGCTTGTAAATCTCTTTCGTCGAGTGTGCGATCGTGACATGAGTCGAGAAAGAAGCCCCAGCTAACTCCGTGCCAGCAACCACGGTAAGACAGGGGGGGGGGGCAAGATTAGGTAGTGAATCAAGAATAGAGGCTGTGTGGGGCTTGCGTTGCCCCCAACATCTAAATAAAGGACGAGTGCCAAAAAGGAAGGAGTGCCGCTTTTTCGACCAAAGCTTACCTTGGTAGGCACAATTTACTCACCCTACTCCCTTAGACAATGCAATGGTCTGAACACGAAAGTTTGTAGTTTAACCCTCTTCTTCCCTATTTAGTAAGTACTTTAGAGTTTATTCAAAAATATACCAAGTTTAACAATTTGATTCTCTTTGATAGGAATATAGTAAAAAAACTGTTACTCAACCTTTTAGCCAAGTACATATTTCATACGTGTGCGCCATATTCAAGATAGTACACCAGGAAACCGTAAAATGACAAACCAAGTGCAACAAAAGAAAATGGACAGGGAGGACCCAACGCTAGGATCACACATGCAGATCCAAAGCAGCGAGTACCACCTTATTTTCCGGGAAAAAATCAAAGTTGTCAGGGTTTACATTTTTCTTTTAGCAATCAATACCATATATATATTTATTGTAATAAATAATAAATAAAACATGGTAGAGATACTCGAGTTGTCTTCATCAACTATTAATAAATAATAGTCTAAAAGAAAAGGGCAAATCTTTGAGGTCTTTAAACTTTATTTTTCTTTCATGACATAATTTTGTAGTACTTTTTTTAGATAAAAGGCACTCAAGTGCCCAACTTTGAATTAACAAAGCCAGCAACGACGAGAACGATACAAAGTGCTGAACTCAGCTTACAGAACGACACCACACACACCCACACGAACTACCGAAGCTACAACCGGAAGCGCGACCAACATGCTCAGCCAAAGCGCCTACGAGGACTCGGAGAAGAACTGGAGTCTACAGTGTCGGGCCGGAGCTCACTCGAGAGCGAGCCATTTTCACGCGCGCCTCAACAGAACTCTTCCGTCGCAGAGACGCCACCGGAAGCCGACCACCACCGGGGACCGACCCACGTTGTTCACAAACCGAAGAGCAGCGCCAAGGAAGCTCGACAAGGGAAGGGCACAGAGCAAGCCATGCCGAAGATCGCCGAAGAATCACCTCCGTCACAACCTTCGGTGAGTCTCGCGTTGTGGGCTCCAAGACGGTCTCTTCAAGAAGAGCACGACACCGGAGTGCCGCCACCGCCCGATCCGAGGATCTTGGGTTTTCACCCGGACGAAGTAGATGGATGGAGATTGGCCTCACGGCGCCTTCAACAAGGGAACGCCGTCCGCGGACGCCGCCGCCGTGGCCTGAGGGGCAAAGGTTTCCCCTTGGCAACCTCACCGCCATCTACACCCCACAACACTCAACTCGCCGAGTACCACGTTACCCTCACGACCATGGCACCGACCAGCACCAGAGCTAGTGGCTCGCCCGCCAACCAGAAAGCTCCCCCCTTCCAGGGCCGCTGCCCCGGCATCCCAACCCTGCCCGCTGCAGCACCGAGGGAAACAAGAACCACCACCGCGAGGGTCGACATACAGACCCCAAAGAAGGCCAGAGAGGCAGCCGCTGGGCACCATGGCCGCCGGGCACCATGGCCGCCGGGTACCAGATGTGGGGGCGAAGAGGGCCTGGCAG
Source organism: Lolium rigidum (assembly GCF_022539505.1). Taxonomy (NCBI): domain Eukaryota; kingdom Viridiplantae; phylum Streptophyta; class Magnoliopsida; order Poales; family Poaceae; genus Lolium; species Lolium rigidum. The sequence continues at coordinate 49,793,165 of NC_061509.1, forward strand.
GACCCGGGGCCCCTGCCCCAACCCGCACGCAGGGCGTCCAGGGAGGCCACCCAGCCCACGCCTCGCCCTGCTCCATCCTTGCGAGGCCTCGCCACCGCCGGCCCGCCCGGCCGTGGCCGCCGAGCTCGCGTCGCCGTGCTCGACGCCCTGATCCTGCCGCCGGCCGAGCTCGCACCGCCCAGCACCACAGACGCCTCCGCTGGAGCCGCCGCCGCCCTGAGTGCGCCCAGCACACAGAGCCACCACGCCGCGCAAGCGCAGCCGCGCCGCCACGCTCCCTGCCAGCGTCGCGCCCCTTCACGACGAGACTGCCCGCGCCGGTTACACCACGAGGAGGGGAGAGGTGCCCCGCCGCCGCCGCCGCCCTCCTGGTGGCGGCGAAGCGGGGGAGGGGGAGGAGCTCTGGCAGCGGCGATTTAGGGTTTCGCCCTGGGACTCGCGGGAGCCCAGGGACAAAACGTTTCCTCCTTCTTTTGTAGTACTTTTCTGAAGGCAACCAAAGATACGTATCAAACCATAGACCTATAAAAATTAACGATACATCCTTAACGCTACTAGTTTGGACGACGGTGTGGTCTTTGGAGGTGCTGGCTAAAAATAAAATACACTTCTGGAGGGTTTTACTTGGTGCAATACCTTGCAATGGTGTCCTTACAAACCGCCATATGCAAGTCAGCTCACAATGTCAACTATGTAAGTTAGATTGTCAAAGTGTTCGACATGTTTTTTTGTATGTCCAAGGGTGAAATAAATCAGATCACACGTGGGATTGGAGGGCTTTATATCGCATGTGTGCTCCATCGACACACAAGGCTCATCAGTCCTAGAGTCTCCATGCTTCGTGACAGGAATGCAAAAGCACCGTTGCTTGAAGAGATTGATCGAAATGATCTGCTTCCTACGACTATTTAGTACATTTGGTGGGAGAGAAGGCAAACAACGAGAGGTGAGATGATCCAATCCCCGATCCGCTATGCACAATCTATAGCAGTATTGGCTACAAACTAGTCATTGTGAGGCACAATTAGATGAAACTGAAGGGAAGACTTTGTTGAATTAAATGTTGAGGCAGGGTTCGATCTAGACTCTGGGCACACGAAGCACTCACCACTAGAAATCCCCGACGGTGAATTCTAATACCCAACGGCCCGTCGGCTAATATGTTAATAACCGATGGTAACACTTGTGTGACGATCCCGCGCGGCGACTAGGGGGAACCCTAGATCCCGCCGCTGCCGGGTCCCCCTCCTCCCTCCCCTCTCCTCCCTCGCCGTTGCATGAGGGTGCGGCCGGGCAAAGCCGATCGGCGTTCGGTGGCGGCGAGGTCCTCTCGTCCTCTGGCTCGGGTGGAGGGGCGTGGGAAGTCTCCTCCGGGACAGAGCGTGGCACTTCCATCGGGTGCCACGGCGTGCCGGTACTCGGGCATGGCCTGCTGCGGCGACGCGACGGGCAACGGTGGAGGCAGCGCGTCTCCGGGCGACACGGGCAGGTGGCGGCAAGATACGGCAACTGAGGGACGGTTGTGGTGGCTCAAGGAGGCGACATCTTGTTTGCCTCGGCACTACACTTGGCGATGTGGGGATGCGCGACTACCGGTGAAAACCGTGCTCTGACTCCGGTCTTGGCGGGCGATGGTGGCGCCACACGTCGTAACCTTCTTGAAGGCATCGTCGTCGCAGCCTGCATCTACACACTCGTGCTGCTCCGGGAGAAAACCCTAGATCTGGGTCTCCCGGATCGGACGATGGCGGCGCGCCCTGCGTCGTTCTACCTCTTGGGGCATCGTTTTTGGAGCAGCTGCTGGATGTTGGCGGATGTTGATGGAGTGGTATTCATCTACCACATTGTTGGCGCTGAGTCTCGGTGGCATGGTGCTGCAGGGTATCGACGACGGATGCGGGATGATGTATGCGTGCAGGATGGTGGAGCTGTCTGGCGTCATGTGTAGGATAACGTTGCATAGAAAACAAAAAATTTCCTACCGCGAACACGCAATCCAAGCCAAGATGCAATCTAGAAGACGGTAGCAACGAGGGGGTATCGAGTCTCACCCTTGAAGAGATTCCAAAGCCTACAAGATGAGGCTCTTGTTGCTGCGGTAGACGTTCACTTGCCGCTTGCAAAAGCGCGTAGAAGATCTTGATCACGATCGGTTCCGGCGCCACGAACGGGCAGCACCTCCGTACTCGGTCACACGTTCGGTTGTTGATGAAGACGACGTCCACCTCCCCGTTCCGGCGGGCAGCGGAAGTAGTAGCTCCTCTTGAATCCGACGGCACGACGGCGTGGTGTCGGTGGCGGTGGAGAATCCCGGCGGAGCTTCGCTAAGCGTGCGGGGAAGAAGGAGGAGTGGGGCGGCTAGGGTTTGGGGAGAGGGGGTGGCCGGCCTCCAAGGGGTGCGGCCAAGGTGGTGGCTTTTGTGTGGCCGGCCCCTCCCCTATGCCCCTCATTATATAGGTGGAACCCAAGTGTTGGTGTCCAAGTCTTCGAATAAGACCCGAAACCAAAACCTTCCATAGGAGGGGCAATCCTAGCCCAACTAGGACTCCCACCCAAAGGTGGGATTCCCACCTCCCATGTGGGGGGTGGCCGGCCCCCTATGGTGGAGTCCACTTGGGACTCCACCCCATCTAGGGCTGGCCGGCCATGGAGGTGGAGTCCCTTGTGGACTCCACCTTCCTTGGTGGTTTCTTCCGGACTTTTCTAGAACCTTCTAGAACCTTCCATAGAACCTTCCGCGACATTTTATTTCATATAAAATGACATCCTATATATGAATCTTATTCTCCGGACCATTCGGAACTCCTCGTGATGTCCGGGATCTCATCCGGGACTCCGAACAAATATTCGAACTCCATTCCATAATTCAAGTACTACCATTTCAACATCCAACTTTAAGTGTGTCACCCTACGGTTCGAGAACTATGCGGATATGGTTGAGTACTCACTCCGACCAATAACCAATAGCGGGATCTGGAGATCCATAATGGCTCCCACATATTCAACGATGACTTTAGTGATCGAATGAACCATTCACATACATTACCAATTCCCTTTGTCTCGCGATATTTTACTTGTCCGAGGTTTGATCTTCGGTATTACTCTATACCTTGTTCAACCTCGTCTCCGACAAGTACTCTTTACTCGTACCGTGGTATGTGGTCTCTTATGAACTTATTCATATGCTTGCAAGACATTAGACGACATTCCACCGAGAGGGCCCGAGTATATCTATCCGTCATCGGGATGGACAAATCCCACTTGTTGATCCATATGCCTCAACTCATACTTTCCGGATACTTAATCCCACCTTTATAGCCACCCATTTACGCAGGTGGTGTTTGGTGTAATCAAAGTACCTTTCCGGTATAAGTGATTTATATGATCTCATGGTCATAAGGACTAGGTAACTATGTATCGAAAGCTTATAGCAAATAACTAAATGACGAGATCTTATGCTACGCTTAATTGGGTGTGTCCATTACATCATTCATTCAATGATATAACCTTGTTATTAATAACATCCAATGTTCATGATTATGAAACTAATCATCCATTAATCAACAAGCTAGTTTAAGAGGCATACTAGGGACTTCTTGTTTGTCTACATATCACACATGTACTAATGTTTCGGTTAATACAATTCTAGCATGATATATAAACATTTATCATAAACATAGAAATATAAATAATAACTACTTTTATTATTGCCTCTAGGGCATATCTCCTTCGATCTCCCACTTGCACTAGAGTCAATAATCTAGATTACATTGTAATATACCTAACACCCATGGCATTCCGGTGTTGGTCATGCTTTGCCCTAGGGAGAGCTTTAGTCAACGGATCTGCTACATTCGGATCGGTGTGTACTTTGCAAATCTTTACTTCTCCATCTTCGATGTACTCGCGAATCGAGTGGTAACGCAGCTTGATATGCTTCGGCCTCTTGTGTGACCTTGGCTCTTGTGCATTGGCGATGGCACCCATGTTATCACGGTAAATGATTAATGGGTCCAATGCACTAGGAACCACACCGAGCTCTACAATGAACCTCTTCATCCATACCGCTTCGATGAAGCCTCCGAAGCCGCTATGTACTCGATTCCGTTGAAGACTTCGCCACCGTGCATCGCTTCGAGCTTGCCCGGCTTACTGCAGCACCATTCAATATAAACACGTACCCGGATTGTGACTTAGAGTCATCGGGATCGGTGTTCCAACTTGCATCGGTGTAACTTGTTACAACGAGCTCTTGGTCACCTCCATAACAAAGAAACATATCCTTAGTTCTTTTCAAGTACTTCGGGATATTCTTGACCGCTGTCCGAGTGTTCCATTCCTGGATCACTTTGATATCTGCTAGTCAAACTAACGGCATGCGCTATATCCGGTCTTGTACATAGCATGGCATACATAATAGAGCCTCTCTGCCGAAGCATAGGGGATTTGATTCATCCTTTCTCTTTCTTCTGCCGTAGCCGGTCCTTGAGTCTTACTCAAGACCTTGCACAGTAACATAGGTAAAAACCCTTTCTTACTTTCGTCCATTCTAAACTTCTTTAGAATCTTGTCCGAGTATGTACTCTGTGATAGCCCTATTAGGCGTCTTGATCTATCTCTATAAATCTTGATGCCTAATATATATGATGCTTCACCAAGGTCTTTCATTGAAAAACTGTTATTCAAATCACCTTTTACCCTGCTTAATAGTTCTATATCATTCCCGATCAATAATATGTCATCTACATATAATATCAGGAATGCTACAGAGCTCCCACTCACTTTCTTGTAAATACGAGGCCTCTCCATGACACTCTGTATAAACCCGAAGTCTTTGATCACCTTATCAAAGCGTCGGTTCCAACTTCTCGATGCTTGCTTCGGTCCATAAATTGAACGCTGAAGTTTACATACTTTGTCGGCATTTTTAGGATCAACAAAACCTTTGGGTTGTACCATATACAACTCTTCCTCAATGTCTCCATTAAGGAACGCCGTTTTGACATCCATACGCCAAATCTCATAATCGAAAAATGCAGCTATTGCTAACAAAATCCTCACAGATTTTAGCTTCGCTACGGGTGAGAAAGTCTCATCGTAGTCAATTCCTTGAATTTGTCGGAAACCCTTTGCGACAAGTCGAGCTTTATAGACAGTAATATTACCATCGGCATCTGTTTTTCTCTTGAAGATCCATTTATTCTCGACGGCCTTTCGGCTATCGGGTAAGTCTACCAAAGTCCATACTTTGTTATCATACATGGATCCCATTTCGGATTTCATGGCTTCTTGCCATTTGTTGGAATCTGGGCTCATCATCGCTTCTTCATACGTCGCGGGGTCCTCATCATTGTTATCCACAATCATGACATTTAGACAAGGATCATACCAATCGGGAGTGGCACGTTCCCTTGTCGATCTGCGAGGTTCGGTAGTTTCCTCGTTCGAAGTTTCATGATCATTATCATTAGCTTCCTCTGTTGCCGGTGTAGGCGGTACGGGTACATTTTCCGGTCTTGCGCTACTCGATCAACGAGTATAGATTCATTAATCTCATCGAGTTCTACTTTTCTTCCAGTCACTTCTTTAGTGAGAAATTCTTTCTCAAGAAAGGTTCCGTTCTTAGCAACAAAGATTTTGCCTTCGGATCTGTGATAGAAAGTGTACCCTATAGTTTCCTTAGGGTATCCTATGAAGACGCATTTCTCCGCTTTGGGTTCTAGCTTGTCCGGTTGTAACTTTTTTACATAGGCTTCGCAACCCCAAACTTTAAGGAACGACGAGCTTAGGTTTCTTATTAAACCATAATTCATACGGTGTCGTTTCTACGGATTTTGATGGTGCTCTATTTAAAGTGAATGCGGCTGTCTCTAATGCATAACTCCAAAATGATAACGGCAAATCGGTAAGAGACATCATAGAACGAACCATATCTAAGAGAGTTCGATTACGACGTTCGGACACACCATTTCGTTGTGGTGTTCCCGGCGGTGTCAATTGTGAAAGTATTCCGCATTTCTTTAAATGCATGCCAAACTCATAACTTAGATATTCACCTCCGCGATCGGATCGTAGAAATTTAATCTTCTTGTTACGTTGATTTTCTACTTCACTTTGGAATTCCTTAAACTTCTCAAAAGTTTCGGATTTATGTTTCATGAAATAGATATACCCATATCTACTCAGATCATCTGTGAAGGTTAGAACATAACGATAACCACCGCGCGATGCTACACTCATGTGGTGACCCGGCATACCACTGCATGGTGTAGTATGCAAGTCTGATATAACACCAATGAAACACCGTTCCACTAGTATTATATCGCTCAGAGTGGTACAACAGAAACATATGCGGGTCCAAGGCATGTCTATAGAATTACAACATTGACTCGTTACATAAGATCAGCACGGCCTCCTACTTTACAATGAGGTAAAGCTGCAAATGAACTCCGGGAGAACGACTCGTAGTCTAATCCTAACACGAACTCTATTTGTAGAGTATTTAACTAGCTACGAGAGGCTATGAATAGATTCTAGCTAAATAGGAGCTAAGTTTAGGAAGGTAGTTCCTTTCTATTGCTAATCTAGGTTTCTCCTTGTTGGATGTGGTATCGACTCCTCCGGTAGGTCCTGTTTCTTGAAGTACTTGTTGACTCCTCGGCCTTCGAGTTGCCTCTGTAGATCCTCCATCATGGCCTCCATATCTAAGCGGGGATTTAAGAGTGGGATGAGTACGAGCGTACTCAACAAGTTCATTATAGGAAAGAGGTGTTTAATGCACTAGCTACGGCATTAGACCAGAAAGTCTAATACCAATGCAGGTTTTCATAATCATTTCTTCAAGAGGTTGCTTTTATTCAGAAGAGCTATGTCCGTCGGCCTTCACCGGTTTACTAGAACTTCATGGAGCTCCTTTCCGGCCGCGTTCGCGAGTTCCATATCCCGGAACGAGGAGTGACGGGTCACGGTTCTTTACACTCTGCGAGAGGTGTGTTGCTTTACCCATAAGAGATCTTAACCTTGGTGCCAACCGGGCAATTTCCCCGTCCACACTTCCTATGGTGTGAGGCCCGGTATAAGGTCTAGCCAATCATGTTCCTCCGCTACCTCGAACACCCACCCTTTGTTGCATGCCCCGACCCTGGGTCCTCGCCGGTCCCATTATTCCCACTCACGGGTGGACCCCGACCACGACGACGGTTTGGGATCGAACCAAACTCCTTCGCCGGTAGCTGCAACCCATCATAGACCGCAATACCGTGGGGACTTAAGGCTTCCCCAGCCAACCGCTTGCACTTCGAGCGACAAGTGTCTACGGACTATGCCGTGGGGACTTAAGGCCTCCCCAGCCAACCGCTTGCCCTGACAGATACAAGTGTCTACGGTAAAGCGCATCCGTTGATGAACGAGAGGTGGAAACACTTTTGACTACTCCGTCCCACTCCGGATCTTATGGTTAACACGGGTATTACGGCACAAGAATCACTGGCGACATTTGTTGTTTAATCCTAGATGGATATAAACCCGTGCAATGGAACCTCCACCATATCAACACAATCCATGGTTCCATTGCCCACCACATAGTCATATTCATAGTTATGAAAGTAGTGGTTTTGATTTTTGTGCAATAGTGATAACCATAATACTTTGCAAGTAATTTGATAAAAATACTCAAATGACATGAGCAAGTGATGAACTTGCCTTTCTTGGCTCGCAAGATTATGCGGACAAGGTCTTCGATACGTAGTAATTCCAAATTCCGAAATAGCATCATCGTCCGGTAAGGACGATGTTTAAAAGATTGCCAAGGATGCAATAATGCATAAGTATGAGATGCAATCGCTCTAAGCGTGACCTAACCCCGATGATTTAGGATTAGTGAGTGGTAATAATTGATTCAGGGTGTGTTGCACTTTTAGAGTGATTCACAATCAAGGTTCTTATTCAGGTGTGATTACTTGGTATCATGAACGGGTAGATAATAAAGCACAGTAATCAATTGAGCACACAAAGAATGATAATTGGCATAATGTTAACATGTAAAGAACAGTTGTCAGTTTTAGTACTATATGGCATGGTTAATGATTACTTGTTATATTCTTCAAAAGAATAACTTTTGAAGAACATGTTCTTTAATAAAGAACAAGTATGATAATTAGGGTTGTGGAGTTCTATGGTTTACTATGGTTTCAACTAATTTCTGGAGTAAGGTTTAGATGGATCTCAGGAAAGTTGGATTCATCAACCCTAAAGCTTGTAAGTTTGAGTTAAGCCTAAGTATCCTAAGCAATTGTTTATACAAGGTTACAATCAAGGTTGATTCATCTGACTGGTGATTACTAGCTAGGGTTTATAGGTTCTTATAAGCAGGGTTGGGGATGATTCCTTATTTTCTTCAAAAGAATAACTTTTGAAGAACATACTTCTTAAATAATAAGAAGTATATCAGTTAAGGTTGAGGTTACTCTCTATTCTCTTCAAAAGAATAACTTTTGAAGAACATACTTCTTAAGTAATAAGAAGTATTACAATTAAGGTTGAGGTTTTCTTTTATTAGCTATTGGATCTCTAAGTAGAGAATGGTTGGTTCCTAAATGGGATAGTTCATAAGTATCTCACACTAGTAGGGTTTAGTGGAACAGGGTTATGTAATGTAGATTAGTAGGTATGGTTGCTATTATGGTTCATCACAATGGTGTGATGCTAATTAGGGATAAATAATGATGATGGTTTTGGTAATAGGATTTAGGGTTTACACTTGGTTGACCCTACCCGATTATTTAGGTCTCGAGGAAGATGAATATATGGGATACCCATATATTAGTGATGGTCAACTACATTTTATGTGACCAAGACTAGTGATTTAGTTGCTACTATGGTTCTATGATTTGAAAGAAGGTACCATGATCACATGTGCTAACCTAGGGTTTAGGTTAGAAGCAAACTAGAGTTTCCATGTAATAATGGAGCTAGGGTTCCTAATGATATTAGGGTTTTAGGGATCACATGAAATGCTGGAGGTTATCACTTTGTTTATAATTGATCTAGGGTTTCCTAATTACCCTATAGTTATAGGATTAATAACTTCATTAATAAAGTTGAAGTTATTAATAATTTTGAAAGGAAAATAATATTGGATTTGATATTTTATTATTTTACACAATTAATAATTAAGGTATTTATTACTTAGGGTTTTAAATCCTCATAATAAGGATCTAATGAGTTAATGAATAAGGAAAATTAATTTTAATGTTTTCCTTATTTGATTACTTGGTTTTGACTTATTTTATGAAGTTTTCCTAATTATTGAATTTTAATTGAATTTAGAATTAAAATTAAAGGCTTAAATAACAAGCATTAAATAATTAATTTTTTATTAGAAATAAAAATTTCATTTTATATTTTTATTGGATAGATTTTTCTTTTCTAAGAATTTTGATATCTCATTTGTATTTTTCTGAGCTATTATGAATTTTCTACATTTATTTTAAGTTGCAGAGATAATTGGATTTGAATTAAAATGGAAAGACTGCTAGACCTACCCGGGCTAAACCACACACAGCCACTGACCAGTGGGTCCAGAGCCACGTCAGCTGTCACCGTGGCGCCGATGTGGCATGGCTCACGGTGGTCTGCGGGGTGGTCGACGACGGCGCCGGCGTTCCCGTGCTCCCGCAGGGGCGTGCGCGTGCTTGTTCGAACGAGGGCAATGAGGTGAATCTACTGGTGGCCGCGCCGCTAGCTAATGGTCACCGGAGGTTGGCCGGCGGCGATGGTCTGCGGCTGTGGCTACGGTCGATCGACGGGAAGTATGCTACGGCATGTAATCGAGCTCGGCGAGCAAGCTAGGAGGCTTAGAATCTCACCAGGGTCACGCCAGGCTTGACGGCGAGGTCGGAGGTGGCCTCGTTCGCCGGAATTGAGGGCTCCGGCCGTCGGAGAGACGAGGTCGTCGGCGGCGATTTAAGTCACGGCGGCTCGATTCCACCCGTGGGCGTAGCAAGTCGAGGACGGCGGTTGTGCTGGTGTGCTCGGCTTGGCTCGGGGAGATCTCCTTCGCCGGCGGTAATGGATGCTGGCGGAGCCAGGGTTTCGGTTTGGGGGAGAATTGAGCAGGAGGAGAGGGAAAACGGTGCTAGAGTCCGAACAGGGGCCTTATTTACTGTGCTTGTGGTGCGCCTCGTCACGAATTCGAAGAAGGAGAAGGCGCCAGCGCGAGGGAGAAGATGATCACGGCTCGGTGCTGTCCACCATGCGAGAGATGAGGATGAGGACGACCTCCTCTCCCAGATATTTGACGAAGGGGTAAGTGGGTTGGGCCAGGCTGCTATTGGGCTGCGTTGTTGGGCTCGACTGCTGGGCTGCTGCTAGGCTGAGCTGCTGGGCTGATGCGGCCAGGTAAGTTTGTTTCTTCCTTTTCTTTTATTTCTGTTTTCCTTTTTCTGTTTTCTATATTGTTAATTTAAGTGCTTGTGTTGAATTCAAATATTTTGCAAACTTTATTAGTTGAATTCAAGTAAGATACACTCCAGGCACTTAAAAGAGTTATATTATAAATGAGCAAGTGTATTATGGTACTAAAACATTGGTTTAATATTTGTTGTTGATATTTGAGTTAATTATCCATTTAGGAATGAATTTATATTCTCTTTTAATTTCATGTTTTTCTTATGAATCAATTTGTTTGGAAGAATTGGAGTTGATACTTTCAACTTAAAGTATTTCAGAGGTTGTATTAGGACTTGGCTTCCATTTGGAAATTGGTCACTTGCATATCATTTTATGTGAGCTCAAAGGTATTAGGGTTTTATAGTTTCTATCATAACCCCCTTATTAAGGTTAATACTACCATTATATTTGAAAGTATCTAAGTAGGTATTGTTTCCTTTCTTTATTTTGTTACAAAGATACTTGATTGATCATTACACATATGGTTTAATTCTAGGACTTAGCATTCTGTAGCTCTTATGTCTTATAATTGAAACACAGGGTTTTATTAATGAACCATTAGGGTTCAAATGTCTTTTACCTAATTACACATGGGTTGGATCTCAATTATGGTCTGGTTTTATAATTGTAATCACCCAAGTGATTCACAACCAGGTTTGAGATATAATTTTGGGTTGTAGAATTGAGATGCCATCATATTGCATTTGCTAGGGTTTAATCTCCCCTAACCAAGGTAAGGTGTTTACTTGCTTCACATCTTATGTGCTTCTCTAATTACTAAGAATTTGAGAATTGGTTATATCTTCTACCAATTAACTTCTATTATTATCCTCAATTAATCATTAAAGTAACTACAGTGGTTATATTTCTTTTTATAGTTAACTTTGGTCATATGGATGGATGGTTTCTACCCATTTAGAGTATAGAGTTTGACTCTTAATGTTTTCTGGTGGTTCTTAAGTGAAAAATAAGTGGAATGTAGATGTGGTAGAATTCTACTTGTGATCACCAAGTGATCCACAAGTAAAGATTGGGATATAAGCATATGGTTGCTTACTAGTGATCTCCCTATAATTTCATGTGGGGATGAGATCTACTTATCCTAGTAGGGTTTAACTTATCCTCACATACATCAAGAGCATGATCATGGATTAGGCATGATCAACTTGTTCTTAATATCTCTACCTTGAGTTCTTAGGGTTTATAATCATCACTCAATTTATAATGATCAAGGTTTGGCTTCCTAAAGTACCTCTCATTAATTAGGTTTCTCAGTTCCATGATCAAGCATTGTCTTGATCAATTAATGTATAGCACTTCTATTTTACTTACTAGGATAAAACTTCTATGATTGCCTCATTAGTTTATATCCCAGGAGAATGCCCGAGATATTATGTTAGGGTTCTACTCAACAATGATGATATGATCATCTGGTTATAAAAGTAGTTCTCTCCCTCAAATCCAGATGTTGCCTCAACTAACTTGAGTGTAACACCATAGATTAAGCTCTCCCATTCAAGAACAGTTATTCTAGGGTTTATGGTGTACTCCTAATATTTATTTAGGTAGCTAAGCTAAAGATTCAATTGTCCAACTAAGTTGGTTTATCTCTCTAGGAAGGGTCTTGGATAATATCCTAGGGTTTCTCTTAAAGATGATGATTTGAATACTTGAATGTATATCCAAGGTTTAACTCAAGTTTTGTTATTGCTTCTTTAATAATTATAATAGAATTCTCACCTCTCTAGGTTTGATGTATAACTATTTGGAATAGAGAAGAATTATATTTCTTGAGTGGATCTCCTTGTTATTATTCCAATGTTGAAATGGAATGGATACCATGAGGTTCATGATAGGATCAAGGATTAGTTTAAGACATGGAAAGGATAAGTGAAGCATGGTTTCTCCATTTATTGTTACTTGATTTCCAAATAGATGTATGTTCATATGTTATGGTAAGGATTACCATATTATGATATGTTATAAGATCAAGCAATTGATCATTGAGTAAAGTGTTGTTGTGTTGATTATTAGTTCCATTTGATCTAACCCCTTAGATCAAATCATCTCTACCCAAAACAAGGTTTGAACAAAGTCACATTGAGGTTTATAGCGCTTGACTTGATGGGCTACTTCAATTCCACCAAGGTCAAGTGAAACTTCGATTCATCGTGACTCGTTTTACTTTAAAGCGCGAAAATTCCCTAGATTTTCTATGCATGAATGCAATGCACACATCTGTTTCCTCTATTTTAGTAACCCCATTACCTGGGATATTACAGTCTCTACCCCTTAAAATAAACTTCGTCCTCGAAGTTTGATCTCTCTCACGTTTCCGAAGTGTGGATCTGACTTGTGCAGACTTAAACTTTTCTAAAACTCCATAGTGATCTTACTGGATATAATTGAATATATTCCTTGTCCAGATTCTTCCTGGAATCCATTAGTGTTTGACATCGAACAACTATTACTTCCTTTACTTCCATGATTTTCTCCAATATTATAGGCTTGTTTCCTTTCTCATTGAATATTCAATGATTGAGACTTCTTCTTGTCCTGACAGTCTTAATTGAGGACTAATTGGATAACAATCTCCTATTTGATAAAATAGGTCTTTGTTATTCCTTACTACCAAAAGTGCAGTAATGGTACTTGGTAAGGCACTTACCATGGAAATGGTTGTGATGGTTTATTTTCCTAGGAATGGATTAGACTCATTTAGTCCATCCAATCATGGCTTATTATTGATACCTATAACTATTTTGGTTTATTTAGGTTCCATGAAGGAATCATTCTATTAGTCTTTGGTATTGGTATGTTCAATCTTCTTCGGTCTTTGGCCCTTTTGAACTGTATTTGGTCTATGGTATTTCCTTCATCGAACTTCATTAATCTTAGTTTACTTGAGCTTCCGTGCTTCTGAGTAAATATTACTCACTTTCTCAAGTTATAGTCCACATCTTACTTCCTCGAGGTATGAACCTCGGCTTCTGGTCTGACATCCTTCTGAAAGTAATGTTCAACAATCTTATGAAAATAAGATCGAACTTCCTCTCAGTTCAGACCTTCTTCTTCTATTATGCTCAAAGTACTGAGTCATTGTACATCCAACTCAATCTTTACTCTACCCCTTAGAGTTTTATTATGACCTTCAACTCCTTTTCTTCCAATTATCGGACTTATGATTAGAATATTGGTATAGGTCTTGTTTATATTTTATATTCCTCGAAGGTTTTGCGAAGAACCTTGGGTTGTATCCACTCAATTGTGGACATCCAATGTGAATCCTTCGACTAAATGTTTATAGATCTAGCTCTTTGGCTGACAAGATTTTTATTTGTTCACAAACTTTTGTTACAAATAATTAAATCGTGGACTATTTGTATTACCAGCTGATACCGGCTGTGGTTGTTATACCAACTGTGGATATTTGATATCTAAAAAAATGGATTCTATTATAGGTTCTGATCAACTGGACGAGACATCTTCTGCTTTATCTCGCAGTATGAATCCTATACCAATTGTGGTCTTCTGATATTAACTATGGTCTTCTTATATCTTCTATGGGTTCATAGGTCATCTTTCTTTCTTCGAGGGTTTATTGTTGCAAGAAAACCACTAGCTAACACTATGATTATAGTATTCGAAGTGATTTCCCATGCATTCCCTCTTCTATAATAACTATGGATCTGCTTGAGCTTCACCATAATCACCATATTTCTCACCTTCATGCTTTTTATGTACTAAAGTACTCCTCTGTTGAGGTAAAGCATGAGTTTAGATTGGTACTTCCTTCAGAGTATTGTGGTTGCTTCCCACAATTTTTGCTTCCTTCTTCTGATGAACCTTCATCTTGTCTTCAGAATCGTCAGAATTCGTCACTTCCTCACACGAATACCATTACCCTCTAGATCAAGTAAAGACTTGATATTGCAACATGCACTTGCAAATCAAAGTCAAACTTCATGTATGGATCTAGTCAAACAATGAAAATCCAATAAAATCCAAGAAGATTCAGCTTTGTGCATATAATACACACCATCATAAGCCTGAATATAATAGTTGAGTAAGACATCTCCGAACATCGAGCTCTGATGTGTAGTATATAACACCACATAAGATAGGTTTATATCGTGATACTTAGCACGACTATTGGGGATTCTACTATTTGTCTCAACATTTACCTTAATTGCACAATTGCAATGAGATAAATTTGAAACAAAGTGGTTGGGATGGTTAAAGTTAACCTAATTTTCTTTATAGGTACTCCTTAACTTAGTATTATACCATATATAAGTGCTATTGAGGACTATTTTGTATGATACCTCTAGTTCTAATATGGTTACTCTGAATACATATTTATTAAGATATAGTTCCTATACTTCTAAGTGTTTCTACCCTAAGCATATGGTCATGATGTGCTTGGCACACTTCCCATATTTTTGGAACACAATTCTTGCACTATTGTTTTGCACTTGGCTTCTTATTGTACTCCTCTTAATTAATTATGAGGTTCTAGTCCATCACATAATGATTCTCAGGTGAATCATATATGATTAGCCACTCTAACTTGTAGTAGACATATATCTTTCCTATCACTCTTCCTTATTTCCCATGATTGACTCATCATGGTCTATACTACTCATATCACTTGTTTGTATCACTTACTATCATTTGTTTCACAAGTTTAGATAAATTTTACTTACCCTATTACTTGTTTGGGTCAACATCTTCTATTAGGATATCTTAATTATCTTCATCACTTGATATTACTTCTAGTGCAGGTCTGAGTAATTCTTATTTAACTATACATGTGTTGGTACACATCTTCCAATAGGATATCTTCCTTATGGTTGTATCCTCTCTTTGGACTACCATGTATTGTATACCAACTGTGGTCTACTCATAATTATTTTAGGGTCTTAAGAGTATCCTACATAATTTGAGATTAGCTAGCTAACATTACTTAGGAAATATAGGTAGGAAATGTTGACTCAAGTGTGTCAGGATTATTCTCAAGTGAATATCCATCTCAAGTCATAAGAAGTATTTGGTTTACCTAGGACAACTTCCTATAGACACTACCAATCCTATAGGTCTCCTTTAAAGGGTTTTAATCCTAGGGTCAAAGCATTTGCTCGATACCAACTGTGGTGACCCGGCATACCACTCGCATGGTGTAGTATGCAAGTCTGATATAACACCAATGAAACACCGTTCCACTAGTATTATATCGCTCAGAGTGGTACAACAGAAACATATGCGGGTCCAAGGCATGTCTATAGAATTACAACATTGACTCTGTTACATAAGATCAGCACAGCCTCCTACTTTACAATGAGGTAAAACTGCAAATGAACTCCAGGAGAACGACTCGTAGTCTAATCCTAACACGAACTCTATTTGTAGAGTATTTAACTAGCTACAGAGGCTATGAATAGATTCTAGCTAAATAGGAGCTAAGTTTAGGAAGGTAGTTCCTTTCTATTGCTAATCTAGGTTTCTCCTTGTTGGATGTGGTATCTGACTCCTCTGGTAGGTCCTGTTTCTTGAAGTACTTGTTGACTCCTCGGCCTTCGAGTTGCACTGTAGATCCTCCATCGTGGCCTCCATATCTAAGCAGGGGATTTAAGAGTGGGATGAGTACGAGCGTACTCAACAAGTTCATTATAGGAAAGAGGTGTTTAATGCACTAGCTACGGCATTAGACCGGAAAGTCTAATACCAATGCAGGTTTTCATAATCATTTCTTCAAGAGGTTGCTTTTATTCGGAAGAGCTATGTCCGTCAGCCTTCACCGGTTTACTAGAACTTCATGGAGCTCCTTTCCGGCCGCGTTCGCAGTTCCATATCCCGGAACGGGGAGTGACGAGTCACGATTCTTTACACTCTGCAGAGGTGTGTTGCTTTACCCATAAGAGATCTTAACCTTGGTGCCAACCGGGCAATTTCCCCGTCCACACTTCCTATGGTGTGAGGCCCGGTATAAGGTCTAGCCAATCATGTTCCTCCGCTACCTCGAACACCCACCCTTTGTTGCATGCCCCGACCCTGGGTCCTCGCCGGTCCCATTATTCCCACTCACGGGTGGACCCCGACCACGACGACAGTTTGGGATCGAACCAAACTCCTTCGCCGGTAGCTGCAACCCATCATAGACCGCAATACCGTGGGGACTTAAGGCTTCCCCAGCCAACCGCTTGCACTTCGAGCGACAAGTGTCTACGGACTATGCCGTGGGGACTTAAGGCCTCCCCAGCCAACCGCTTGCCCTGACAGATACAAGTGTCTACGGTAAAGCGCATCCGTTGATGAACGAGAGGTGGAAACACTTTTGACTACTCCGTCCCACTCCGGATCTTATGGTTAACACGGGTATTACGGCACAAGAATCACTCGGCGACATTTGTTGTTTAATCCTAGATGGATATAAACCCGTGCAATGGAACCTCCACCATATCAACACAATCCATGGTTCCATTGCCCACCACATAGTCATATTCATAGTTATGAAAGTAGTGGTTTTGATTTTTGTGCAATAGTGATAACCATAATACTTTGCAAGTAATTTGATAAAAATACTCAAATGACATGAGCAAGTGATGAACTTGCCTTTCTTGACTGCAAGATTATGCAGACAAGGTCTTCGATACGTAGTAATTCCAAATTCTGAAATAGCATCATCGTCCGGTAAGGACGATGTTTAAAAGATTGCCAAGGATGCAATAATGCATAAGTATGAGATGCAATCGCTCTAAGCGTGACCTAACCCCGATGATTTAGGATTAGTGAGTGGTAATAATTGATTCAGGGTGTGTTGCACTTTTAGAGTGATTCACAATCAAGGTTCTTATTCAGGTGTGATTACTTGGTATCATGAACAGGTAGATAATAAAGCACAGTAATCAATTGAGCACACAAAGAATGATAATTGGCATAATGTTAACATGTAAAGAACAGATTGTCGAGTTTTAGTACTATATGGCATGGTTAATGATTACTTGTTATATTCTTCAAAAGAATAACTTTTGAAGAACATGTTCTTTAATAAAGAACAAGTATGATAATTAGGGTTGTGGAGTTCTATGGTTTACTATGGTTTCAACTAATTTCTGGAGTAAGGTTTAGATGGATCTCGTGAAAGTTGGATTCATCAACCCTAAAGCTTGTAAGTTTGAGTTAAGCCTAAGTATCCTAAGCAATTGTTTATACAAGGTTACAATCAAGGTTGATTCATCCGACCGGTGATTACTAGCTAGGGTTTATAGGTTCTTATAAGCAGGGTTGGGGATGATTCCTTATTTTCTTCAAAAGAATAACTTTTGAAGAACATACTTCTTAAATAATAAGAAGTATATCGGTTAAGGTTGAGGTTACTCTCTATTCTCTTCAAAAGAATAACTTTTGAAGAACATACTTCTTAAGTAATAAGAAGTATTACAATTAAGGTTGAGGTTTTCTTTTATTAGCTATTGGATCTCTAAGTAGAGAATGGTTGGTTCCTAAATGGGATAGTTCATAAGTATCTCACACTAGTAGGGTTTAGTGGAACAGGGTTATGTAATGTAGATTAGTAGGTATGGTTGCTATTATGGTTCATCACAATGGTGTGATGCTAATTAGGGATAAATAATGATGATGGTTTTGGTAATAGGATTTAGGGTTTACACTTGGTTGACCCTACCTGATTATTTAGGTCTGAGGAAGATGAATATATGGGATACCCATATATTAGTGATGGTCAACTACATTTTATGTGACCAAGACTAGTGATTTAGTTGCTACTATGGTTCTATGATTTGAAAGAAGGTACCATGATCACATGTGCTAACCTAGGGTTTAGGTTAGAAGCAAACTAGAGTTTCCATGTAATAATGGAGCTAGGGTTCCTAATGATATTAGGGTTTTAGGGATCACATGAAATGCTGAGGTTATCACTTTGTTTATAATTGATCTAGGGTTTCCTAATTACCCTATAGTTATAGGATTAATAACTTCATTAATAAAGTTGAAGTTATTAATAATTTTGAAAGGAAAATAATATTGGATTTGATATTTTATTATTTTACACAATTAATAATTAAGGTATTTATTACTTAGGGTTTTAAATCCTCATAATAAGGATCTAATGAGTTAATGAATAAGGAAAATTAATTTTAATGTTTTCCTTATTTGATTACTGGTTTTGACTTATTTTATGAAGTTTTCCTAATTATTGAATTTTAATTGAATTTAGAATTAAAATTAAAGGCTTAAATAACAAGCATTAAATAATTAAATTTTTATTAGAAATAAAAATTTCATTTTATATTTTTATTGGATAGATTTTTCTTTTCTAAGAATTTTGATATCTCATTTGTATTTTTCTGAGCTATTATGAATTTTCTACATTTATTTTAAGTTGCAGAGATAATTGGATTTGAATTAAAATGGAAAGACTGCTAGACCTACCCGGGCTAAACCACACACAGCCACTGACCAGTGGGTCCAGAGCCACGTCAGCTGTCACCGTGGCGCCGATGTGGCATGGCTCACGGTGGTCTGCGGGGTGGTCGACGACGGCGCCGGCGTTCCCGTGCTCCCGCAGGGGCGTGCGCGTGCTTGTTCGAACGAGGGCAATGAGGTGAATCTACCGGTGGCCGCGCCGCTAGCTAATGGTCACCGGAGGTTGGCCGGCGGCGATGGTCCGCGGCCGTGGCTACGGTCGATCGACGGGAAGTATGCTACGGCATGTAATCGAGCTCGGCGAGCAAGCTAGGAGGCTTAGAATCTCACCAGGGTCACGCCAGGCTTGACGGCGAGGTCGGAGGTGGCCTCGTTCGCCGGAATTGAGGGCTCCGGCTGTCGGAGAGACGAGGTCGTCGGCGGCGATTTAAGTCACGGCGGCTCGATTCCACCCGTGGGCGTAGCAAGTCGAGGACGGCGGTTGTGCCTGGTGTGCTCGGCTTGGCTCGGGGAGATCTCCTTCGCCGGCGGTAATGGATGCCGGCGGAGCCGTGGTTTCGGTTTGGGGGAGAATTGAGCAGGAGGAGAGGGAAAACGGTGCTAGAGTCCGAACAGGGGCCTTATTTACCGTGCTTGTGGTGCGCCTCGTCACGAATTCGAAGAAGGAGAAGGCGCCGGCGCGAGGAGAAGATGATCACGGCTCGGTGCTGTCCACCATGCGAGAGATGAGGATGAGGACGACCTCCTCTCCCGGATATTTGACGAAGGGGTAAGTGGGTTGGGCCAGGCTGCTATTGGGCTGCGTTGTTGGGCTCGACTGCTGGGCTGCTGCTAGGCTGAGCTGCTGGGCTGATGCGGCCAGGTAAGTTTGTTTCTTCCTTTTCTTTTATTTCTGTTTTCCTTTTTCTGTTTTCTATATTGTTAATTTAAGTGCTGTGTTGAATTCAAATATTTTGCAAACTTTATTAGTTGAATTCAAGTAAGATACACTCCAGGCACTTAAAAGAGTTATATTATAAATGAGCAAGTGTATTATGGTACTAAAACATTGGTTTAATATTTGTTGTTGATATTTGAGTTAATTATCCATTTAGGAATGAATTTATATTCTCTTTTAATTTCATGTTTTTCTTATGAATCAATTTGTTTGGAAGAATTGGAGTTGATACTTTCAACTTAAAGTATTTCGAGAGGTTGTATTAGGACTTGGCTTCCATTTGGAAATTGGTCACTTGCATATCATTTTATGTGAGCTCAAAGGTATTAGGGTTTTATAGTTTCTATCATAACCCCCTTATTAAGGTTAATACTACCATTATATTTGAAAGTATCTAAGTAGGTATTGTTTCCTTTCTTTATTTTGTTACAAAGATACTTGATTGATCATTACACATATGGTTTAATTCTAGGACTTAGCATTCTGTAGCTCTTATGTCTTATAATTGAAACACGGGGTTTTATTAATGAACCATTAGGGTTCAAATGTCTTTTACCTAATTACACATGGGTTGGATCTCAATTATGGTCTGGTTTTATAATTGTAATCACCCAAGTGATTCACAACCAGGTTTGAGATATAATTTTGGGTTGTAGAATTGAGATGCCATCATATTGCATTTGCTAGGGTTTAATCTCCCTAACCAAGGTAAGGTGTTTACTTGCTTCACATCTTATGTGCTTCTCTAATTACTAAGAATTTGAGAATTGGTTATATCTTCTACCAATTAACTTCTATTATTATCCTCAATTAATCATTAAAGTAACTACAAGTGGTTATATTTCTTTTTATAGTTAACTTTGGTCATATGGATGGATGGTTTCTACCCATTTAGAGTATAGAGTTTGACTCTTAATGTTTTCTGGTGGTTCTTAAGTGAAAAATAAGTGGAATGTAGATGTGGTAGAATTCTACTTGTGATCACCAAGTGATCCACAAGTAAAGATTGGGATATAAGCATATGGTTGCTTACTAGTGATCTCCCTATAATTTCATGTGGGGATGAGATCTACTTATCCTAGTAGGGTTTAACTTATCCTCACATACATCAAGAGCATGATCATGGATTAGGCATGATCAACTTGTTCTTAATATCTCTACCTTGAGTTCTTAGGGTTTATAATCATCACTCAATTTATAATGATCAAGGTTTGGCTTCCTAAAGTACCTCTCATTAATTAGGTTTCTCAGTTCCATGATCAAGCATTGTCTTGATCAATTAATGTATAGCACTTCTATTTTACTTACTAGGATAAAACTTCTATGATTGCCTCATTAGTTTATATCCCAGGAGAATGCCTGAGATATTATGTTAGGGTTCTACTCAACAATGATGATATGATCATCTGGTTATAAAAGTAGTTCTCTCCCTCAAATCCAGATGTTGCCTCAACTAACTTGAGTGTAACACCATAGATTAAGCTCTCCCATTCAAGAACAGTTATTCTAGGGTTTATGGTGTACTCCTAATATTTATTTAGGTAGCTAAGCTAAAGATTCAATTGTCCAACTAAGTTGGTTTATCTCTCTAGGAAGGGTCTTGGATAATATCCTAGGGTTTCTCTTAAAGATGATGATTTGAATACTTGAATGTATATCCAAGGTTTAACTCAAGTTTTGTTATTGCTTCTTTAATAATTATAATAGAATTCTCACCTCTCTAGGTTTGATGTATAACTATTTGGAATAGAGAAGAATTATATTTCTTGAGTGGATCTCCTTGTTATTATTCCAATGTTGAAATGGAATGGATACCATGAGGTTCATGATAGGATCAAGGATTAGTTTAAGACATGGAAAGGATAAGTGAAGCATGGTTTCTCCATTTATTGTTACTTGATTTCCAAATAGATGTATGTTCATATGTTATGGTAAGGATTACCATATTATGATATGTTATAAGATCAAGCAATTGATCATTGAGTAAAGTGTTGTTGTGTTGATTATTAGTTCCATTTGATCTAACCCCTTAGATCAAATCATCTCTACCCAAAACAAGGTTTGAACAAAGTCACATTGAGGTTTATAGCGCTTGACTTGATGGGCTACTTCAATTCCACCAAGGTCAAGTGAAACTTCGATTCATCGTGGATTGTTTTACTTTAAAGCGCGAAAATTCCCCAGATTTTCTATGCATGAATGCAATGCACACATCTGTTTCCTCTATTTTAGTAACCCCATTACCTGGGATATTACAACTCATTGGTCCGCACACATCGGTATGTATGATTTCCAATAAGTCAGTAGCTCGCTCCATCATACCAGAAAATGGAGTCTTAGTCATTTTTCCCATTAGACATGCTTCGCATCTATCAAGTGACTCAAAGTCAAGTGATTCAAGTAATCCATCAGTATGGAGTTTCTTCATGCGTTTCACTCCAATATGACCAAGACGACAAGTGCCACATATAAGTAGAATTATCATTAAGTTTAATTCGCTTAGCATCAATGTTATGTATATGCGTATCACTACTATCGAGATCTAACGAAATAAGCCATTCTTTTGTGGTGCTCGACCATAAAAGATATTATTCATAAAAATAGAACAACCATTATTCTCAGACTTGAATGAATAACCGTCTTGCATTAAACAAGATCCGGATATAATGTTCATGCTCAACGCAGTACATAATAACAATTATTTAGGCTTAAAACTAATCCCGAAGGTAGATGTAGAGGAAGTGTGCCGACTCGCGATCACATTGACCTTGGATCCGTTTCCAACGCGCATCGTCACTTCATCTTTCAGCGAGCTTGTCGTTTATTCTTTAGTTCCTGTTTCGAGTTACAAATATGAGCAACCGAACCAGTATCAAATACCCAGGTACTAGAACGAGAACTAGTGAGATAAACATCTATAACATGTATATCAGATATACCTTCTTTCTTCTTCTTGACAAGGCCGCTCTTCAGATCTGCCAAATACTTGGAGCAATTACGCTTCCGGTGTCCCTTCTCCTTGCAGTAATAGCACTCGAGCATCGGGCTTAGGGCCGTTCTTAGGTTTCATAGGAGGCGTGGCGGCTTTCTTGCCACCCTTCTTGAATTTTCCCTTAGACTTGCCCTGTTTCTTGAAACCGGTGGTCTTGTTGACCATCAACACTTGGTGCTCTTTCTTGATCTCAATCTCGGTAGCTTTTAGCATGCCAAAGAGTTCGGGTAACTCCTTGTTCATGTTCTCGCATATTGTAGTTCATCACAAAGTTCTTATAACTTGGTGGCAGTGATTGAAGGACACGATTAATCCCCAGTCTGTTAGGAATCACTATTCCCAAGTCACTGAGTTTCTTCGCATGCCCGGTCATGGCGAGCATGTGCTCACTAATGGAGCTGCCTTCTTCCATCATACAGCTGAAGAAATGTTTCGATGCTTCATAGCATTCCACGGCCGCATGAGTCTCAAAAATAGCTTTCAGCTCATTCATCAACTCATGAGGATCGTGGTGCTCAAAACGTTTTTG
Source organism: Lolium rigidum (assembly GCF_022539505.1). Classification (NCBI taxonomy): domain Eukaryota; kingdom Viridiplantae; phylum Streptophyta; class Magnoliopsida; order Poales; family Poaceae; genus Lolium; species Lolium rigidum. The sequence goes on from NC_061509.1 coordinate 49,816,517, forward strand.
AAGATCGGATTCCGGATCGCACGGGATGGCACACCGAACTTGAGAGTACCGAGTTTTCGAGTCTCGTAAACAGCTTTTACTTCATCGGTTTCGGTTTCTGCAGGAGGGTCACCTAGCGGTGCATCAAGCACATATTGCAGATTTCCGCCAGAGAGGAAGATCCTCACATGACGGAACCAGTCGGTGAAGTTGCTACCGTTGCTCTTAAGCTTTTCTTTTGCTAGGAACTGGTTAAAATTGATTGAGGATGCCATCTCTACAACATATATTTGCAATAGTTTAGACTAAGTTTATGACAAATTGAGTTCAAATTTTAATTCAACATAATTAAAAATCTAGGTGAACTCCCACTCAAAACAATATCCCTCGCATTGTCTTAGTGATCACACGAACCAAATCCATCGCACCTCAAATCGATCATCACGAGAAAAGGTGTAATTTCAATGGCGAACACTCAAAGTGTTCATCATATCAATCATATGATTCATGCTCTACCTTTCGGTATCACGTGTTCCGAGACCATGTCTGTACATGCTAGGCTCATCAAGGCCACCTTAGTATCCGCATGTGCAAAAACTGTCTTGCACCCGTTGTAAGTACTTATCGAATCTATCACACCCGATCATCACGAGATGCTTTGAAACGATAAGACTTGATAACGGTGCTACTAAGGATGAACACTTTATTATCTTGAGATTTTAGTGAGGGATCATCTTATAATGCTACCGTCGCGATCTAAGCAAAATAAGATGCATAAAAGGATTAACATCACATGCAGTTCATATGTGATATGATATGGCCCTTTTGTCTTTGCGCCTTTGATCTTCATCTCCAAAGCACGGACATGATCTCCATCATCTTCGGGCATGATCTCCATCATCGTCGGCGAAGCACCAAGGTCAATGGCGCCGTCTTCATAATTGTCCTCCATGTAGCAACTATTACAACTACTTTGAAATACTACTCAACATGAAATTTAAAGACAACCATAAGGCTCCGCCGGTTGCCACAATACAATAATGATCATCTCATACATATTCATCATCACATTATGGCCATATCACATCACCAAACCCTGCAAAAACAAGTTAGACGCTCTCTAATTTGGTTTGCATATTTTACGTGGTTTAGGGTTTTCGATATAGATCTAATCTACCTACGAACATGAACCACAACGTTGATACTAATGTTGTCAATAGAAGAGTAAATTGAATCTTTACTATAGTAGGAGAGACAGACACCCGCAAAGCCTCTTATGCAATACAAGTTGCATGTCGAACGAGGAACAAGTCTCATGAACGCGGTCATGTAAAGTTAGTCCGAGCCGCTTCATCCCACTATGCCATAAAGATGCAAAGTACTCAACTAAAGATAACAAGAGCATCAACGCCCACAAACCATTGTGTTCTACTCGTGCAACCATCTATGCATAGACACGGCTCGATACCACTTGTAGGATAACGTTGCATAGAAAACAAAAATTTCCTACCGCGAACACGCAATCCAAGCCAAGATGCAATCTAGAAGACGGTAGCAACGAGGGGGTATCGAGTCTCACCCTTGAAGAGATTCCAAAGCCTACAAGATGAGGCTCTTGTTGCTGCGGTAGACGTTCACTTGCCGCTTGCAAAAGCGCGTAGAAGATCTTGATCACGATCGGTTCCGGCGCCACGAACGGGCAGCACCTCCGTACTCGGTCACACGTTCGGTTGTTGATGAAGACGACGTCCACCTCCCCGTTCCAGCGGGCAGCGGAAGTAGTAGCTCCTCTTGAATCCGACGAGCACGACGGCGTGGTGTCGGTGGCGGTGGAGAATCCCGGCGGAGCTTCGCTAAGCGTGCGGGGAAGAAGGAGGAGTGGGGCGGCTAGGGTTTGGGGAGAGGGGGTGGCCGGCCTCCAAGGGGTGCGGCCAAGGTGGTGGCTTTTGTGTGGCCGGCCCCCTCCCCTATGCCCCTCATTATATAGGTGGAACCCAAGTGTTGGTGTCCAAGTCTTCGAATAAGACCCGAAACCAAAACCTTCCATAGGAGGGGCAATCCTAGCCCAACTAGGACTCCCACCCAAAGGTGGGATTCCCACCTCCCATGTGGGGGTGGCCGGCCCCTATGGTGGAGTCCACTTGGGACTCCACCCCATCTAGGGCTGGCCGGCCATGGAGGTGGAGTCCCTTGTGGACTCCACCTTCCTTGGTGGTTTCTTCCGGACTTTTCTAGAACCTTCTAGAACCTTCCATAGAACCTTCCGCGACATTTTATTTCATATAAAATGACATCCTATATATGAATCTTATTCTCCGGACCATTCCGGAACTCCTCGTGATGTCCGGGATCTCATCCGGGACTCCGAACAAATATTCGAACTCCATTCCATAATTCAAGTACTACCATTTCAACATCCAACTTTAAGTGTGTCACCCTACGGTTCGAGAACTATGCGGATATGGTTGAGTACTCACTCCGACCAATAACCAATAGCGGGATCTGGAGATCCATAATGGCTCCCACATATTCAACGATGACTTTAGTGATCGAATGAACCATTCACATACATTACCAATTCCCTTTGTCTCGCGATATTTTACTTGTCCGAGGTTTGATCTTCGGTATTACTCTATACCTTGTTCAACCTCGTCTCGACAAGTACTCTTTACTCGTACCGTGGTATGTGGTCTCTTATGAACTTATTCATATGCTTGCAAGACATTAGACGACATTCCACCGAGAGGGCCCAGAGTATATCTATCCGTCATCGGGATGGACAAATCCCACTGTTGATCCATATGCCTCAACTCATACTTTCCGGATACTTAATCCCACCTTTATAGCCACCCATTTACGCAGTGGTGTTTGGTGTAATCAAAGTACCTTTCCGGTATAAGTGATTTATATGATCTCATGGTCATAAGGACTAGGTAACTATGTATCGAAAGCTTATAGCAAATAACTAAATGACGAGATCTTATGCTACGCTTAATTGGGTGTGTCCATTACATCATTCATTCAATGATATAACCTTGTTATTAATAACATCCAATGTTCATGATTATGAAACTAATCATCCATTAATCAACAAGCTAGTTTAAGAGGCATACTAGGGACTTCTTGTTTGTCTACATATCACACATGTACTAATGTTTCGGTTAATACAATTCTAGCATGATATATAAACATTTATCATAAACATAGAAATATAAATAATAACTACTTTTATTATTGCCTCTAGGGCATATCTCCTTCATCATGGTGGCATGGACGACAGGTCTTGCAAGGTTAATGCGATGATCTCTCTTGAAGATGGAGTCGATGAAGACGGCGGTAGCAACTTCTGTAGCGTGTGCGTTGGCGTGCGCTGAGAGTCTGCTTGACTGGATGTGCTTCTCACCTGCTATTGGGCAGTTTGGGAATGCATTTAGTTTTTTGGATGATGTGAGTTGTGTATTGTCACCCTCTTCATCCCACTGTAGGTTTAGTGAGGTGCTTCGAGGTTGATTTTTTGAATTGTTCTTGTAAGATTTTGTGAATAATCTAATAAAAAAACCGTGTGCATTCTTCGGATGCAGAAGCTGGGGCGATATTTCCCCCATTAAAAAAAACACTTCTGCTCGACAGTTATTGGCAACCTCACGGGTATGACGATAATAACCGACGGTACAGCCAATTGTTCGACCGGTAATTTGACCCTCGGCTAAAAGGGATATCTAGTAGTGTACTAGAGCCATGCATGTTAAGGGGTGACAAGGGGTTCTTTCTTGCGGCTTCTTGCTGCGGGATACCTTTCATCTCAGATGCAACATCAACGGAGGCGAGGGCACTCCGGGATGGCCTGATCCTGGCAGGGCAAATTGGATGTTACATAATTAAAGTTGATTCAGTTTGCGTTGAAATTATTTGTTTTTGAATCTCAGCAGGAGAGCTGATGGTTTCATTTATAGAAGGAGGAAAAAAAACTGTACAAACAAGTCCGGTGGTTAAAACCACCAAGATACAAAGCCTACTCTCGCCTCACAAGGTGCCGCGCACCGGCAAGCACCCAACTATTAGCCTCGCCCCAGATGAGGTGGACAAGGCCGGACACACTCAACTCCTTATTACAGAAAACACGTCTGTTTCTCTCACGCCAAATTTCCCACGCTACCAGGGTGGTGATTGAGGCAGCACGCTTGTCTGCACCTGCGAGCTTGGACACCACCCAAGAGAGGGCGAGATTGTCGCCGTCCGGTTCCCTAATGGCTGGGCAGCGAAACAACGAGGCTGAACGCTCCCACACTTGCCTAGCCCAGGGACACTCCGCGAAGAGGTGCGCCGTAGTCTCAAGGTTTCGCTGGCACAAGGGGCAGAAGTACTGGTTGGGCATCCGAAAACGTAGCAGCCTATCCGTCGTGAAGATCCGTCGCTGCATAAGGAGCCACATGAAGAATTTGCATTTTGGCGGTGCCCAGACCGGCCAGATGTGGCGAAGGGGGGACTGCTGGGTCCCGACAAACTGTAGCGCATACGCGGAGGACGCGTAGTATCCACCAGAGGAAGACTTCCACCGGAACGTGTCGTCGGAATCTGGGTCAATGTTGCAGCTTCGCACGACCTGACGAAGTGCAACAAAGTCTGGCAGCAGGGCTAGAGTGATCCTTCCTCGCAGATCCATGAGCCAATGGTCATCCTCAAGAGCGTCCGCCACCGTTCTGTTTTTGCGCCTAGACACCTCAAAGAGCATGGGCCATCGCTTCCTTAGCGGCTCCCCAGCCCAGCTGTCAGACCAGAAGCTCGTCGCTAGTCCATTCCCAATGGCAACCTCCGTCATCGAGGCGAACAAGGCCTGGGTCGGAGGGAGAAGGCGGCTCCAACAATCCTTTCCATGGCTTGTTCGCCCCTGTTTTCGCTTGCCAGATCCATCTCATGCGAAGGGCGTTATTGAAACGATGCAGGTCCAAAACCCCTAGGCCGCCGAATTACCGCGGACGGCAGACCAGCTTCCAGGCTACCCTGCACTGGCCAGGGTTGCAGACGTCCTTCGCGGCCCAGAGCCAGGCCCGCCGCATCCTATCAATCTGCTCCACCGCCCAAGCAGGCAGGGGGTGTGCCGTCATGAAGAATACTGGCAGCGCCGAAAGGACGGCCCGGAGCAGGGTGAGTCGGCCCGCTCTGGACATTAACTTGCCCTGCCAGTGGCCAAGTCTTGCGGCAATCTTGTCGATGAGAGGCTGGATGTCGACTCTCCGCAGGCGACGGAGTGAGAGGGGCATACCCAGGTAGGTGCAAGGCAGCGTGGAGATATGCAAACCGGCCGGTTGTAGAAGAGTGGCGGCGTCAATGTCGTCACGGCGTATCGGGATGGCCCGACTCTTAGAGAGGTTGACCGCCAGCCGGAGACTTCGCCGAAGACCCGAAGGATGGCCTTTGCCGCGAGAGATCTCCCGGCGGTGGGCTTGATAAAAAGAGCCACGTCGTCGGCGTAGAGGGAGCAGCGGATGGATCCCGCCACCGGTGAAAGGAGTCCATCATCGGTGGCCATATCGAAGAGGCGAGGTAGCGGCTCCATCGCCAGGATGAACAAAAGCGGGGAGAGGGGGTCTCCTTGCCTCATGCCACGTCTATGGGAGATGCTGGCTCCCTCTTCACCATTGAAGAACACACGTGAAGAGGCGGTAGAGAGGAAGGCAGCAATCCAGTTCCTCCAACGCACCCCAAAGCCTCGCACCCGCAGCATGTCGAGCAAGTACGCCCAGGAGACTGAGTTGAAGGCCTTGGAGATGTCAAGCTTCAAGAGCAGCGAAGGTGTCTTTGAGCGGTGCAGACGTCGAAGGAGAGCACGAACGTAGATGAAGTTATCCTGAATGCAGCGGCCTTTGATGAAGGCGCTTTGCTCGATGCCAACGAGGTTGTCGATCCGGGAGGCCAGCCTGGTGGCGAGGACCTTCATGAACAACTTAGCGAAGCTGTGCATGAGGCTAATGGGGCGGTAGTCCTTGACGGCGGAGGCATCAGCACGCTTAGGCAGCAAAACCATGTGAGAAACGTTGAGCTGGTGCAACCCCGCATAATTGTCGTCCGCAATCTGCTGGAAGGCTAGCGGAATGTCGGGCCCAACCAAATCCCACGAGGCCTTGAAGAAGTTGGAGATGAAGCCATCGGGGCCGGGCGCCTTGTCCGCGAGCAAAGACTTGACGGCGTCATGGATCTCGTCAAGCGTGAAATCGGCGTCGAGCGCGGAGAGGTCAAGGGTAGGCAACCCAAGCGATTCCCAGTCAAAGGTCACGGCCGCAGCCGGAGCCGTGCCCAGGATTGCATGGAAGTGTCCATCGACAACCTCCCGCTTCTCCTCCCGCGAAATGGCGTCCGTGCCACCCTCACGACTGAGTGAGTGAATGAAGTTCTTACGTCTTCTACCATTGGCCTTGACATGGAAGAAGCGTGTGTTGGCGTCACCGGCACGCAGCCAACACACCCTAGATCGCCGACGACAACGGATGCGTTCAAGCACCGATAACCCCGAATGCGGGATTTCAGCTGGTGTCGAAGGGCGGCCTCCTCCGCGATGAAGGGCTCTCAAGTCCTGTGCCGCGTCTAGCAGCCTTACCGTCTCCTCAGCCCACAGCAGCTGCTCCTTGATGTCACCGATGCGTTTCTTGTGCCAAGCTCGAAGGGCAGACGCCGTCCGGGAGAGCTTTCGGTGTAGACGGATAAGCGCGTTGAAATGATTGCAAGGTTGGACCCAAGCCTCAGCGACGATACCGTGCATAGCCCTCGACGTGTGGCCAAAACGCCTCAAAGCGGAAGCCACCGTAACGCTTAATCTTCCCCGCACGGGACAGCACAAGGGGCAGTGGTCCGAGATGGAGGACGAGATGGCCGTGAGCTGGGCGGTGGGGAAGGAGGTGTCCCAGTCCACGTTGCAGATTGCCTGATCAAGGCGGACGAGGTTGGGTGGGTCTTGCTCGTTACTCCAGGTGTCGAGGGTGCTCCTCGGCAATGCCCTCCGATAGGGGCTTAGGGTTGATGGAATCCTGCAAGCTGACACGAGACATCGGTACACAGACAAGCGGGGAGAGCGATTTACCCAGGTTCGGGGCCCTCGATGAGGTAGAACCCTTACGTCCTGCTCGTCTGTTCTTTGATTATGATGAAAACGAGGTTACAATGGGGTGCCGAATAGTTCGGTCGTGATCTCGTCGAGATGCTAGTTGTTAGGGTAACCTAGTTCTAGGCTTCGTTGGCTATTATTGCTAAGATTGATTGTGTCCCTCGGCGAGGCCCTCTCTGGCCTTTATATAGGAGGCCAGGTCTCAAGGGTCCTACCCGAGGACGACTAGGTTTACGATAGATTAGATCTAATCTTTCCTTGTTTG